>NC_081344.1:21150400-21248273 GCF_029784015.1 Lycium ferocissimum
AAAATAAAGACTTTTAAAATTTGTGGTTAAACATGTCATTACATTTTTATGGCTATAAGAGTATTGAAACTTGTAGTCTTAAATATATTATAACAATTTGTGTGTGGTTGGAAAAGTTTCTCATTAACAATAAATGGAAAGTTTATAGTTAGATGTTTTCAAATATAGAAATGTGTTATTCTTATTTGAACGGACTAATAAGAATATAGTGTCACATATATTAGAAATATAATTAATTAAATAAATAAAAATATGATTTTCTTACGACTTAAGCTTTTATGTAAGGTTACTAATAATACAACATAGTCTTACCAAACTAAGGTTTTTGGTGTGAACCTTATCGCCGTCCCATTATTAAAAAAGATTTTCATGCGCTTTGACTAATGGAAAAAAATTAAATCTGCACATGAGGGGTTTTTACATAAGTAAGTAAAAATATTCTCCCTTTAAAACTTAAACTTTAAATGAGATGATCACACATTTTATTCAACATCATAAACTAAAATGGATGAAGTACTTTTTCTTAGTTGCAGATCTAATATAGAAGCCGGGAATTTGAAAAAACTCACGAATTCCAACTCGAATATTATGTGCAGATTAAAATATAGGTGTAGAGATAGGGTTATCAAATATACTACTACAATATAGAATCTACATTCTCAACCTAGAACTTAATTACGATATATGTCTAATTCTTAGATCCATCATGACTTCTTCTCATGCTACAAGTGATTAGAATTGTAAAACCGTTTAAACTCGGAACGTGAGACACTACAAAAAAAACTGCTATATTGCGGTGGTTTATTTATGGGGTTATAAGAAACTCCATTGTATATTTAATTTGTGGCGTTTGTGGCAACCCCCACAGAATAGTTCTTATTGTGGCGGCTTAAATGTGGAGGTTGTAAAAGACCCCCGCTAAAGAATCAATTTGTGGCAGTCAGAAACTTGTTTTTGAGCATGTGTGTGTGAGAAAGAGAGAAAACAAAAACACAAGCGAGTCAGCATAGAGCATATAATAACTTTTTTGTTATATTAATATCTCATTAATTCTTTACATTGTATCAAGGAATTGTATACAGTTATAAGCACAAAATGGGCCAACAATGGCAAAAACTAATAGCTAAAATGTAACAATAGTTCAACAATTTTGAACTTTTGCTACTAAAGGACCCAGTGATTATTGGGATGCACTCAGGTATGTTGTTGTAAAGAAAAGACTAGTGACCTCGTCCACGATGACTTGGCCCAGAGTATGCTCTCTGTATGAGGAAATTCTCCACCATTGACGAGAAAGTTTGTTCTTTAAGGGGTCTCAACCCCTCAACTTGCATGCAGTTATTGGACAAGAAAACAAAGAGGATTATTGACAAGGCATGTACAACCAAGAAAAAAGAGTTGAAGCACTTCATTTTTTGGTTTGAGGATCAAGAAAAATTAAAACTATTGGTTTTTACTAAAGGGTTTGCAATATTGGGGAAAAGGATGATCACTATATAAAGGTGACATTCAGGAGTTAAGCAGGTATATTTCTTTGACTAATTGCTTAGGCGGAGGAGTAAAAAGACCTCGTGTTCATACATTTGAATTTTCAGTTTGAAAACGTTAATATACATTTGAATGTGGGAATATTAACAAGAATTTTAGTCAACGAATGAGGCAATTGAATATTACTATAACTGCTTTATAACAAGGATTTTCCGTTGTCAAATATCCAAGAATTTGCTTTCTTGGTTGAACGTTTCACATAACTTTTAGCTTCAAAGATATGTTTTAGTACTGTGAAAATAGAGTTTGACTTGTATACTTCAATAATATTAAAAAAATTACTAAGTTATATAGACGATCAATATAAAGTATTTTTCACAATATCAGGTCACCTAATGGATATTTGCATATAAGCCCTCTTAAAATGTGAGTTGGTAATTTAGAATTTACTACATGCTAAAACAGGCAAAGGTGATTTAATGGTGGGAATGATATAGGGAATATTTCATAAAAAATTGGATCCAGAATCTTGAAGATAAGGCAGGCTACCAGCTATAATAACTAATTGTAACCTAATATTGCAGAAAAATTACACTGCCAATGTATATAAGTTAAGCTAAAAAAAAAAAAAAAAAAAAAAAGGTTGATTTAATCTCATTTGCCAAAAGTCTCGTTTGACACCTTTTATTAATGACCTAACATCATATATACCGTAAAATATATATTGGTGGAAGCATGCTTCCCTTCATCCAACCCTACCTACTTTCAAAGACCGAAGTACTTCACTTTGCCAGCACGACACTCAATTGTTTTAGGTCCAGTCAAATTCCATATCTCACCAGATATATCTTTTGCCCTTCAGATAACTGAGGTCAGCTGCTGCCACCTTCATCAAAATTTTACCTAGGTCCAAATAGTTGAATAACCATTTATGGATTCTTGACGAATTTGATGCAATTAGTAATACTAGTATTATCCACCAAACATGGTCGAGGTTTACTGATAATCGATAATTACGGTTACTAATATTTGTAATACTAGTATTTTCCACCAATCATGGTCAAGGGTTTACTGATAATCGATAATTACGATTGCTGATATTTGTAACTAGTATTTTCCACCAAACATGGTCAAGGGATGAATTTTCAATATGATGATAAAGGAGGAAAGCTACAGTAGATTAACTATCAATAAAAGATAATTAAGATTATGATAAATCATTTAAATACTGAATATGTTGGAACGTACCCACCAAATCACTTACGCGTGAAAGAAAGGTGAAATATGTTGGAACGTACCCACCATAGCTACCTCTAAGACTTATTTATGAATAATAACTACCTTATTTTTTATTTAATTTTTGTAGCTTTATTTTTCCAAAATTACATTTCATAAGCGTCCAGTAACTTTTGAAATACATGTACCTCTCTATTCTCCCTCACTACACATTTAAGATTTATCATCTTCTCCAAACCCTAAAAAAAATTCTCTCTCCTCTCTCCCCTTCCCCTCACTGCCGCCTCTCTCCCTCCCTTTCTCTATCTCCGGCCTCTCTTCTCCTTCAGCCAAACTTCGTGAGGCAACTGAGCGTTAAAGCTCGTAGAAACTGTAGCAACATCGTTGTTGCTGCTTCCTAGTCGAATAACAACCATGACTTTACTCCGGCGGCTGCTAAAGCCGTCGATGTCGCTGCCATTGCTCAGGTTGTTGTTGATGATGAGGTGGCAACGACGGTGGTGGAACGATTCCAAATACGAGAATAAACTCGGATCCGAAAAAAGAAGGAGCTACGGAGCCACCACCACCACCACCACTATTACTACCATCTCCATCTCCAAACTCGAAAAAAACCTTAAGGTTCTAGTTCTTCAGATCTAAACTCTATATGCTTCATGTATTAATGGTTTTTGGTGGTGGTTCAGTATTGTTTTTGGAGTGGAGGAGGACAGTGGTAGATCGAAGAAAGGCGGCGGAGGAAGGAGGAGGTTTTTTCCAGTTTGTTGTGGTGGTTTGGTAGGGTTTTTGGAGTGAAGCAGGATGGTGGATCGGAAGAAAGGCGGTGGAGAGAAGGAGGAGGGTTTTCCGATCATGGTGGTTCGATAATTGTGGTGTTTCATTATATTTCTGTATATTTCAATATATTTCGCTATATTTCAATGTACTGTTTCAGTATGTTTCTGTATATTTCAGTGTACTGTTTCAGTATATTTCGCTATATTTCAATATATTTCTAATTTACGACATAGTTTCTGATACATTTCGTTGTATTCCATTGTATATACGCATACTACAATTTTATATTTCTTAAACAATCAACCATATTTCATTGTATTCGAGTGTATATTTTTCTGTATTTGGTAGTATTTCTAAAGGTTTGGAATGGAGTAATTTGGAGAGAGAAACGTGGGTTGTTATGGAACTTCAGCCGTTATGTGTGATACATGGTTGATTTAATTTGACTTACCATTTAAAATGAAAGAAGAGAATATGTTCCATAAATACGACCTATTTTTACTCTTGTTTTTATATTTTCGTGTTTTTCAAAACGCGAAATACAACCGAATACAACAAAAACTAGCAAAAAACTTTTTTGAATGGAGTGATTTTGATAGAGAGACGTTAGCTGTAATGGAACCTCATGAGGTTTGCGTGAATCATGGAACCATTAATACAAATTACCATATAATTTGAAAAAGATTTTTATTGCCATAAATATAGCCTTTTTTTTTATTCAACAGCCACGCTGTATTTCGCTATATTTCACTGTATTTCAAAAACGCGAGATACAACTGAAATACAACCAAAAGCAGCTACGAATTATAAATCTTCAACTTATTGCTATAACTTGTTAGAAGCTGTTAAAAGGTAGTTATTTGTGTAAGTTTTACTTAATTATATTTTTATGGGCTAATAATAACCCACAAAAATATGATCCGCCCCAAATTGGCCCATGAGAAACCTTAACATATATACTTATTCTAAGTCGAGATTCCAGTCTTCACGCTATCGAACTGTCAACACTCTTTCTTTAGTTCAATTTGTTGTAAACATGCTTATACAAAAAGAACCCATGCAAAGATCGATCAGAATATCTTTTAAACGAATATTTTTGTTTTATATGTTATATAAAGCCACAATAAAAAAAAAATATTAGGTAATTAAACAAATTATAAAAAATAGAATTAAAATTTAATAAGATTGGGTCGGGTTGGGCGACGACCCTTTGTTTAGCCATCCCGACTAAGTCATTTCAGCTCAATTGATCCTTGGGTGAATCATTGACCCGCCTGTTTATTAACTCAAAGATATTTCACTCAGTATCATTCATTCCAATCTGTCCATTTTGATAACTCTAGTAAAAAATTACAACTTACGATTCATATAACATATATACCTCGCTTTGTGATTGAGATGTCATTGAGTGGTAGCGGTTCATTTTCACCTCTTTCCCTCTCGCCGTGTGTAAGTTCAGTCAAATTAAGACAATTATTGAGCAAGAGCATTGAATGAAAAATATAATTCCCCAAATAACTTTAAAAAAATTAAGAAAAGGAATTGTAAAATATCTGGAATTTCAAATGTAACTGTTCAATTCACCCACTTCTCTCTTGCATTCACCCAAAATAAGACTACGTACTATGTATATCTAGCAAGAGCATTGAATGACGAATATAACTATCCAAATACAAAAAGAAAAAAGGGAATTCTAAAGTATAGTTAATAAAGTTTGAAAACTATCTAGGTAGACATATAATGGCGCAATCGGAATTCAATCTAGTAAAGTCAAGTCCAAGGATATCTGAGACATGGGAATTCCAACTTATGAAGTTGGGCCGCCACGAGTGTCCTATTTTATTGAGCATCAAATGTGGGAATTCCAACTTGTGAAGCAGTCAATAGTGTTGTATTCTACCCACAATTGTTGAAAAATGCCTATGCACACCTTAAGAATAGCGTGGGCATAAGCAAATGTTGGCATTAATTTTCTTTTTTTAGTGCAAAGAATGAAAAATTCTTGTGAATCTTTTTTCTTTTCTTACTTCTTCATCTTATGGGAAAGATAGAAGTCCTTATTAATTAGGAAGTGTTCTTTTCTTCTCTTTATATTGAATTGTCCTTTATTGGACTTGTATAAAGAGCTAATAAAACAGTGACCTCGCGCATATGAAAAATAGGCTTGAAGGCAAACTTGATTGATTTGCTCTCCCCCCCCCCCCACCCCCAACACCCAAAACCAAACCTCCGGTGCAAGATATGCATGCGGCCTAATCACTACTAAAAAGGTCGAAAAACCAACCTCTTGAAACCGACTTCAAAAGAAGTTGGAAAAAATTGACCTCAGGAGGTGGGTATTGGACTTCATATTTTAATCTTTTTTAAAGAAACTAATCTCAGGAGGTCGGTTTTGGACCTCATTTTTAATTCTTTTTTACAGAAACATTGCTTTCCTAAAAAGAATTCGAGAAACTAAGACACCGACATCAGGAGATTGGAAATAAATTCCACGATTTTTTTTTTAATTACCGACATCCTCAGGTCGGTATGTTTAAAAAGAACAAAATAATTAAATCACCGGCCTCCTGACGTCGATAATTTAAGATTAGTCTTAAATTGAACCTTGAATTAAATTAAAATAAGATTAGTATTGAGTAGGTGTTAAATTTGAAATTCAACAATATTAGTAAGTGTTGAATTTTGAAATCAAGAATAGTAGTAATTAGGTTTTGAATCTTGAATAGATTAGTATTAAGTGATGGATCTTGAAGATTATTAAAAAAAGATTATTATTTGTTACACCCCGTACTTTTATACGTTAAGTTTCTTCATGAGTTGGTTGCTATAGATTCAGAGAGCGGAGTGACCTTCGAGGTCATATGGGATTAGACATGTCTATTTTGGGTATATAAGAGTTTAAGACCATGTTTAGTAGGTATTGGAATGTTCCGGGATCAAGCGAATCGAAGAAATTAAGTTTGACGAACTTTGGGAAAATTTGGCAAAATCTGGACAGGATTTTTTTTGTCCAACTTTGGGGAGGTATATCTTCTAGCTTATGAGAAGTTATGGAATGCATAATCTATATAAATTCAAGTTCATAGAGTTTTCTTTCGAATGCAACTGACAGATCATAAATCCGAGAAGTACAGAGCAAAATATGGCCCCTACAAAAATATACAATTTCAAGTACGCACTGTATTTCCTTGGGCAGAAAATGAAATTTCCAAGCCAAGAATTACGGCCAAGAAATATGGACCATATTTAAAAATATGGTCCGTACTTTATATATATATATATATTATATATATATATATATATATATTTTTTTTATATAATTCGTATACCCTTCATTTTATGTCATTTTCTCCACTTCCCCTAACTTCCAACATTCTATAAAACCCTCTCCATCATATTTAATCAACTTCTAAGAAAAATCAAGGATCAAAAGAGAAGATTAAGTGTTTAAAGGGTCTAAAGTGATCATGGAAGCTTATTTCTCCTCTTGGTAAGGGTTGTGGAGGATACTTCAAGGTGAAGAACTCTTGGAATTGATGTGCTCTTGAGTTCTTGAGGTAAGATTCTATTACACCTCTCATTTTCATTGCAAGAAGGTCCTTGGCTTATTGGTGGTTTATACCCTTAGTATGGAGATCCGTACCCAAGTTTTCGAGATATTAAGTGCCTTACCTCGCATGTACCGAAGTACAAGTATATGTTCCTTGCAATATGATAGGATTAGAAGTTAAACGAATCGACGCGAGTTGGATTGACTCAGGAAAACCTGCAGAAACCAGTCCTCCTTGACAAGTCGTCGACACGTCGGCGAGCCATCGTTGTACTCTGTTGACGAGCCATCGTTGTACTCTGTCGATGAGCCGCCGTCTTTGAACTTTCAGGTGGCAGGTCAACGGAGCACGTCGACGAGCCGTCGACACGTAGATGAGCCATCGACCCATCCGTCGACCCGCATCGGCCGGAACTTTCTTGATCCACCTATATATATATGTAGCCTTACGTTTTAATTCACTAATTTCCATTCCCCGACCAGAGAAAACACTAAGATATTTCCTCTCAACATTTTCCATTAAATTAGTGGAGTTTTACCAAGATCCGAGCCCCGTGAATCCGAGCTAGTGAAGGGAAAGTTGTTTCTAGGGTTCCATTGGAGTTGTTGAGCTTAGGAGTGGGGGTTGGAGTTGGATTCTTGGACTCCTAGTTCCTTTAAGGTATGTATATGATTCTTATCCTTGTTGTTGAGTTAATTATCTAGGGTTTTAGTGATGTAAGGTGAAGGAGATAATGTTGTGAAGGCATAAACTAGTTTGTTGAATTTGATTAGACTTTTGGAGAGATTCTTGCTTATTTATGTTGTTATTGTTGTTGATGTTGCTGTTGATGTTTGGATTGAATTGGGAATTGAGGGATTGTTAAGCTTACAAAGGAGATGCTGTCCGAAATTCGTTGAGTTTCTTTCGTACTTAAATCGGTTAGTAAGTAATGTAAATAGTCTAATTATGGCCCATGTTATCTTGATTATAGACTTATGAGTTCGAGAAGTAGATGTTGGACGATTAGATACACTTCAAGGTATGTTAAGGCTGTCCCTTTTATTCTTTTGGTGTGATCCTTATCATATGAATCAAAGAAGCAAGCGAGCGAGTTCCAAAGGCTCAACTCTTAGATGAGATAGGATTCTTTGTATCATTGACTTCCTATATTTACAGCTTCCGGAGTACTTTCATGAGTCTTTCATACATCTATATATATGTATAGCTATTTTCTCACACCGTGCCCACGCTATAGTCGGCCGGCGAGGCACGTAGATGTGTACACCTGCCGGTGGGCGGATTATAAGATTAGCCGGACGCGGGATGATATAATATATGGATCGGGCTATATGTTCCACGACACTAACATTATGGATTGGGGCACAATGTTCTCGACACTATATATATATATATATATATATATATATATATATATATATATATATATATATATATATATATACGTATATGATTTTTAAAGAGAGAGAGCATGCATATCATACGCCGCGAGAGGCACTTTCGGATATTGCGTTTAGTATGTTTCGAGATATCTCTCTCTAATTCTTATCATATGTACTTGTTGTTCTTATGCCTTACATACTCAGTACATTATCCGTACTGACTCTCCTATTGCTCGGGGGGCTACGTTCATGCCCGCAGGTTCAGGTAGACAGACAGGCGGTCCAGCTCAGTAGGACTTCCACTCAGCGGTAGTCAGTGTGCTCCGCTTGGTTCGGAGCTACAGTCCATTTTTGGTATGCTACTTTTGATATGTATATATGGGTATGACGGGGGCCTATCCCGTCCTTTCTATAGTTTTGCACTCCATTAGAGGTCTGTAGACAGTTGTATGTAGTTGGTATGTGATGTAGCCTTATCGGCTCCCATTCTTTTGTGTACAGTATATGTAGCAGCCTAGTCGGCTTGCACTGTTATTTTCGGATATATATATATATATATATATATATATATATATATATATATATATATATATATATATATATATACGTATGGTTGATAGTTCTTGATGCATAGTTCTTGGTGTTGCTCTTGTATGAGTCGGTATGGTTTAGTTATAAGTTATATGGGCCACCCGATTATTCGGTGATGTCAGTGCGAGTATAAAGGTGTCTAGTCAGTAGGGGTCAGGCACTCGTCACGACTTACCGGTGTGGGTCGTGACAGATTCTATCTTAACTTCATGTTTATGAGTTTATATAATGGATATGCTAGGTTTGGAGGGAAAGGAGTTGAAAGAAAGGTTCAAACTCGAATTTAAGTTTGTGTTGGGATGTAATAAAACCTTGTTGTAAGGTTAGTAGTTGGTGTTGTGATTGTATTGAGGATGTTATACTTGATATAATTGGAAGAAGAAGGTGTATAAGTGTTGTATACAAAGCATATTGGGCTATTTTGATATAAACCTTAAGGTGAGTAGTGATGTGGAATTAAAGAGACTTATATGAGGTTGTTGTTATATTGTTGCTTGTTAGGTGTATGGTAGTGACTAAGGAGATAGGAAAATTAGCCGACAGTTTCATTGTGGGATTTTGGTTGATGACTTAAGGTATGTTACGGCTACTTTCCTTCTTTTGGCATGATCCTTATGAACGGAACGTAAACGTAATGCTACTCCATAATGATTCTATTCTTAGTAGCTAGGGATGTTCCATGTTGATTCATGTTCTATGATGTTGTTTTCAGTAAGTCCTTTTTCAGATTCAGTATGATTTCATAGAAACACTTGTTGACGAAAATGCTATCTCATAATGATTTTCGAAGGTATAACGACCTTACGTCACTCCGATAGGTTCAGGATGTACTCTTGTCATATTCATGCATTGCATATTATATATATATATATATATATAGGGGGTATGGGGAAGGTGACGGTATTATATACGTACTACCACCTGATCAGCTGGTCACATGATGATGATGATGCCCACAGAGGCCGATATGATACGATGGGATGCCCACATAGGCTTGACAGGCGTTATATACGCATATATATGTATGACCCCTATGCATGCATGCACAGTATTTATGCATATCATTGGCCCACACATGCAGTTCAGACATATGGGTTGCATTCATTTTATCCTATGTACTTTTATGTCTTTTTCATGTTACTTTCAAGCCTTACATACTCAGTACTTTGTCCGTACTGACGTCCCTTTTTTGGGGGCACTTTATTTTATGCTCGTAGGTTCAGGTAGACAGATTGACGATCCGCCCCTCTAGGTTGTTGTTCAGCTGATATTGGAGCACTCCTCTCGTTCCGGAGTTGTTGTTGTGTTTTTGGTACGTTATGCTTTTTGGTATGGCGGGGCTCTATCCTGACCTTATTATGTCATATACTCCAGTAGAGGCTTGTAAACAGTCATGCGATAGTTAGACGATGTATGGCCCCCTTAGCCTATATTTTTGCTGTATAGTATTTCATGGTGGCCTAGTCAACTAGCACAGTTTTTGTCCAGCATAGTCATATAGTATGTCTTTTCGGGCTCATCACTTTCAGCATTTTTCTCTTATGATTTAGCAGATTTCCATTTGATGACCCTCGAGGTCCACTCTTGTTTATGATTATGATATGAAAGTATGATTAGCGGTGCTCGACAGGTAGGGCCCGGATGCCCGTCATGGCCCTCCAGTTTGGGTCGTGACATTATTACTTAAGTTAGTAAGTATTTAATAAATTCAAATTTTGTGTTGTTTCCGTCGGTACAATATCGTAGTTGGATGTATAATAGAAAATTATCCTGGCCGATGGAAATAAGGGAGGAATCAATGGAGTCGATTCCCTAAATGCTTACCCAAGTATTGAGAATTGCCTTCTAATATGACTTTTGTTTCTTTTAGGACTCAAATATCATTCAACTATTGCTTTTTTCCTCAAAAAATACTAAATATCACAAAAGTCTCATTCTCTCCTAGTTGGCATGCCATGTCATATTAAAATTCTATTTTTTTTAATAATAAACCTATTTAACTCATATACATCATACCCATTTAACCCAATCCAATCCATGTCTTATACCCGATTTTAGATCCGACTAAAAAGAATCCAAAGACATAACTTTTTCCTTCATCCGGCTCCTAAATGTATATGTTAAAGTGTCACATGAACTGCCTATAAAGTTAGGGTCGAGGTTATGTTACGTCTAGCAAAAATTGGACCGAAAATACTGTATAAGACATATATTTGATTTAAGTTGAATAAATTGAGATAAATTAATATATATCCGTCTAACAATTTCTTTTAATTGGTTTAAATATTTAAAAGATTAATATCTTCCAGGTCACTAAAAGTTAAGTAATTTGTAATTTGCACCCTTAAGTGATTTATTGTTTAACCGTTACTATACACACATTGAAAAAAACTTGAGCTTTATTTAGCTTAATATTAATTTTAGATACGTTGTATAAAATTTGAATTCAGGAACCCACAAGCACGCGACTCGAACAAAACAAACACCGAGGAGGAAGTCGGAGCTCAGAGAAGACTACAAATGGAAGCGACGAAGGCAGGGGACAGACCATGGGCGAATCTCTTTGACACAAACAAGTTGGCAGGGAGAGGTATGGCACTTACTTTCATTCCTCCGAAAATTACTGAAGGGGAGAAGATAGCAGAACTTATAAAGGATGATGTTGTAAGTGAATCAATGAAATGGAAAGCAGCTGTTGTAGTGTATGTTGTGGGGGGGGGGTTCTCCAACGATTGGGGCTATGGAGAGGTTCATGATGGCACAGGGACAATTCACTAGTAAGCCTAAAGTATACTACAACAACGACGGATATTTCATGGTGAGATTTGCTCAAGAAGAGGAAAGGGATATGGTAATGTGTGCTGGCCCTCACACCCTAAATAACAGACCAGTAATCATGAAACCATGGAGTGAGGATTTCAACTTTAATGATGAGATCTTAACAGTTATCCCACTTGGATAAAACTCCCAAATCTACCTCTAAATTGTTGGGATACACAGCTCTAAGTAAGATAGGGAGCAAAGATAGGCAGGCCTTTGTATGCAGATTCGTGTACTACGTTGAATAGTTAAATCACCTTTGCTAGAATACTGGTGGAGGTGGACATCACAAGACCTTTACCGGAGAAAGTAAGAGTGCGGGATCCTAAAGGGAAGATGTTTGATCAGAGAATATGGTATGACTGGAAGCCCAACTATTGTGCAACATATCTGCAAGTAGGGCATGACTGTGCGCCAAGCAAAAGCATAAGCAACTAGCAGAGCCAACTAATGTGCCCCAACCAGCACAGAAAGAGAAGCCTCTTACTAGGCCTCGATACCAAAAGCACAGACAAGAATGGAGGACACATGAGAACAGCCATACAGTGTACCAAGAGACATAAGGGAAGGGAGGAGAGACAGAGCCGGGGGGGCGTATCTTCTTCATTGCCACAAAGAGGATACAATCACTCAAGAGGATAATAGTTGGCAAGTGGTAGAGGGCAAATCAGCTCAGAGGAAGAGACAATCACAAAGCAATATCGAACAAGCTACTAAGCAAAATTCAGGGGTCCGGGAGACAACTAAACCAATTACATCACTAGATGCAACACCAAATATACTAGGTGCAGCACCAAATATATACGGAGTCGGCACGAGGGCCCGACATAGAGAGAAAACGGCGGATACAAGATGGCAGAGATAAAGGGGGACAAGTAGAGGAACAGAAAAATAAACAAAAGCCTCCAAACATATAAATGATAGTGACATGAAATGTAAGAGGGTTCAATAATATGGTAAAGCACAAGGAGATGAAGGAATTCATTAGGAGGAATAATGTCACACCCCGACCTTACTAGGGTGTGACAAGCACCCGACCCCACACCCGGAGCCGAGCGAACCCACGGACTCTTATTGCGCACCTAAATTATACTGCTACTTATTTACTTAGCATTATTATTATCAACACTATTAAGAACATGTATTAATAAACTTTACTAACTTAATATACATCAACGGGGAATAAACATTATACAAAAGCACCTGACTGAACATATCTGTCTACGAGCCTCTAAACAAAATACATAAAGTAATGAGAAGGGCCGGATCTTTGCGTGCCCGCATATGTACACAAAAGTAGTACCACTAGTACTGAGCTCCGAACAACCGGAGCACTTCGATATACTTTGGATAGCTCTAGAATCAAGTCCGTCCACCAACACCGCGCGGCATGAAACGCGAAGCGTCCGCAAGAAGGGACGTCGACGAGTAATGTACCGAGTATGTAAGGCATAAGTAATATCACAAGACAATATAAAGACATAAAGGAAAATACAACATAGGAAAGTGACACGTTGTCTCTATTTATCTACTCGGGAATATTATGCAAATTAACCTTCGTCCGGAGGCGGAGTATTGATACGCAGTACCGCCCGCCCATGTGAAGGTGCGGTGTATCACTGCCCGACCATATAGGTGCGGTGGATTACTTATTAAGCAGACTATAGGATGAAGAAGTAATCTGTTATCTGAGTGCCGCTCGGGGCGGATGCCATGCATGCTAACTAAAAAAAAGCTCGTAAGTATATGTAAATAAAGCGCCCGTCCATATAGGTACGGTGTAATGAGCCCGCGTCCGTGCCTCCCGCGTCCGGGTGTAACCGCCCACCGTGTGTGTGGCCGGCCGCGCGTAGGCACGGTGCTAAAAAAACATACTTTATAAAGCATGCACGAGAGCCCAAGTGAAAACTACAACTTTATCGGAGTGACGTAAGGTCGGTAACCTCCGATTACATTATGGAATAATCAGGATCGCTCTGTCTCACCTTGAAGGAACCGATCTTATAAGGCGAGACCATAAAAAAAAGAATGACATTAAGAGAATCATGGAAAGAGATTATAAACCTTATAAAAGCATTTATCCATACGCTTTAGAATTCTCAGGGGGTAAAGTTATAATAAAATAAAATTGAAGTTAAAGAAAACTTACTGAACAATTTCATGCTCGTATTGAATTACTATCTTAAAACTCTTAGCCATGGACTTATTCTTGTTATACTTGTCTTAATCATATTCTCTCCTTTATTATCTTCGTTATTATCGTCACAAAGTATTTCCATTAGCAGGGCTACCACACTTTTTATTTAGTAAATGGAACAATGAATATAATCCGGGATCGAGGGTCCCATCTCGGGTCTAATGAGACGGCGTACTCAATTTGCGTATACTACATCTCATGACATTGGTTGGGAAGGTTCTGGGGAAGTCGGGTCCCATCCATGTGAGTTCTAGGCATTTAGGCCATTCTTTCACTATTCATGATTCTATGGTTCAATTCTTCTGAGTGAATAGTCGATAATTTTAAAGGTGGATTTCTAGAATTAGAGAGGTCCCCGAGGTGCGTAGCCAAGTCTAGTACTCCTAGGGCATGCCAAGAAAGAAAGGAAAAACCTTACATACCTTTTCCTCTTTGTTCACGTCTCCGAATCTCCGTTCCAATTTCGCCAAAATCTACAATTTGGTCACATTTACCAAATGTCAACTTAAGCATTTAGAAGTTGAATTTCAAAGTAACTATTTGTCTGCCGGAATTTCGGCAGCACTTCCCCTGTAAATACTCCATTCCACCAAGTTCAACTTGGCCAATTTCAATCAACAACAATCCGGGAATTCAACCCGGCCAAGCTAACAACAACAATGCCAATATTTACACTAACAATCTCAATAACCAAACCAAAGTACATTCTAACAATTTAGTCAACATATTACTTTCTTTGAGGCCTTCCAATTTCCATAATAACAACGACAACTTAATAATTTACACATTAACGATATCATGCTAACAACATTATATTCCATTTACATAAACTTCCACCATAAGCTTCCAACTACTACAACTTCACTAAACTCATTAAACTTTTATTTGCAACGTAGAATCTAGCACACAACAACCAATATACTAAATAAAATTAATTCATTCATTCATCCTTCAACATCACATACACACGGCCACACTCTCACAATAATTCCATAGCAATCACAACTTTGTTTCAAGTCATTAAATCCTCATTCCACATTATAGAATTCACATTACAACAATCAAACGATTAAATAAAATAAACTCATCACTCCACCACCTTACCAACCTATTCGGCCACCACACACACCCCTATTTCATGAATTTCATGCACTTCTACATACAATAACATGCACAACCATCCATAATATATAAGAGAAAGTTAAATCCTTACCTTTTTCCTTCAACTTCCTTCTTAGCTAGAGTTATGATTTTGTAAGAAAGGGTGATTCTCTTGCTTCAACAACTATACCATGTCGAAGAGGATGTTCAACTTAGTGGAAATACATAAAGAGCTAAATTTTTGGAGCAAGATTTTTGGTCTCCTCTTTCTTTTCTTCTTGGCCGAATTGGCCTATTTGTTGTTCTTCTTCTTTCTTTGTTCTTCTCCTTGGAAATTTCTAGAGATTTGGAGAATTAAGATGACTTTGTCATCTTTTATATTACTCTTGCATGCACATGACCGGTCATGTGCATGCTCTCTTATTATTTTTTTTTTCAAATTTTCTTCCATTCTCTAGAATTTCCTTCAATTAATAAAAATTGACCACTTGACTTACTTCATAAGTTTCATCCATATAATACCATATATTTGCATGCACATGCACCCATCACACGGCCAAGCCTTGGCTTGGGCTAGAAATTTCAAGACAATTTTGTAAAATTCCCATTTTGTCCCTCCAGGCTTCCACGATATTATCACGAACCATTTTGCAAATTTTCCTTCTTACCCTTGGCCCTTCCGAACATTTCCACACTAATGACTCCCATTCCTAATATTCATAGTAACTTGCACATTATACTAACTCTTGATAATGACCTCGTCCTTAACTCGCCGCGACTTTCTCAAAGTATCCGAATGTATGAAACACGGGATATAACATCCTCCCCCCCTTTGGAACATTCGTCCTCGAATGTTTGATTTGTCTCGTAACGTATTATGGTATTTCGGGGAGGCCTCCTTTGTAGTTGCCTCGCACATCATTTAACATGTTCATTTTAAAAGCTCGCGTTACTAGTAGGCCGTAAGCCAGTTGACTTCGCTCTGACACTGGCCCGGAGTTAATAAGTCCTAAAGCTGAATCATACCTTCTTTAATCCCAGAGCTCTCTCATACTTCCTTCCCTTCTGCTGGTTTAGTCCGCCTCGGCCTACGCGACTTCCATAGGGTTTCTAACTACTTCACACACTCTAATTTACTTTAGGCTACCTAATTTCACATTCATCTTTCATTCTGACGTTTACGAAATTTTCAACATATTTCCCAGGGGGTCACCCATCCTGAAATTGCTCTCACCCTAGCACGCTTAACCTCGAAACTTTGGTATGTTCCAGTGTCTTAATGCTGGTGTTTTTGTCTCCGCTCTCCCGCGCTACCTTTATCACGTCATATAGGATAAGTTGGGGTCTTAGCGATTTCAACACGTCCGCGTAACACGTCTTTTCTTTTAATTACCACTCTACCCCCGTAAGCCCTAGTATTTCATATGGCTACTTTTTGTCCTAAATTTCCCAAATTCCTAATACGTTTAGTAATACGAGAACGGTGCATAATAAAGGAAAGTCCAAGTTCAATTTAACATTCACATATCGTAGAAAAATTGTTAAAAGCGCACCCGTGGCCGCATCTCGTGGAAGCGGTCGGATCCCCGCCGTCCCGCCACCGAGTATATACGGTGTGGAGGGCCGGGGGCCGAGCCGGGGCGCTCCTCCTCTCGCCGACCGCGGCCCGCCGGAGCTCGGGAAGTCCGTCCGGGAGGACGCACGAAGATGAGGAACCGGCACCGATCCCGTAGGCCGACCCTCACCCCTACCTCGCCGCGAGGGCGCCACGCATCTTATGCCCCATCCGTCCGCAAGCATAACAAGCATCCGAACCCGGACGGCGCACTGTCCCGAACGCATCCTCCCACACCGGCCGCACCGTGGTGGGGGCGGCCTCGTCATCCGGCCGACACCGCCGCTATGTTCTTGAATCGGGGGCTCGAAACACCGGACCGCTCCCCGCGCCCGTCCCCCTCATCCTCACTTCGGCTCCGGCGGATCCGGCCCTCTTCCCGGAGCTCCTATCAAAATAACGTTCACTCTTCTCGCGACCGATGTTGTTCCTCCGTGTTCGGGCGTGAGCTTGGATGCGAGCAACGGTCATCCCATCCTCGGGAGTGAAGCCGTCAAACACTCTCAATCACGCGTGGCCCCAACCCACTCACGTATCGGTACATGATCCCCCATATCGCCTATCATGGTCCGGGGCATACCGGCTAATGAGTTGAAGCGAAGGCCGTATTCCCCGACACTCATATTCCCCCTTATTTAAGATTCAAGAACATACGCTTGGAGCGCCGAGCTCGTCGAACCTCCGTGGTAAGAAAATGTCGCAAACGCCTCCGTAAACTCCCCGCTGACCGGGGGAGGGGCATTTGCTCCCTAGAGGATATCCACTGTTATACCACAAAACTCGCACCTACATCCCGCAACCCGTACGATGCCAATTCCACCGACTCGTATCCGAAGCATGTATTATTCTCGTTGTCCTTAACATCTCATCTACGAAGTTCGCGGGTCTTCCTCGTTCGAGCCATAGAACTCCGGGGTTTAGGGCAATAAAATCACGGGCCCTAGCACTCACCGCCCTATCTCCCGGTCCGTATCTTGCCGCCGAACCCGCGCGGCAACTAACCGGGTCAATAACTGGACGGCCTCCGCCATCCGCCGGCCCGAGCTACCGGCGGGGACCGGAGGCACCGGGGCCGGAGCCGGTGGTGTCGGGGCCGGAGTCGGAACTCCTCTCATTGCTCATCTCCGACACGGGGAGCATGAAAAGTCCGGGGGTACGAGCTTACGTGAGACTCGCCTTTTTAGTAAAGAAAATCTACTTCCGCAACGGCGATGCCCCCGTTCGACTCGTTCCCGCCCACCGTCTTGCCCTCTCGGGCCCCCATAGTCTTCCTCTTTATCGGCATTTACTGAAATCATAACATAACATTAGGAAAAGAACATGGAAACCTGGTAACACAGCTCTATCGCACGATCTAGAGTACAAAGAAGGTCATATTTCTAAATGCCCCGCGGCCTATAAAATGTGGCGCGATTCTACACACCCCATAGACATTTCGGACTCTACACACGGCTCGTAGACAAACCCCTAGGACCGCCCTCGCTCTCGATACCACTTTGTCACACCCCGACCTTACTAGGGTGTGATGATGGCACCCGACCCATTCCCGAGCCGAGCGAACCCACGGACTCTTATTGCGCACATACATTATACTGCTACTTATTTACTTAGCATTATCATTATCAACACTATTAAGAACATGTATTAATAAACTTTACTAACTTAATATACATCGACGGGGAATAAACATTATACAAAAGCACCTGACTAAACATATCTGTCTACGAGCCTCTAAACAAAATACATAAAGTAATGAGAAGGGCCGGATTTTCGCCGTGCCCGCATATGTACACAAAAGTAGTACCACTAGACCGGAGCTCCGAACAACCGGAGCACTTCAATATACCGCCGGATAGCTCCTAGAATCAAGTCCGTCCACCTCGCTTACCGCGCGGCATGAAACGCAGCGTCCGCAAGAATATATATATACGCGGCACAGTAATGTACCGAGTATGTAAGGCATAAGTAATATCACAAGATCATATAAAGGACATAAAGGAAAATACATAATATACATAGAAAGTGACATAGCCTCGTGTCTCTATTTATCTACTCGGGAATATTATGTAAATTAACCCTTAATTTCGTCCGGAGTACCGTATGTGATACGCGAGGTGTAACCGCCCGCCCATGAAGGTGCGGTGTATCACGCCCGACCATATAGGTGCGGTGGATTACCTATTAAGCGCTGTACTATAGGATGAAGAAGTAATCTGTTATCTGAGTGCCCCCTTGGGGCGGATGCCATGCATGCTAACTAAAAAAAACTGCGTAAATATATGTAAATAGTCTGCCCGTCCATGTAGGTACGGTGTAATGAGCCCGCGTCCAGGCCTCCCGCGTCCGGGGTAATCCGCCCACCGCAAGGGTGTGTGTCGCCCGCCATGTAGGCACGGTGCTATAAAAAAAACATACTTTATAAAGCATGCATGAGAGCCCAAGTGAAAACTACAACTTTATCGGAGTGACGTAAGGTCGGTAACCTCCGATTACGTTATGGAATAATCAGGATCACCTGCCTCACCTTGAAGGAACTAATCTTATAAGGCGAGACCATCAAGGAAGAATGACATTAAGAGAATCATGGAATAAGATTATAAACCTTATAAAGCATTTATCCATACGCTTTAGAATTCTCAAGAAGTAAGATTATAATAAAATTGAAGTCATAAACTTACCGAACAATTTCATACTCGCATTGAATTACTATCTTGAACCTCTTAATCATGGACTTATTCTTGTCATACTGGTCTTAATCATATTCTCTCCTTTATTATCCTCGTTATTATCTTCATAAAATATTTCCATTGGCAAGGCTACCACACTTTTTATTTAGTAAATGAAACAATGAAGATAATCCGGGATCGAGGGTCCCACCTCGGGTCTAATGGGACGGTGTGCTCAATTTGCGTATACTACATCTCATAACACTGGTTGGGAAGGTTCTGGGGCAATCGGGTCCCATTCATGCTAGTTCTAGGCATTTAGGCCATTCTTTCACTATTCATGATCCTTTGGTTCAATTCTTCTGAATGAATAGTAGAAAATTTTAAAGGTGGATTTCTAGAATTAGAGAGGTCCCCGAGGTGCGTAACCAAGTCTAGTATCCCTAGGGCATGCCAAGAAAGAAAGGAAAAACCTTACATACCTTTTCCTCTTCGTTCACGTCTCCGAATCTCCGTTCCAATTTCGCCAAAATCTACAATTTGGTCACATTTACCAAATGTCAACTTAAGCATTTAGAAGTTGAATTTCAAAGTAACCATTTGTCCGCCGGAATTTGGCGCACTTCCCCTGTAAATACTCCATTCCACCAAGTTCAACTTGGCCAATTTCAATCAACAACAATCCGGGAATTCAACCCGGCCAAGCTAACAACAACAATGCCAATATTCACACTAACAATCTCACTAACCAAACCAAAGTACATTCTAACAATTTAGTCAACATATTACTTCCTTTGAGGCCTTCCAATTTCCATAATAACAACGACAACTTAATAATTTACACATTAACGATATCATGCTAACAACATTATATTCCATTTACATAAACTTCCACCATAAGCTTCCAACTACTACAACTTCACTAAACTCATTAAACTTTTATTTGCAACGTAGAATCTAGCACACAACAACCAATATACTAAATAAAATTAATTCATTCATTCATCCTTCAACATCACATACACACGGCCACACTCTCACAATAATTCCATAGCAATCACAACTTTGTTTCAAGTCATTAAATCCTCATTCCACATTATAGAATTCACATTACAACAATCAAACGATTAAATAAAATAAACTCATCACTCCACCACCTTACCAACCCATTCGGCCACCACACACACACCCCTATTTCATGAATTTCATGCACTTCTACATACAATAACATGCACAACCATCCCTAATTTATAAAAGAAGGTTAAATCCTTACCTTTTTCCTTCAACTTCCTTCTTAGCTAGAGTTATGATTTTGTAAGAAAGGGTGATTCTCTTGCTTCAACAACTATACCATGTCGAAGAGGATGTTCAACTTAGTGGAAATACATAAAGAGCCAAATTTTTGGAGCAAGATTTTTGGTCTCCTCTTTCTCTTCTTCTTGGCCGAATTGGCCTCTTTGTTGTTCTTCTTCTTTCTTTGTTCTTCTCCTTGGAAATTTCTAGAGATTTTTGGAGAATTAAGATGACTTTGTCATCTTTTTATATTACTCTTGCATGCACATGGCCGGTCATGTGCATGCTCTCTTATTATTATTTTTTTTATTATTTTCTTCCATTCTCTAGAATTTCCTTCAATTAATAAAAAATGACCACTTGACTTACTTCATAAGTTTCATCCATATAATACCATATATTTGCATGCACATGCACACATCACACGGCCAAGCCTTGGCTTGGGCTAGAAATTTCAAGACAATTTTGTAAAATTCCCATTTTGTCCCTCCAGGCTTCCACGATATTATCACGAACCATTTTGCGAATTTTCCTTCTTACCCTCGCCCTTCCGAACATTTCCACACTAATGACTTCCATACCTAATATTCATAGTAACTTGCACATTATACTAACTCTTGATAATGACCTCGTCCTTAACTCGCCGCGACTTTCTCAAAGTATCCGAATGTATGAAACACGGGATATAACAAATAAAGTCAGACTTATAGCTATTATAAAACATAGAGTCAAGGATAGTAATGCTGCAAGGGTAATAAATAAAGCAAAGACCACGGTGGTCTTGGTGTACAAATGCTACTCAATCAGTAAGCGGAAGAATATGGGTAGTGTGGGATGCAACTGTTGTCCACTTTAGTCTGTTGGAAAGCCATCCTCAATTCATTCATGGCACCATCACCAGCCATAGAAGTGATAAAACCTTTAAATTTACAACTGTATATGGAATGCACACAATACCAGATAGAGAGGCATTATGGGAGAACCGAAAGAGATAAGGACCACTAATGAGAGATGGTTAATCATGGGGATTTTAACACAATACTTGACCAAGAAGATAGGATGAATGGAGTGAAGTACAAGAGTATGAAACAAGAGACTTGAATTTCATGGAAGAATGCAATATGACATTTAACGGCAACTTTGGGAAGGACATATACATGGACAAACAGTCATGTCTACAACAGAATAGATAGGGCAATTGTCAATGCACACTGGCTACTTAACATGCCTCCTGTGCAAGTACAAATCACGGACAATGCCTTATCAGACCATTCCCCTTTGGCTTTAACAGTGGAAGCAACAATAGAAAATGGAAAAAAGCCCTTCAGGTACTACAACTGTCTAGCAGATCATCCAGATTTCCAAAGAAGGGTATAGGAAAGCTAGACAACACATACAGGAGATATGAAAGCAATATGGCAAAATCTCAAGAAGATAAAAATAGAAATGAAGAAGCTAAACAAGGCAGATTTTATGGGAGTTACAGAGAAAGTAAAGCAGTTCAGGAATGAGCTGCAGGATATACAAACTCATATGCGGACCCCTGCCACTTCTGAGAACATGTTTGAGGAAGAAAAGAACATTAGAGAACAATTGAATAAATGGAGTAGCATATAAGAGAGCATATATAAACAAAAATTGAGGATACAATGGCTTACACTGGGAGATGCCAACACTATCTACTTCTTTGCTAGCATGAAAGGGAGAAAGGCACAGAACCATATCACAAGGCTTGCTTCTCTTAATGGGGGTGTAGTACGAACTACTGATGGTATAAAAGCATAAGTGATGGAATATTACAGCCAACTTTTGGGCACTGCGAGCAGCACAGTACCAGCTATTGACCCAACAGTCATGATGAATGGACCCAGGCTTACCAGGCAGCAATAAATGCAGCTTATCCAACCTTTCACAAAGGCTGATGTGATCCAGGCCCTACAGGGGATAGATGATTCTAAGGCTCCAGGCAGTGATGGATTTAACTCCCATTTTTTTAAGAAGACTTGGCCATATATTTGGGAGAAGGTAAGCACTGCTGTACTCAATTTCTTTGAAACCAACAACATGTATGCTCCTATTAATACGACATTAGTGACATTGATCCCAAATTGTAACACCCCTCTACCATCAAAGAGTTCAGACCTATCTCTTGCTGCACAACACTATATAAAATCATATAAAAAATGCTCACACTTAGGCTGAAACCAATGATGGAAACTTTGGTTGACTCTGGGCAAACAGCATTTATGCCTGGAAGGGTGTTGAATGATAATGTCATTATGAGCCATGAGTTGGTGAAAGGATACAATAAAAAGGGGACATCTCCTAGATGTATGATTAAAATCGACATGCAAAAAGCCTATGACTCCTTGGAGTGGACTTTTTTTTGGAGCAAATACTACAAGGTTTGAATTTTCCTGCTATATTTGTTAACTGGCTAATGGCATGTGTGCAGACAGTTTCATATTCGATACTAGTCAATGGATCCCCCACTGTCCTTTTTGCTGCTAAGAGAGAAGTAAGGCAAGGAGACCCTCTTTCTCCTTACCTGTTTATTTTAGCAATGGAATTCCTTACTAGACTGCTTCAGCTGCTGAAAGGTCACCCAGAACTCCAGCATTATCCTAGGTGCAAGAAACTGAACATCATACAACTCAGCTTTGCAGATGATTTATTATTATTCTGCAAAGGAGAAGTGAGATCAACAGAGCTGCTATATCAGTATTTCCAACAATTTTCAAATGCATCTGGGCTAGTGGCAAATCAAAGTAAGAGTTGTATTTATTTTGGTGGAGTACCTGAGAATGTGCAAAATGATATCTTGCAAGTGCTTGGCTTTAAGGTGGGTGAGCTGCTATTTAGATACCTTGGAGTACCCTTAAGCTCCAAGAGACTATCTATAGCACAATGCCAGCCACTACTCGATAAAATGCTAGGAAGAGTGACTACTTGGACCACAAAATTCTTGTCATATGCAGGAAGGCTTCAACTACTCAAGAGTGTTTTAACAGCAATACAAGCATTCTGGTCCCAAATGTTCCCAATACCAAAGAAGATTATCCAGAAAATAGAAACTGTGTGCAGAAGGTTCCTTTGGACAGGAGAGGTTGAAGCAAAAAAGAAAGCACTTGTAGCATAGGATACTCTCTGCTGGCCAAAAACAGTAGGGGGACTGAACATTACTGATATATATATGTGGAACAAGGTAACAATCTTGAAACAATTGTGGCGCGTAAGCAAAAAAAAAGACACTTTATGGATACAATGAGTGCACACTTACTATATAAAAGGGCAGGACCCGTGGAATGTGATAGCTAAACAGGCTTCTTGGATTATGCAAAAAATTCTACAAGCCTCCAAATGCATCACTAACACACAGATGAGTGTAGCAGGGATCCTCACAGCTACAAAGTTCTCTATTAGAGACATATACAACCAAGTCAGAGGTGACTACCCTAAGATGGAATAGAGCGGGATAATATGCAACAATCAAGGATGTCCAAAATGGATATTTATCACTTACCTAGCTATCAAACAAAGGCTGTACACTAGAGATAGACTGGAAAAATGGGGGATCCATACTACCCTTACCTGCCCTTTGTGTGAACAAGAAGATGAGGGGCATCGACCTTTTCGTCAATGTCCCTATTCACCAGTATGTATGTAACCTACTACCATGGCAGGGTGTCCAAGAGGTACAAAAAGTCGGTCTGAGGAGATTGACTGGGTGGTTAGACATGCCAAAGGAAGAAGTAGAAGAGCAGTCCTATACAGAATGGTCCTTGCCGGTGCAGTATATCACTTATGGATGGAAAGAAACATGAGAATTTTTCAACAAAAACAGAGAACCACAGAGGTGGTGGTGAGAAAGATCATCCAAGAAATTCAATGTCGAGGAGCTAAGTGTGCAAGGCTAACCAGTGTGTTGCAAGCTCTGAACTTTTACCTGTAATGCAGCAAAGTACTAGTTTTAAATAGTAAGTTTAGGCTAATAGATGCTCTTGGACTGAAGGTGGGGTATGTCCGCTTCATAGGCTAACAAATGTTATGTACATCATTGCAATTTGGTAATAGAAATTTCAGTAACTAAAAAAAAAAAAAAAAATTGAATTCAGAAAACTAAATGGTTGTCATGAAGTGTTTCGTTAGAAGATGATTAAACACTTATTATCCCAATCGGCTACTGAAAAAAGGATTTAAGTATTTCTTTCATCAACATGGAATAAGAAAGAAAACCCAAAAAAATAACGAAAGAAAAAGAGTTAATTAATCCGTTTGAATTAATAGAATCAGCATAAAACATAATCCATAAGGGGAAAAATGAAATTAAAGCTAAGAGTAATATTACAGAAGGGGAATTAGTAATTGAACCGAGTTGCTCCAACTGTTGATTGAGCAATGCTTTCTTTTGCTCTTTGTTTTGTTAAACACGAAATCTTTATGTCTCTTTTTCTTATTTTATTTTCAATGTCTTTTATTTTAGCTCTACATGGCATAAATTTATGAATATATATTATAAACATTACTGTTAATCATGTGTTTCTCAAGTGAAAAATGCTAAAAAGTGTTTGAGGAAAATCAAGGAAACAGTTGTGTCTTTGAATTTTTTTTTTTTTTAACCGAGTCTAAGATCGCGTATAAGACATGGATTAAATTGGGTTCAAGTACGTATGAGAATATGAGTTAAATAGGTTTATTATTAAAAAAATAAGATTTTAATATGACATGACATGCCAACTAAGAGAGAATGAGGCTTTTATGGTGTTAAGTATTTTTTTAGGAAAATAGCAATAGTTGAATGATATTTGAATCCTAAAAGAAATAAAAGTGATTTTAGAAGGCAATTCTCAATACTTGGGTGACCATTTAGGGAATTGACTCGAATCAATCTAATTGTATTCTTTCTACACTCTCTGAAAAATGCTAATGCACACCTTAAGAATAGCGTGGGCATTAGCAAATATTGGCATTAAACCTTTTTTGTAATGCAAAGAATAAAGAAATTTTTATGGTCCTTTTTCTTCTCGTACTTTCTTGTCTCATGTGAAAAATAAAAGTCCCTCATTGATTAGGAAGAACTTATTTCTTCCCCTTATATTGAATTGTTCTCTATTGGGCATGTAAAGAGCTATTAAAAGAGAGTGGCTGTGCACACGAGTAATGGGCTTGAAAACAAAATTGGTCAATTTGATCCCCTCACCCCCACCCCCTCCATTCACTACGCGTGGATATGCATGAGGTCTAATCCAAATCTAGTTCGAAACTTTCAGCCACAAATGCACGTATTTGAAAATGGTTGTGAAATAATTAATCGCTTTCAAGCCAACTTTTTACTATTTTTCTTGTTTCTATGTAGTACCAATATTGTAGTATTTTTATAACAACAAAGACACTTTTCACGGTCAGTTCAGAGACTCCTTACACCATTTCCGTGTTTTGAATAATGAACTTTAATATCATCCTGGTTTGGTGGATTCACAATTTCCACCATTTCAGTGTTTTGAATTATGAACTTTAATATCATCCTGATTTGGTGGATTCACAATTCCTTCTCTCTCCACTTGTCTCATTTTTTAAGAAATTGACGTGGATTAGCTAGCTCGATTAATTAAGGGGTCATTAATGTTCTACTCGACATGAATCACTTTACATTATTTATGAATTAAGGAAAAGAACAACTACCCAATTTTCTTCTTGTAGTTGCTTTGGAATTTCATGCGCAGACACGTCGCTTATTCAAGACTTAAAACAGGGGTCTTCAAGAAAGAATTTTAGTTTGAAAATGTGTACATTTGAAGCAGCTTTCAAGGCAAATTTAGCAATATTAAAGTTACTTGGAGGGAAAAATAGTTGAAAATCTAATTTACTATTCCAAAGAGTCATGGTCCAAGGATATTTTCGTTTGGATGCAAGAATAAATAGTGCGTGTTTGCACATGCTGCATTTAATTTATTTTTTTTACAGGTAATTAGTAAAAGGAGTAAATAGAAACAAAAGTTCAAAGAGTTCATAATACAACCACATAATTAAAGTGCATAGTTGACAATTTCAGCATAGTTTAGGTATGTTTCAATGGCTCATCCTAAATTATTTCTAACATATCCTACCATAACTTAGTAGGCGTTTTGGCCATAGAATTTGGGACCCAATTTCAAGTTTTGATTTGAAATCAGTAATTGTTTATGAAATTTGCACAAAGCTTCAACTTCAATTTTAAATCCTGATTTCAAATCTCAAATTCTACAAAAAGTAGAATTTCAATGTTCAAGTTGCTATTTCAAATATTTTTTAATTGTAAAACTTGATCCATAAGTTTATATTGTATTAAAAAAGGCTCATCAATTTTTTTTTTTTTTAAAAGGACTCATTCTCCTCTTGAAAAAAATTGTCCATACCACATAAAAGAATTATACTAAAGACTAACTAGTTACTACTATTGTTAATTTTTTGAACCAGTGAATCTTTGTAAAATTATTTGTATTTGAAATTTGCAATAGCATGTAATTGCAAGCATCTATATATATATAAAAGGAGAGTAGTCTAGCTTAATATTAAGCCAAGTGGTGTAATATGAACAAGCCACTTGGCAACAAATTTTATCTGCATTAATTATAAAAGAAGTTATTAATTGTAGTTCAAAATATTACCTAATTTAATAATCTACCACTACTATCTATATATATATAAGGAGAGTAGTCTAGCTTAATATTAAGCCAAGTGGCGTAATATGAACAAGTCACTTGGCAAGATTTTCTTTCAAGCTAGGGTACTAACATAATCAAATCGACAAGTTTTATGGCTCTGATGAACTAAATTGTATAAATAAATATCAATTTTCTTTTCTATATTTCTCTTTCTATGTAGAGAAAATATTCTAATACAAATATTTGAACTGAAATAAAAAAAATTAAATTTGAATTAAAAGGTAAAACATGTGCAATTCAAATATCATCAGATAAGGAATATTAAAAAAAAATTCCCGCAGATTGGGTTATCTTTGTAATGAATTTATAATGCAATAAAAAATTTAAATTGATTATACCCCCTAAAATTAGGTTCTTATAAATTCTAAAATGTTTAATTCAAATTCTCGAATTTGAAGTAGTTAGCCATATATTTTACGTGGAAAAATGGTTCAAAAATTATCTCCTTTTTGGCTTTTCTCTATTTGTATTTTTATTTTATTTTGCATCCTCTTTATTAATCTGCATATCTTATTTAAATAAATAATAAAAAAACAATCGGTAATTAGAAAAAACAACCGATGCCTTATATGAGTCCGAAAATCTTCCGAAATTTGTGGAGATAATTAAGTAATCGCTTACATATTATCAAATCATAAAATTAAGAGAGATTTAAGGGAGAACTTCATTAAGAAAGATTTGAGTGGAAGTTACAAAATTGATGAAGCGGGCACATAAATAAGGTATGAAATAATAGAATATCAATCAATAATGATACATAATTATGGTATATTTTATTTTTGTGCAAATTATTAAGAAAAAAAAAGGGTGATAAATTTAAGTCGTTCTATTTATGCCATCAACCAACTCTCCAAACATCCTTCTTGCTTTTGCTTTTCATTGCTTAAAATTTTCATTTTAATTTGTATTGCATGTGTAGTTTCTTGATTTTATTTTGTTTTGCATAATTATGATATAAAGGTGATTGACTTTCTTGATCTTTTTCTTTTTTATCCTTTCAACACTAGGTTTTGGTAGAGTAGGAGATCAAGCTTAGTGAGAAGTTTTCGATCAAGCATGTTGATGAGAAGTTTTCTCAAGGACATCACTAATTCAAAATAAGAGCTAATGGAGGTTGAACGCCAATTCACATGTGGTATGTTTGGAACAAGAAAATTATTGTCAATGATTTGAATTATTCATGGTGTTGATAGTTGGTAAAAGTTTGGTAAATGCTTGATTTGGATACAAAAGTTTATCCCCATTTATGTATACTTTTCGAACATTCAAACTATGAATTTTGATCATCATCTTGAGATATATTTTTTTACCAAATTGATATGATAAAAGTTATAACTTATTTTTCATATAGTTTTCAAATTAAATATTAATTTACAAATATTCTACAATCTATTCCAATTTAGCTTCAAAGTTTAATCAAATTGCCTCTCAAAAGGTGAAAAGTATCTTGAAATCACATTTTAATATGATTAATATTCTTTAATTTTGTGCAATAGTGGGGGTAAATCTAATTTATTTATAAAAGGAACATAGAGATATGCGATTTACTAATGTGATGCCTCAAGATATTTCAATACCTTGTTTATGAACTATGGTTTGCTCGTCTGGTAAGATTGTATAAGAGTTAGGTAAGTTTTGATAGTTTTCACAAATTGTGGGATTTTCATTTTTGCGAAAAAAAAAAAAAAACACAACACAAGAAACCCAAATTGCATATGCAAACAAAATTTCAACATCAAATCAATCTATATTGAATTATTGAAATCATGTCCAAAAGGGTCCTAGATGAGTTTTGGAAAATTACGTACATAAAAGACCTAAATTTGACACCTGTAGTTGTAGGTAAATTGTTGAGATATACTTCTTATTATACTTAAGTGGTGGGATAGCTTGGAAGGCCCTTTTACTTGTCCCAATTTGTCATCCAGGTATTTGTACTTCATCAAGTTTTATCTAAACCCCTGAACATGTTAAAACCAGATATTTTAAACTCATCCAACGCTGCGTGATTCTCACTCACCCTTGAAACACACATGAGATCCACCTAGATAAATTAAAACCAACTCATCATTTATTTTTACACAAAATAAGTATAGAGTAATTTTTATGGAGGAAAAAAAACAGATTATATTCCTTTTTCCAAGGAAAAAAAAAAAACTAAAACCTTTCTCATCACGTTCCATCTCTCCCTCCTCCACCCAATTTTTTTTTAAAAAAGAAAAAGATTCTAATGGATTTTTTGACTACCAAAATCCATAGGCATCTAAAATATCTTCAGTTGATCAAGATTTTTCTATGCAGGTTTGAATTTCTATTTCAGTAAATAAGGTCAAAAAATTAATTTAAGACTTAGACGGCGATGGAGCAGTCATGAACCATTTCCGCTAAACGAATTTGTCGCCGAAAAAAGTGTTGTAAAGCTCTGAGATTTGAATGAACAACAAGAGATGAGAAATTTGATGTTTTTACCATCCGAAGCCAGAGATGAGAAAAACGGCGTCGTTTTAGCTACTTATGACACTAGAATGAGGCGTCCGTCTCCGGTGATATGTGTCAAGTGGTTGAGACAGTGTATGTTAGAGATGAAGTTGCTGGAGTTCTAAAGGTCGGTGATATGAGGAAAGGAAAAACGTCGGTGGAGACAATGACGGAGATTGACGGTGACAACTCTGCCGTAGATACAAGATTGCAGCGGCCCGTAACGAGTCAACTATGTCACTCTATTCGAAAAGAAGAAGAGTTGCAGGATTGTTGATCCTGAGTTTTGGATGCTGGGTCAGTTGGCTACTGTGGGGGAACAAGGGTAAAGAAATTTTGTGTTTTTCATTTTTTTTCTTTTTTTATATTGTTAAATATTAATTTTTAAATCAAAATCACTGAATTCACTTGCTGTATTCGCGTGATACTTACACGCACTTCATCCAACTTGTCAAAGTGAGGAATTAAGTTGTAATGTCAATCAATGAAGCTTCACCATTAATGGTGAACTTAAGCTTCACGAACAAGCAAACAATAAGAGAGAAGAAAACTGGGAGAGAAAATATACATTGCTAACCGACTACGCTAACTACCTTGACAGCTGGATCCTACCTGTGCTAACTAACTAACAGCTGACAACTTAACTAACACTAACTAACACTAATCATGAGCCTAACTAAGTCCCTAACTGATCATGCATATATATGTGAATATACAGAGGGATATACATATGCAGAAGTGGCTAAATGTATTCATATATCACGATACAACCAACTTAATGCCACATATGCTTGGTCAACGGTCAGAGGGGTTTAAAATACCTATTTTGAACATGTTCAGGGATTTGGATGAAACTTGGTGAATTACAAACACCGCAATGACAAATCGAGACAAGTAAAAGGGCCTCCCAAGCTATTACGCCTAATTATGTACACATGTTTTACTCTTTGGTCAAGTTTATTAGCATATTGTCTTTACCATTAATGGAGGGTAAGGAAATAAACATAATTGAAGAGCGAGAGAATTCTGATCCACTCACAAATTGTTTGTACGTCCGTGTTGTTATCCACTCACAAATTATTTGTACGTCTGTATTGTTGATGCTTATGCAAAGAACCATATTCCGGGAATTAGAGCCGCCAAAATAGGATTGTCCCTTGAAGCCAACCCAACTCAGCCCATCCGTTATTGGGTCAGGGCAATTCTCACGATTGGCCCTGTCTTGGGGTGATCTTTAATTTTTGTCTCCTCAAATTGCTGGTCTTTAATTTTTGTCCTTTGGCACTAAAAGTAATAAAAGAGTGGCCGAAAATACCCCTGACATTCTGGGTCGAACCCACCAGAGTAAAAATTAAAATAATTTTGAAAGGAAAGATTTCATAGAAACTATGCCTATTTGGACAAAGTTACATAGAAATTATGCCTTTTCCGGCATAGTTCTGTAGGATAACTTAATTTCTACAGAACTGTGCGGGACAAGACATAGTTTCTATGTAACTTTGCCCAAATAGGTATAACTTCTATAAACTAATGCCAGATAACTTAATTTCTACAGAACTATGCTGGACAAAGCATAGTTTCTATGTAACTTTGCCCGAATAGGCATAGTTTCTATGAGACCTTGCCTTGCGAAATTATTCTTTATATTCTACTGGGGTTCGAATTCAGAATATCTGATCTCGTAGACCAACGAATAAGGATACTTTGGCCCACAAATTGTCATTAAATGAGAACTAAGGGCAAAAACTAAAAACCAGCAATTTGAGGGGCAAATATTAAAGACCAATCCATATGAAGGGCAATCCAGACAAAAACTTGATTGGGGTAGGGTTGGATTAAGACTTTTCAAGCTCATTTAAAACAGGGGCTTATAAGCCCAGCCCGCTGGCCCTTGAGGCTTGACCGAGTCTAGGCTGAGGACCCCCGTGAGCCAAAAGGCTATTTAATTTAAATTAAAGTTAATAGATAATTGTGGAAAAAAAGTAAAAACTAGAAATAGAGAATACTGAATAAGTGTTAGTATCTTACATAATAATTTATTCATTTAGCGTTAAATCCTAATCACCAAGTATAGAAGTGGCATTCTCGATTGCGATTTAAAATGAATTCAAATTTTAAAAGAAAATTGTGAAAAAGAAGTAAAACTAGGAATATTGAGTACCGAATAAGTTTTAGTATCTTACACAATACGCTACTCATTTAACGTTAAATCTCTACTTCTAAAATACTTAATCACCAAGTATAAAAGTTACATCCATCACAAAAATGCCCTAACACTTGTTGGTTGTTGCTACTCGAAAATGGTTGCACGGTGTTACCCAAATTCAAGGAGGTAACACTTTATGTGAACTTAAATATTACTCTCTTCGTCCCAATTTAAGTGTCTTGGTTTGACTAGGCACGAAGTTTAAGAAATAATGAGAAACTTTTGAATTTAATGGTTCTAAATTAAAGATGTGTATATTGTACTAAAATTTCCTTTGAATCTCGTTATTATAAACTTGTCATGTAGGATGTTTGAATTGTCAACTTACTAAATATAGAAAGAGGCACTCTTTTTTGAACAGACCAAAGAAGAAAGTAAGACACCGAAATGGGACAGAGGGAGTATTGGTTTTTGAAATGCGGTTATTTGATAATGTTTAAATTATTAAGTTTGAAATGTAAACGAAGACGAAAATGAAGATATTAATTAAGACAATTTTAATTATCACAACGAATTCAAATGTGTTTGACGATGTGTTGGTGTTGAATAAGAAATAAGTTGTCGTAGAATTATGTAATTTCATATAATCATACATTAGAAATGTTAACAAATCGACATACTTATAAGTTTGAATTAGATTGAAAAGAATTTTTTTATGACAAGAAATTGAAAAAAAAAAATGAAGGGCTAGCCCGCCCCTGTCCACAACCCTTCTAAGGCTGGGTTGGGCTGGCCATTTAAAGGCCCTTGCAAATAAAAGGTCGGCCCGCCCTAGCCCATCAAATTCGTTGGTCCGTGAGGCTTGGGATGGGTTGGGTACCGGCTGACCCATTTTGACAGCTCTACCAGGAACAAAGCTTAATACATAGACAGCCCCTTAAATTGCTAGCAAATTTCATTCACACTCACACAACGGCTTGTTCCAATTGAACGTTTAAACACATGATAAAGCATTCCAATTACATACGTTCAGTTCAAATTTTGTAAAAAAAACTTTTGCACGCATTCTCAAAAGTCTATTAGTTAGTTATGTTAATCACATAAAATATGTCATCTCCTTGAATTATACTCATTCGTCTTAGTAAGTCATAAAACCCTAGAAGTTTTCTAATTGAGGTTGATGTGTATTATTAAATGAGATGACATATTTTATATAGTTAACTTAGCAACCTAATAGACGCTTCAGAACATGCGCAAAAAACTTTTTGAAATTCGAACCAGAAGTATCTAATTGAAACACTTTATCATGTGTTCAAGTCTTCAAGTGCTCACTTAAAACAAGTTGTAATTCAAGTATCTAAAGGAAATTTGCTTGTACTTATAGGACTGTCTATGTAGTAAGCCCAGCAACAAAGTTGAGTGACCGCACCAACTTTGCATTCCGCCAAAGGTGGTCCGGTCCTTATGATGCCTTTCAGCGATTATACCTTTCTCCAAAATATGCTGGTTTCGTGCAGGCAATCTTTTTACTAATTTTTGGCATTGTTGGCCTTGTACTTCTCATCAGATTCTATAGAAACGGCCAAAACGTTGTACACGTACATCCAACTAATTTTTTGGATTCACCTTTTGCTTTCATTATCTTCTCTTTCCTTAGCCAAAAGGAACAAAAGAAACACTAAAATACCACCACCACCGCATCTTTGATTCATCATTTAATAATTATCTACCGAGGCATTAATCAAATAATAATATTAATTTAGACTGATTAATGATAAATTGAGATAATAATATATATTAAGTGGCTTAATGATAAAGACCCTACTTATGTGATTACATTGGGTATATTGTTGTTGTTGTTGTTGGCTAAATGATAAAGAGCGTTTGTACTGACCATTGTAACGTACTTACTGGGATGAGAATAATATTTTCAGGCGATATACGTAGATAACCACTTAAACTTGTTAGTATGTTTTGTTTACACACTTTAATTAAGGTTTATTGCAATTGAGCACCTGATATTTGATAAAGTGTTTCTATTGGACATTTTCAATTGAACAGATCTTAGGTTTTAAGATTTATTGAGGCTGATGCGCAGTAGATGTGGCATATTTTGTTGGGATCGAAATAACAGGGAATCATGCGGAAGCTAACAATTGCAAATCTTGACGGCGATAAATCAGACAACAAAGAACATATACTAAATAAGCATAATATTATAATGATTTGGTCAAGTAACCTACAAATTGAAAAACTATTATAAAAAGAAAATATTAAAACTATGAGAGAATAATCTCCCCCTAAATAAAACTTTTTTAACCCTAAGGGACAACATTGTGGATGCTCTTGTGTTTTTTAGTTGTGGGAAGGATGTCTTTAATTTATAGATGTACAAAATGTTTCCTCCAAGAAAAGAAATAGCCAAATATGGAAGAGATATGGAAGAGAATTATATTTTCCTTTCAGAAAAAGTAAAAGCAATTATGGTAATACTTTGACTTTCCTTCAAGAGAAAAGTAAAACTCAAATTTGGTAAGAAAATTAGGGCAAAAAATGCTAATAAATATTCCCTTTTAGCCTGGATTTTCTTGACAAAATAATTTTCATCTTCCTTTTCACATAATCTTCATCACTGCTGCTTGCCATAGTTAAAAATAAGATTAAAAATATTATGGGTTAAAAATAGTTTAAAAATATTTTGCTTTTATTTTCAAAGATGCAGCAGCAGGAATGTTGAAAATATGGTTGAAATTTCGTCTCCACATGTAGCACTTCAAGCTCTTTTTTTTTTTTTTTTTGACAAAACTCTTCATTATCGCCAAATTGGTTGCTCTTGGTTTGAACCCGCTGAACGATCAATCTTGTTGAACCCGGAACCTATCATCAATCTTGTTGAAGCAACAATTGACGGCGATAAATCAAACAACAAAGAAAATATTGGTCAAGTGACCTACATGTTGAAAAACTATTATAAAAAGAAAACGGGAAAATACATAAATACCCCCCAACGTATTACTCTTAATTATCGCACCCAACCCTAATCTATTATCCCCCGGCCTTATTTTTAATTTTTGTGGCCTTTTAGGCCGACATGGCACCAAAAAAATTATAATTTAAATCAAACAACAAAAAAATAATAAAAAATTAGTTTTTAAAAAATATCTTCTCAATACTCCACATATATGCCCAATTGTTAAAGCGAATCTTTATTGATTTTGGAGAAGATTTAGCTTAGTTGGAGACCAACTCAAATGCTAAATGTGAGTCCTTTATTATAAAAGAAAATATTAAAATCACTACCGCCACCACCGCCACGTGAGACCACCACCTCCAAAATCTCCCAACCTAAATAAAACTTTTTTTAACAACGATAAAAAGCACGATAAAAAACTCATGGGATTACAAATTGGGAAGAAACTAGGATTTATGTTTGTTGGTGTTGTTGGGTCTCACACGCGTGTGTTTTAGTTGTGGGAAGACAATTAACTTTGAGTATTTGTTTTTTTCTTCAATTTATAGATGCGCGTGTGGGGTGGGGTACAAAAAAAGAAGTGAAAAGAAGTGGTTTATGATGAAATTCAATACGGGGGGTGAGCACAAAAATAAAAGAAGAAGAAAGAGGGGTCGAACGTTTCTTTTCCTTCAAAATAAACGATTGATGATTAAATTGAATGTGTGTCTTAATGGAGAAGAAAATGGGTTAAATGTGTGTGTGTTAATGGAGGAAGAAAGTGGGTTGAATGTGTGCATTAATGGAGGAAGAAAAGAGTAATGTGTGTGTGTTAATGGAAGAAGAAAAATGGGTTGGTTAATTTCTTTAAAAAATATTTATGATCGATGAAAGAAATTGAATGTGTGTGTGTTGATGAAAAGTAAAACTGTGTATTAATGGAGGAAGAAAATGGGTTGAAAATCAGGAAAAAAATGGGTTGAATATGTGTGTGTTAATGGAGGAAGATCTCCTTGTTAATGGAGGAAGAAAATGGGTTGAATGTGTGTGTTAATAGAGGAAGAAAATGGGTTGACAAAATGATGGGTTGAATGTGTGTTGTTAATCGAGGAAGAAAATGGGTTGAATGTGTGTGTGTTAATGGACAAGAAAAATAATTTCTTTATCAGCCATGAAGAAGACAAAATTAATGGTTTAATGGTTAATTAGTGTAAATATAATTAATAAAAAGAAAAAAGATAAAAAAAAAATCAAATGAAAAAAAAAAAAAGGAAAAGTTTCAAAAATATTTTGTTTTTTTTTTTGCCCGTCGATTTCCAAAAATACGGAAAAAAAGACCAGGGGGTAATGGTCGTCGCAAGAATGTTAAAATATATGTATTTTCCCAAAAGAAAATATTAAAACTATGAGAGAATAATCTCCCCACAACCCTAAGGATTACATTCAAACTCTTTTTTTTTTTTTTTTTTTTTTTTATAGATGTACAAAACTTTTCCTTCATTATCACTTTCAAAAAAGTAAAAGCAATTATGGTAATACTTTTGACTTTCCTTGATAAAACTCAACTTTGGTAAGAAAATCAGGGCAAAAAACACTAACAAATCTCCTCTTTTGGCCTGGATTTTCTTGATAAAATGATTTTCGTCTTCCTTCTTCACATAATCTTTATCACTGCTGCTTGTCGAGTTAAAAATATTATGGGTTAAAAATGATTTCAAAAATATTTTGTTTTTATTTTCAAAGATGAAGCAGTAGGAATGTTGAAAATATAGTTGAAACTTCGTCTCTACATGTAGCGCTTCAAACTCTTTTTTTTTTTTTTTTTTTTTTTTACAAAACTCTTCATTATCACCAAATTGGCTGCTCTTGATTTGAACCCGTCTTAAACCTGTCATCAATCTTGTTGAACATGCTCGATACCACTGTACGTCGGCCTAACAACAGTTCCTTGACGATATAAATCGAAAACAAAAAACATATACTAAAAAAGCATAATATTATAATGATTTGGTCAAGTACCTACATATTGAAAAACTATTATAAAAAGAAAATATTAAAACTATGAAAGAATAATCTCCCCCTAAACAGAACTTTTTTAACCCTAAGGGACTACATTGTGGATACTCTTGTGTTTTTTAGTTGTGAGAAGGTTGTCTTCAATTTATAGATATACAAAACTTTTCCTCCAAGACAAGGAATAGACAAATATGAAAGAGAATTATATTTTCTTTTCAGGAAAAGTAAAAGCGATTATGGTAATACTTCGACTTTCCTTTTAGAAAAGTAAAACTCAAATTTGATAAGAAAATCAGGACAAAAAACCCTAACATATTTTAAGTAGTTAACTTATCCACGTAATGAGCGCTTGAGAACACGTGCATAAACTTTTCCAATATTTGAGTCAGGAATGTCTAATATGAACGCTTTATAATGTGCTCAAGTGATCAACTTAAACATTTCGTAGTTTAAGTGTTTAATGAAATATATGACAAGTTTAACGGCTTGTTGATGTTTCCACCTACTTTTTCCAGTCAATTATACCCACAAAACCAGCACATATCTGTTCTTTATCTCCGCGAATATTAGATTAATTGTAAATGGGTCTCATTTATCACGAAAAATGTGTGGAATCCTTAAATCAGATATCTAAAATCTGAAATGAAAGAAATCTTGATATTGAGCGTTGTTCCCTTTAGTGGACCTTACCTGGCCCAAAATCTAAGTCAGAGCCAGTAAGTTCGGATACCAAATGCATAAAGCAAAAGAGAAGTTCCATTACGATAATTGCGGATCAAAAAGTAACAAATGAAAAGTTTCTACTTTTGGAACTTCTTTTTCCAGCGTATCCTCAGCCCAAAGTCTTTAGTAGAACTACTCCAAAACCTATTTCATATGACACATCTAATTGACAAGTAGCATCATCATTCTTATCTTCTTCTGTTATCCTTATCTGGACTATATTTCAACTAAAGTCGGCAAATCCTATTGCATCCTTTTTGTAACTAAGCAACCAAGGAATAAACCCAAGTGGTACTTTATAGAGTTTGGACCACATTAGAAGCTCGAAAAGCACCAAATTGGTCTGTAGATATTGAAACAGAAACTAAGCTAAATAGGGTCCACTTTTAAACCAATGATGTATGCAAAAGACTTTCAAAAGGGAACCGAACTTAGGCCAATGATCCTAAGCTCAGAAGAAATATTAGATGACCACTCCACACACACCCCCTATCCAACACTCAAAATTTAGATATATATATTCCTATATTATATTTTTGATAACTATGGTGTCCCGGCCAACTTACATGCACCTCAACTAATTTCTTAAGGACTATCTCCCACCAAAGATAAAGATTCTAAAGAACTTTGTCATCCACCAAGCGTCAACAAATGACAAGAAATCACGTGTTTTATTTTCCACTAGAAATTTGACATATATCACATAATCTTCAAACTATTTCATTGACCACTAGGTCACACCCTCGTATATTTAGACTTATCAAAACCAGACATCTTAATCTTTAAGAGAAATGGCTCCTTAGTATAAACTGGGTTATTTTTTTTAATACTAACTTGGGTAATTGAGAGAACACTTAAATTATGTGCTCTATTGCTAGACAGGGAAATAAATTGAACCAATAATAGTCATTCAATCTTCATCTGCTTTGCGCTGCTGTTGATAGCATGAAACGTCTATACCTGGTTTATGTTTTGATTGAATCACATTCCAGCATCTTAATAATTGAGAGAGAGAAAGAAACAGATAGAGAGAGATATCTTTATTTTAGTAGTTTTTTTTTTTTTTTTATAACAGTGACATGCATGTAACTCGTTTATTCCACCAAGTACCGGTTACCTCCAATTGCGAAGCCAAATTTTGCTAAGGGGGTTGAAGATTTGAATATGTATAAACAGTAATAATAAATCTATATAGATAATATAATATTCCGACAAAGGGTGTTTGACTGATCACCCTCCGCTGGCTGGAGCTCTGCCTCTGATTATCTTTCCACCAACACAAATACCGAATAACTCAGCCCAAAAAGACTTTGGCTCATTGGAGGAAAAAGTTTATTCTCATGATGAACAAGGATTTTTACTGTTCATATACAATGCCCACAACATGTCATCAGGAAAGAAACCCCAACATGAAGACACCCACATAGATACTCCACCTTCAAAGAAAATACTAAACAAAGTTGGCCAAGATTCTCTCTCATCCTTTTCCTATTTTTATTACCATTATTGCCAAATTTTTGGCCCTACCACTCCACAACATTGTATCAATCACATTCAATTTAGTATAAGACTCTTCCACCACTCACTCCAACATCAACATTCTGTTCAAAAGCTTCTCATAAACTCGTTCTTTCATACAGGATAGAAGTTTTTGTGGTTTTATCTTTACAATACTTGTCACCTAGTTGATAATGAAAGTTCTGCGGGGCACAATTTTAACACAACACAACGGAAAAAACAGGGGAAATGATGAAAACGCATGCACATCGTAGCATGATATTTGGATATAGGGTAAAAATCTCTGCCCGGTAAACCATCTAGTTCTTGATAATATAACAAAATCTAAACTAAAAGCTTCAGGCAGTCAGGTCCATTAAAACCCATAAACTCGCTTAAATGATTTCTTAGTCATAAACATATGGCTGCTATATTAAAGATCCTTGTCGTCCGGCTTCTCCTCGAACTCCCGCACATACGGGTTTTAATAAGACCGGCCACTTTTTAAACATATGGCTGCTATCCTAAACAAGCATAAACAGATAATAGAAGCAGCAACCACGGAAGACAAACCAAACTGTAGGACTATGATAAGACTAAAAATGGAATCATAGTTGGAATGTCCATCTTGTTTATTCTTTTTTATAAGAAAATTTCCACCTGGTTTATTTTAGAAACTCTAGTGAAAGATAATTAAGTTTTGATATGTCAAAAGAATTCATTACTACAACAAGGTAGGGTAATCTTATTCTACCTGCTGCAGAATTAGGTAGAATTACTCAACAGATTAACTCTTTAATTAAAGGTAGAACTATTTGAACAGACGAGAAATCAGTGGGGAATCTAGGCTTGACAAAGACTGCAGTGAAAGATGATCTAAGCATTGTCCCCTAGAACACCAAGCATCAGCTGGAGGGGACAGTGAAAATAGATATGATAAATCATAGTTATCTCATCTGACCTTCACCTCCTTTTTGATCTCGTTTTTATTCCTTGCCTCTCTGTCTAAGCCCTTTAAGAGTCCTTTTGGCTAGTATCTCCATAAAGCATCTTTGTATATCCCCAAAATTTCAAGCTAGCTCTTCAGTGAAAATTGTTGGAGAAGAAAAGAGCAAAAAGCAATCTGCTCAATTATAATAGCGATCAGGAATGAGAAGTGCTGAAGATGGCAATCAGGGCACTTCAGTGCTTGATCAAGGAGAATGGTTGAATTTGAGCTTAGGAAGAAACTTGCCTTCAATATCTAAAGAATCTGAGTCACATACACCAACTTCTGGCAAGGTTTTTTCATGTAACTTCTGCAAGCGGAAGTTCTACAGTTCACAGGCGCTAGGAGGCCACCAGAATGCTCACAAGAGGGAAAGAGGCGCAGTAAGACATTATCAATCCCAGAGAATGATGACAATGATGGCTTTGCCAATCAATAACCCCATGTTCAGATCACTTGGTATGATTCCCCACTCACATGTGCATAAGTCCGGCAGAGATGCAAGTGCAACTGTGACTACGTTCAGCGAGGCTAGTGCAGGATATCAAAGGACATCGCATACCAATCAAATGGATAGATCATGTGATCTGAAGTGGCCAGGAAGTTTTCAACTAAATCAGCAGCAAACAAAAGAGCATGCCTCAAATCCCACTAAGCTTGACCTGAATCTAAAGCTATAATCATTCTCCTCATTATACAGTCAACCCAACCCCAAATAGTTAAGAATTGAGGCATAGCAGTTATTGTTGTTGTTACCGGACCCACATGAAACTCTTTATTTGCCAATCTGTTACAGCTTCAGTAAATGTACTAATTTGATAAACTATAGGCAATAATTAAGAGCAAAAGAATCCTACAGCAGTACAGCTCCCTAACATCAAATTCCAGACCCTAGTGTAAGGATCAACATCAAGAATTTCAAGTGTTTCTCATGCCCAGATATGAAACCGAAAGTGTAATATGTATTTTAGTGCTTTTGTTGCACCTGGAACAACAGAACACCATACTCTCCATCAAATATATAGCAGAAGGTTCTCTAGTTTGTGTTTATAATCTTCTTTTCGATTTATGATCTGTAATCTAGAAAGTAACATGTTTATGCTACAAGAAGTTAGACAAATTTTATCTAGAAGTTACAAGAAAAGAAACAACATTCAACCTTTCTTTACTAATGAAGTTTGAAGACATAATATATTTGCAAGGGAGTAAGAGAGTGCATTGAGCGACACAGACTTGTCTTGCAGCATTAATGGAAGATGGAACCAATTGAGGAAAATTCCATTGCCTTCTCAAAAAAAGATGTAGGATGAGAAGGACTGTCTTTACTTTTTTTGTTTGCTTCCAACATTTCTTGTTATTCAGATGGTGGTCAACAATGTTCATGCCTAAGATGTCACATAGTACATTGCAAATAGAATGAATTGGCCTTCAAGTCTAGTACTTTCAACACGTCAGTTGACCGATTCTTCACTTTCACATCCCAGGTGAACAGAAATCTTAGCCCCTACTAATCAGCAAATGTTAGCAAGCCTTCCTGAAACACTTACTTTAAAGTTCGACAACTACATGGCATCAGCAGATTACAATCAGAAAGCCAGTACTTGCACCTCTCGTAGAACCTTTTGTAAACTAACAGCCACAAATGAAAATCAAGTCTGGGTGATTCATCTTTAGTTTAATGCCGAATCAACCAAACTAAGACCTAAAATAGTCAGCATCACATCACAAGCGCTCTCTAATGAGTGCTTTGAGAGGTTGACACCAAAAACACCCTTTCAGTAACTATAAATACTCTTCTTTATATAGTATTGACACTCAATTTGAAGACATTTCTTCAACAAGACCTGATAGTCGTCATCTATCTCAATTTCACATTGTCTAATATATAAGAGACAGCACTATAAATTCACATCTCACTAAAGCAACAATTATTAGATCTATCTGCACTTACAAACCTGAGTGACATAATCCAAGTTTGATAACATACTATCTACCAGCTACCAACAAATGAAACTTGTAGCTTCTCCTTTTTCAAGTTTTGAGCACCTCAAAGTCTATCCTATCAAACATGCTTTCCCTTATTGAAAACTACGCACTTTCTGTTTAGATTTACTGAGGAAGTACTAAACTTCTAAGCTCTCAAAACAAAGCATCGGTACACTACTATGGACTTGGAGGCAACATAGACTGAAGACAGGCTAGCATAAGCCCTGCGACCTCACCCACCCCTACAACTTCTACGATTTTTTGGTGTTAACCGTGATCCCTTCTACAGAGTGGTGGTTAGACCAACTACGTTGTATGGCACGGAGTGTTGGCCAGTCAAGAACTCTAACACTCAGAAGATGAGTTGCGAAAATGAGGATGATGCGATGGATGTGTGGGCATGCTAGGAGAAATAGGATTAGAAATAAAGAGATCCGGGACAAGGTGGGAGTGGCTTGGGTGGAGGATAAGATGCAGAAAGCGAGGTTGAGATGGTTCGGGCATGTGTATAGGAGATGCACGGATGCCCCAGTGCGGAGGTGTGGGAGGTCGACTATGTACGGGTTTCGGAGAGGCAGAGGTAGGCCGAAGAAGTATTGGCGAGAGGTGATTAGACAGGACACGGCGCAGTCCAACTTACCGAGGGCATGTCCTTCGATCGGAGGTTATGGAGGACACTAATTAGGGTAGAAGGTTAGTAAGTAGTCGAGTGCTATCCTTTCATACTAGTAGTCGTAGTATTCTTGTAGTTCCTTGTCCTTCGATTTCTGTTACTTGTACTATCTGTTGTTTCTTGTACTTCGATTATCGTCTTATTTTGTGGTAGTTACGGCTCCTTTTTTCTCGGTCAGCTATATCATGCTTCTCATAGTAATTTGCCATGAATTTTTTTTATATACACTACTTTGAATTGCTTGTTCTTGTGCCAAGAGTCTACCGGAAACAGCCTCTCTACCTCCCAAGGTAGGGGTAAAGTCTTTGTACACTCTACCCTCCCTAGACCCCACTTTGTGGGATTTCACTGGGTAGGTTGTTGTTTGTTGTAGTGATGCCTTCCACTCTTGAATCTTCCATCTAGATATATAAAAGAAGCTACCCCTAATCCCTTCTTACAACCAGTCAGATATTAGAAGTAAAATATTATCTATTCTAACTAGAATCCAAATTATTGGGTGAATTTTAATATGTGGTAATAATGGTACAATTCAAGAATCTTCTAGTATAACCCATCAACCAGTCAAGCCCTAATGAATTTTGTATTCATATAGCTGGCACCCACGTCCAAAAGTTGAGATCTAGCACTTGCAAAAGTTCTAACAAAGTAATTTCAGGGAAAATTGGGTAATTTGCTGATGGATGCTATTTTGTTGGTTTACCAGCTTGCTCCTTTATCAGCAACTTCGCCAACTACACTCGTTTGGTTTCCAGATGTTATGCTAAGGGAAGAAGTATGACAAAAAATATGGTGGGTTCCATTTTTGACCATTTCTAAGCACAGAAGTCCCCTCTATCAGGCGAAACATGAATATCAATTGATTCTCCACTATCGCCTGTAATCTCTTCCCAAAGAAAGTGCTGAAATACCCACATGGGGTGCACAACATCATTTCTGTCAGCCATATAGGACACTTAAATGATATAGTCATTGCAACTTCATATTGAGAGTTTTTACAGTTAAATGCTTCTATTAGAGGTTCAAGTGAGAAGGTTCTGAGTGAAAAAGAGATTCGGGGTCAGAATGCCTTTTGATGTTCTTAGAAAGTCTCGAATTATTCTCACTTCTCTGCCATACACTCCGATTTCTCTCCAACCACATGCTTGCACTTTTGCGTGCAGTGCCGATCACTCCCCAAATCCAGATGACACACGCTTAAAATACGGAAAGATCAACATTCAGATGAAGGACAAAGTGAGAGCACTCCAAGGTAGTGCTATTCATTACTTGCTTGAGGATAAATAACATAATTTAACTTAAGTTCCATATAAAGGGGAAAAATGAAAAAGATCTTATACAACAATCTAGGATCATACTACTGCTTACAGGGCACTCCAATATTCAGCTTTTGAGTCTTCTGCATTACAATAGGAAGCCTTTCAGCGATGATGCTTGGATCACTATATGCAGCAAGATCAGAGGGGTATCCTTTCTGCAGATATTAAAAAGATTAGTAAGGGAATGCTACAAATAAGCTAACTATAACACAAAAGCAACACAATCTAACATTACAACTGTCCCATTATATAATATAAGGTGTAGGGCTAATTGGACACAACACTCCTGTAAAATAATGAATTTTCTAACAATAGCCATACAAGAAGATGGATCCCCTTAACTTAAATGGACCAACTAAAGTTCTCTCCCTCTAGTGGTGCCAATTTCCCCCCAAATTTACTTGACCCACCCAACCCGCCTGTGCTTTTGTATTCGAAGAACCCGTTTAAAATATGGATAAATATGGGTTAACCTATTTTCAACCTGTATAAAATTGGGTTGAATATGGGTCGAGTGCGGGTTGGAAATGGGTTCAAACTTTGGTTGCTATCAGGCTTTCCATTGTCTAAGCTGCTAGAATAGTCTTATTTTAGTTGGACTCAATTTGAGCAGTCCAAAATGAAACGGTTACATTTGTTCCTTTAACGTCCCAGGTGCATCCCCTCAACTATTCAATTTAGTTTGTTTTAAAATGACTTTATAATTAATGAACTACAAGAACATAATGCGACAGAGAAAAACCTCCAGTAACAATCAAACATAATCAATGAACTTAGAGATGAGATTAAAATATATCGAATCACATTTTCCAACTTCATCTTGTCTTATGGCTTAATTTGATTCCATAGAAAGAGAAAATAAGCTTGGATTGGAAAATATGCAACTTGGGGGAATGGAAGAAGAAATAGTAAATTAATACTGAGATTTTCTAAACAAAGTTATTCAATTACATTAACATCGAATTAACGTTGAAATTTGGATATTCATGATCGAATGAAAATGTTTGTAGATATAATTTCGTCCAATAAGAAGGAAGAAAAAGATGGGAGCAAGATCATGTGAATAGCAATTTCATGATAGGAGTCTGGAAAGAATGTGTTTATAGAATAATTTAAATTAAGTCTTGACCAATGATCATCATTGAAAATATGAAAATCAAATATCTATAATCAGAGTAGTTATGAAATCATACTAGCAAAAAAGCAACTGATTCAAATACAACATAGAGACCCAATACCACTAGGAAAACATGTAAAGGCTTTTCAGTTTTCCTTCCCTCTCCACCCTTAAATTTACAAAGCTTCTCAAAAGTCTTGCCCCCAAGTTTGTAGCATATATGGCGTTTTGTGAACGAACAGAGATGAGTATAAAACCCATTTTGGACCCGGCCAAGTTCGACCCAACCTGTTTTTAACCCCCATGAAATATGGGCGGGTTGGGTTTTGACTTTTGACCCATTTTTGTCAAACCCATTTTAAACCCGCCCAATTGCCACTACTATCTCCCTCTCTTTAACTCCTTACCAACAATAAAACTGACATGGAACGTACTCTAAAAAGGGTAAGTTCATGATGTCCCTTAAGTTGCTTTTAGAGGGAACTGTTTACGTTTTAAAGAGAAATAGAGTGATAACCCACATAAATTTGCTGCTTTCAATAGTTTTGAGAGTTTACATTCAAGTTCTCAAGTATAATTTTGAAATATTGGTAAAAGGAAGCACACTTTTGTCCTCGAACCTTTTTGGTTAATAGGGTTCTATGCATGGTAGGGTAATTCTTATTGCAGCCAGTATTAGTATAATAAGTTCCCAGTGAATTCCAGGGGAGGTCTTAACATGACTAGCCAATTACTTAGTTCTTGACTTCGATAGGCAGTAAAAGTTCTTGGTCTCTAATTCATTAGTTGCAATAAACATCAAGCACACAAACACACACAGTAGTTGCAATAGAAACGTATGTAACATCATTATGAATTTCAGATCGTGATATGCATAAGATTTGCAACCCTTCTGAGGTATAGCCAGATCTCCACCTCCACCGGTTCACCCTTTTCTTCATACTTGCTTATATCTTTCTAAACCCTCCACGTCTCTCATTAGTAATTACTACATTTGGATCTGGTTTCCTCTTCTCATGACAGAAGCAAACTTATTCCAAATAAGCAAACCTACATCCCCTGCTCCCTGTAAACTTATCTACCCACCACAAGATCCCATAATTGCTGCATTGATACGAATTGGAAAATTGTCACTGCTTAGTCGATGGTACTCTACGCTTACGGAGGCATACGAGGTCGTTAAGTTAGTTAATCAGGGAAGTTGTCAATAAGAATCATAGTTTACAGTTTAGTCCCTTAATAGTTTATTTATCAGTTTTGGTATTTACACATTTTAGCTAGTTGTGAAATATCAATTAGCACTTTTAGTCCTAAGAGTTAGTTATGCTAATTAGTCATCTAGTGAGCTGAAGACAGATATATTCTGTACTGGGGTTTCCATTTCAAATAATGAGAATTACACCTTTAGCTTTAACCTAGTTTCTTCTTCTTCTTTGCTGTAATTTTTCCTTCTTTACCTAGCTGTAATTCGTACTTGCATCATGCATCAGTAGCTGTTGAGATATTGTGCAACATGCCATCAGCCTATGCTAATAGGGGATGAACCAGCCATTTCATTAAAATTTAAAGATAAACAGCCATTACTAATAATTTCCTACATGAGTAAAACAACCTATGATGGTCTGAATTTCTAGGGAAAGTGGCACTGAGCTAGCAAAATTCAGAATACAACACAGGCTGCAGTGTCAACAACATTGATAAGGAAAACAATTTAGGGCATCCTGATAGACAGATTTTTACTGGACATGTGTGTGGTTGTGCATGGAGATGGCGGAAGAGAGGGAGCTGTTAAACTCACCGAAGACAAGGCCTGAAATGTGGTTTCTCTCCAGCAGCTTTCACGAAGAATAACGGATTTGTTATGCTCCCCAAATAAACAATGCAAACGAGTGTCTCGTAGTCTCATAAGCACTCCATCAACTCTAAGCTGTAAGAACGATGTCCAACCATTAATGAAAGACATAACAGTATCTCTGATGCAATGGTTTCATCAGTAAACCATAGTATTGTTTATGTGGAGAATGTGTGGCAGAGTCACTCACCCAGAAACGCAGCAATAGGAACCAACCACTTGGCATGACTCGCTAGAAACTTAAAAAAGTCAGTCCAAATCTATTATAACCAGCTAATGTTGTGGAAGTTTTAAATATTGACACAGTTTAATAAAAAAACACCATGAGAACATTACCACTTTAACAGTCAAAAGTGAGATCCCATTATCAGCTAGTTCATCCTCGTATAAGATTATCTGTTCAAATTGAAGTAAAAGTTAACTTGGTGCTAAAAAGGTAAAACTGTATCTAGTTGACATGAATGACACTGCCCAGTTGCATGACCCATAAATCACTTAAATCTGAGTCGCCGACCTCATCATAAAAGAGAATAGGTTCTTTAGAAGCCAGTGTAACCAAATCAATTTTCTCCTTACAATCCTCCCATTGAATGCAGCTGCTGCCTTCATCAGGTATTGCACTTTCACACTGATCACACAACAGCAGCTAGAATAAATCAAACAACTTTTGAAAGAAAAGGAGCTGTAATTAAAGGACATGATTGAGAAAGGAAACAAAAGAAAGGTATTTATTGATGATAAATCAAAGATATTTTAAGCAATAAAACACCAAGATGGTGTCAAAACTATGTAAAAATTAAATGAGTAGCTGAATAATAGTTATCTATAGCATAGTAAGTTATTCAAATTATATAATGCTTCAACTCAGCACAGATCATTGCTCAGTTGTAACCCCGAAATGCATCTGAGCAAAACCCAGAGGTAAAAGAACATAATCAACTGATGAGACAGCCTACTAAGAGCAGACATTAAAACTAACTGCCATTTCGCTTAAACAAATTCAGCAAAAGAGAACTTTGAAAGACAAAACCTTCTCAATCTTTAAGAAGTTTTTCGAAGGGCATAAAGTAGAAACCTCGACATTTCTTTCGACAGTTTCACTTCCACAGTAAGGTGTTGTAAAGGTATAGTCATAGTCGAGCACCACCTGTTTCAAAGGTTTACTGCAGAAGACAAAAAGATAAAAGAAAAGAAGTTAGGAAAAGGAAGAAAAAGGTAATCAAAGAAGACATTATCAGAGCACTTGCCTTTACCATAGAAAATAAAAGAAATGCATCTGCCCAAGTCAAGAACCATAATATTAACGTAGAGAAACTTTAAGATTGCACTAAAGTTGCAAGCCATGTCCAAGGGAAGATTGACAAAAAGAATAGAGTAAAAGGTGTTATCTACTTTGATGGAGATCAACTCAGGTAAAAACAGATAAGTTCCAGTGATTTAGAACCTAAATCACGCCCAATCAGTTGAAATTATAATTGGCAAGGCATCTACATTAGCAAAATAATTTAACAGATTACCAGGAGTACATGATATTTCAGTTCAGGATCTCAATGATCTAGGAGATGCTAAAGATGTTTATCTTTGCCTCTCTCTATACTCCCTTCACTCCAGTTTATGTGGCAGCATTTCTTTTTTTGTCCGTTTCAAAAAGAATGGCAGTTTTCTATATTTGGAAACAATTTAACTTAAACTTCCCATTCTACCCTTAAGGACAAGCTTTTATCGCCACAAAATTGTTATAGCATGTTTAAGACCACAAGTTTCAAAAGTCTTAAAGCCACAGAAATGTTATGATATGTTTCAGACCACAAGTTTCAAAAGTCACATATATTCATTTTCTTTTGAAACTGAAAAGACATATATTATATAGATTCCTTTAGAGGCTGTTTTATTGTGTTATTTGGTCATATAGCTCAACGGAGAGAATTGTGTTCATTTCCCAAAAGTTATGGAGGTTGCTATATGTGTTATTTGTTCATATAGTTCAACACAGAGAAGTATGTTCATTTCCTAAAAGTTATGGAGGTTCTATCTTCTTCAAGGAAGCTCATTGTTCATTTCCTAAAAGTTAGGGAGGTTCTATCTTCTTCAAGGAAGCTCATTTGGACTTAGGAAGTGCTCATTTGGTGTGATAGTCTCATGTTCGGGAGTCCACTGATTCAGCAAAAGGCCTAAAACCTGATCCTGGTGAAACCAATCTTCTCTAGACTGTGGTTTTGAAGGATCTGTAATGTTAGCATCATTGCGATGGAGATTGATTCACAATCGAATAGTACAATGATTCCAGTCACCGACTACTGGAAATGTTCAACATCCTCACAAAAGCCATTACTAGTGCCTTTAACTAATACAGAATAGCTATCCTCACCAAGTATCATCACGTTGGACAAAATGGAAGTGTTTTTCATTAGCAGCAGAAATTTTATGGAGTAGCTTTTTTTTTGGTAACATGTTTCTGGAGTAGCTTTAAGAATTATTCATTCGTTTAAATTGTTCATTGTTGGTTCGATAGGTGCATGTTCGTCAAGAATTCATTCTCTCAGATCATGAAGCACTCTCTCATTTGAATTGAGGAAAACATCTTAACCAATAACCACACCATGTAAATAGAGTTGTTCTTATCTGCAGGTGTTTAATTCTACCATCAACACCAAGTCACCAACAAGGCGAACCAAACAAAGTCGCAACTCTGACCTCCTCTATAATTGAATACACTACCTTGACATTGTTGGACTTGAAAAGATGAATAATTATTGCCAGATATGAAGGAACAGCAAGACAGAACATACAAAACCATTACATTACTGTCAACCTAATGAATGATGGTTAATTGTTCAGGGATACATAACTTGCAAACCCCTTTTACCAAAAAAAAAAAAAATTGGAAGCTCTTGGAGCTACTTAAATGCCCTCCTTATTCAGAAACATTTTTTCAGCTTGACTGAAACAAAAAATAAACTTTCAACAATCGAAGTGCACCACCAAAATCAGGTAAATAGCTACCTCTGGTTTTCCGTTATCATTCTAAGCAATTCTTTTATATATACAAGAGTTAACAGAAAAGCTGGAGAAACATATGCAGATCCTTGATGTAGCATTAGTGTAAAAGAAGTGAACAACGTAAAGCACCTCCTGAATTTCCATTTTGCAGCTGCTGGAACTTCAACAGGCGGCAATGCCTCATGTTTCCAACCAACTAAAGCATCAAATGCGTTGAAAAAGAATTTTGTGCCACTATTCACATGTTTAAGCACCAAACAATTGTCTCCAAATACCATCTCAGGCAAGTGCAACGTCTGAAGTTCTTTTTCCCATCTGTTTATGTATAATATATGAGCATTAGAATTTAGAAAGGAACTAGACCCTTCCAAATAAAGAAGATAGCATATGCTTGACAAGAACAGCGTCTCAACGATTCTACGTATAAGCATAAAATATATGCAGCCAATTGTTCACTGTAGCATTACTATAATAGGACAGGTCACTTGAATCTCATAAGTATTTCCAACCATTAATTTCATGATGATACATCTCTTTTCATTAAACCTTGGCAAGGTATTGAAGAAACAAATGTTCAACAAGATTCACGTCAATTACAATCCATATGTCTGTTATGAATGAAAAGTAACGGTCTAGTACACATTGAAGAAAAGGTAAGTTCGGAAAGGAAAAATCTTGCTCACATTAAAGTTGCTCGCTTAGGAATTCATGTATCATGTAACCGTAAATCTGGTTCCTCTTGAATTCCTATTTCATGTCAGAGTCTAACTCAAGCCCTACACTTCTACTGCGCCTGGCTTCAATCTTTCAATCGATAGTTAGTTAGAAACTCTTCTGTGTGAATCTCGCAAAGCATAGTGGTCCCAAGTTGGAATGAAGGAGGAGGATTATTATAGGTTAATTTCCAACATAATATGAAATAATGCAATTGTACCAATAGTGGGCAAATTGATTTATGAATAGTCAGTTAACCATATTACCGGTAAACTATGCTGATATCAAATACCCAGTGAAATAGTCGAGGTGCCCTCAAATTGGCCCAGACAGCAGAAAGAAGATAAAAATTGTTGGTTAAACCATAAATTCTTTGCTCCTGAATAGAAAGCAGAACTTGTAGAGGAAAATTTAAAAACATCCTTCTGCTAATAGAATCACATTCCAACTGATATTGCACTACAGTTCATCTGACCTCTAAACTGTTGAATAGTTTGTACAGGTTGGGAGTATGGTTTATTTCTGTAACAGTTTTTAGTTTTATTTAAAGCTTTTGAAATTTAAATTTTGAATTATTAATTGAAAAATTCAGACAAATAGTCCTGAAGTAACGTTTGGCTTTGAGGAATCCTGAAGTAACTTGTTTGTATCACCTAAATAATATTTTATTTTCACGCTTCGATTCTATTCTTCTAACATTGACTACAGGCAGTTCCACTAGGAAATAATTATACGCAACTGAATCATATAAGCTTAAGAAATTAGATGATTATGGTCTTAAATAAATATTAACACAAGAAACAAAGAAAAACTAACTAATAAGCATTAAGGGAAGTGAAAGACAAATGAATTGTATACCGTTGAACATTAAGAGAATTGAGAATGGAAAGCTTGCGAGTTTCGATCTCCCAACCCTGAATGCTCAGTCCTCGCCGGCCGTCGGGTAGAGGTTCAGCTCCGGCGGCCTTTACTTCCTTATCATCACTCTCCCACTCCTCCATTATTAGCGATCGCAAAAGTCAAAAGTTTGACTTGGCCGAATATGACTTTATTACTTTCACTGTTTGGATAGTATTATATTGTAGTATATTATAATACACGGTATGTTTGTTGTGATTTAGTAGGCGTTTGGCCATGACATGATTTTAAATCAGCGTTTGAACATGCTTTTTACGCATGGTTTTAATTTTTTTTAAATATAAAATTTAACCTATAAATTTATATTTTATAAAATAAATTCATAAGTTGATAGATATTTTTAACAATTACCATCATCAATCATTTATCAATCTCATTAACTTCCACCAAATTTTATTTATGTCTACCAGCCTTTTAATTTTGTAAAAAAAGGCCGATAGTTTAATTTTATTTATTGAACTAAAATTTGATCAATTGATGTTGTATTTTTAGAAAGGTCTTCTAGTATTAATTTTGAGCCGGTTGTTATGAATTAACGTATTAATTTTGTTATGAACTATGACTTGCTCATTTGGTAAGATTTATAAGAATTGAGAATGTTTTGATAGTTTTCACAACTTGTGGGATTTTTATGTCTATAAGAGAAAATACTCCTTAAAATATCCAAATTGCATGTCCAAACATGGTTTCAAACCATGTCCAAACAGGGCCTTAATAACATTTTTATTGTTTGGTTTGATCGTATGGTACTGTATAATAACATGTAAATTTACTAAAATTACTCTTAACCCTTAATTACAAATGATTTTATATATATGAATAAAACTAAGGTAAAAGATAACATAAGAACGCAGGTAAGAAAACATGCGATGCAAGATTCTGAAAGTAAGAAAACTCATGAACTCCATTATTTTTCTATTTTGTTCTAGCTTTATTATGCAATGCATCTCAACACCACTTAAAGCTAATTAAAGGGAAAAAAATTGAAATTTTAAATAAAATAACATTCTGAATCAAAACAAACTTTCTTTTCTGGCAATGAAGAAATGTCTGGCACAGAATCTACATAATGTATTTCTGGAAACAAATTTTCTGGTGCTAAAAATATATTGCATGATGTATGGAAGATTCCATGGGAGATTACTGAGACAGGGATACAGGCTGCATTAGAGCAGTTACAGACTCAGACACACATATATTCACATAAGGAATCAAACTGGCGGATTTCATGGCTAATTATGCTTTTGAAGGCAACTCACTTATGTAGTTTCACAGGTTTTCAGGAGCTTCCTTCAATTGCCAGAAAAATTCTAAATATGGATAAGCTCCAAATCCCATCTATTAGAATCAAGAGCAGGAAGATACAACCAACATGTTAATTTTACAGCATATTCTGAGGTGGCTGATGCTTTCGGATAGAGTTAGTATGAAGCATAAGATAGTGTTTATTACTTCTTCTTTCTATAATCTTCTAGCAATGTGTAAAATCACTTTAGAGCTATGAAGTTCTATTGTGGCTAAAGCCTTTTTTACCGTAGCTAGCTCCAATTTTGAACATTTTGTTGCATTTATTTCCCTTGTTGATTTTCAATTAAAAAAAAAAAAACATCAAGAAGCTACCAGCCAAATGGTATATTAGAAAAGAAAAAAAAAAAACTTTCTTTTATGGTTTTTTGCTGAAATTTTCATTTATGTTGAATACACTAAAAATAAATATAATGCAATGAGGACACATGACCCATTCTCGCACTATCTATGAAGTCTATAACATTACAGCGTTGACGGACTGCTCAGGACACAAATTTCCTGGCTAGTTCTCAACAAAAACATGCGATGCAAGATTCTGAAAGTAAGAAAACTCATGAACTCCATTATTCGAAATGGAGCTCACTAAAATCTACTGAAAAGGGGGATCAGATACTTACTCATCTGTATAACCTGTGTCTACATTGACATAAGCCAATGTAGGTCCTAAAGAAGAATAATAGAACTTCAGTACACCAAAACGGTACTCAGTGAATAAAACAATCATCCCACTGAATCTGGAACGAGACATAAAAGAAATATCAAATGCATGAAATACTTTACAATCATAAAACTAATTTATAAACAATTGCTCCTTCTGAAAACCATGCTTGAAACTTTTGTAAGAAGTTCTTTTTTCTTTCTTTCTTTCATTATTTTCTATTCTAGGAAGGACCAGGCATTCTGACATTCTTCTACTTAAATAGTAAAGGACGATGCCCACCTGATCGTCGAGGTTCTATCATTGTGGTGCCGCATAGATCAAGATTCATAACATGCATGTATACTTAAGCCTTATCAGAAGTTTCTTACAGTGCCCGAATCAATGGTACACTGAATACACTTACGCAAGCACGAATCTATGGCGTCAGACACGCCACCATTGGCCACGGATCCCTGGTGTTTCCTTTTGCCTCCATTTCCACTATTCTTTATTCTCCTTATGCAAATATTCTTAAATTTATAATTTTTTAAAATAATTTTAAGGTCATTTTAGCAGGAATATTTTTTACCAAACACGTCAACTGCTTATTATAAGTTTCAATACGTCAAACTAAACGCGTAACTATTATTTATATATGTTAGAATAGGAATAGGAATATGATTTGTATATAGTATCCTACATGGAAAAGGATTGAAATGTAGTGTCTATAAATAGGGCTCAATGTAATAATGTAGATACACAAGTTCAATAATATTTTTCTCCCATAATTTCTCACATGGTATCAGAGCTTTAGTGAGAAAATAATTGTTGTGCAAATTTCAACAATTTCTGGGAAAGAAAATCAGTCACAATGCAATTTTTCCTGTGATAGTTGTCTATGTCAAAATTACTTTCTGGTAGTGTTGTGCAAATTCCAACACCACCATGAGGTAGATCAGTCCCTTCCGACAAAACCCCGGTCAAGTCTTCCGGCAGCAGACGCCTCACGCACCCTCACATGGGGGCATAAAACTAGGGTTGCGACGAACAAACCCAAGGCGTATGAGGTATTCCGGCCAACTTTTGACAAATTTTTATACCTAGTGGTGTTCGCCAGATGATTCCGAGGGTAACCATCCAGATTTCACCACATTCCGATAATTTTTTACCGATCCCGGTGACTGTTCCAACGAGATCTGTATTTTCCGACACTTTTCAAGTCGAATTCTTCTTCTGCAGTGGTCGCCTTTTTAGTCCGACCCCACCGCCAGGGAATTTTCTTAAAAATATTCACTGGAACAAAAGATTTTTCGGTGGTACAGTACTGTTTCAGCAGATTTTTCGATTATTTTTCAACTGTTTCAAAGCTGATTCTTTGCTTTTGGGGTGAGCCTGGTGATTCTGACTTGACTGATTGCGATCCGGCTAATTTTCAGTTGCCGGGATAGTGTTTTTCGATATTACAGTGATTTTCTCGACGTTCTTCATTATTTGAACAGAGTATTGACTCTTTCCATGTCGTTTCAAGCATCTGATAAGTGTGGCCTCTCCTTAATCCAATCATGTTTCTAGGTTTTTCTAATTCCAAAAATATGGAAGTTGGAAATTTAAGTCCTATAATAACTTCAGAAACATTAATGAGAAGATCAGAAAATTGAACATCACAGTCGATGAAGAATCGACGAGGAGGAGGTCGGTTTGGAAGATCTCGACCTAAGTGTAGTTATTGTCATAGGCTAGGACACTCTCATGAAGTATGCAAGTCTCGACCTAATTGTAGTTATTGTAATAGGCTTGGACACACTCGTGAAGTATGTTATTCTTTGCATGGTGTACCACCCAAGAATGCTCATGTTGCTCAGACTGCCACTACAGGTAATCAACAGATTTATTTATCTGAAGAAGAATATAATGAGTACCTTCAATATCGAGCAAGTAAGCAGACATTTCCACACAAGTAGCCTCAGTCGCTCCGTCTAATACCCTTAGATCGTAGGTTGTAGACTCCGGCGCTTTTGATCATATTTCTGGTGATAAATCACTTTTGTCGAATATTGATTATTCACCATCTCTTCCAGCTATTACTTTAGCCAATGAGATCCAAACAAAAGCAAAAGGATTTAGACTACCCTCCGTCACTTTTGACTCATGCCTTAAACTGTGCCATAATATTTCTTGATGACTCTTTTGTTATGCAGGACCACAGTACGAGACAGACGATTGGTGTAGGATATGAATCACAAGGTCTCTACTACCTTACCTCTACTCATAATTCCTCCATAAAGTCTAGTTACAGATCCTTCAGACTTAATTCACAAACGATCAGAACATCCGAGTTTGTTCAAGCTACAAAAGATGGTGCCTAGTTTTTCTAGTCTATCTAAATTAGATTGTAAGTCGTGTCAACTTGGAAAACACACTCACACTACCTTTCCACGTAGTGTTGAGAGTCGTGGAAAGTCTATTTTTTCCTTAGTCCATTCTGACATTTGGGTGCCTAGTAGAGTTTCAACTTTAGATTTCCTTATTTTGTTAGTTTTATTGATGATTATTCAAGATGTACTTGGATTTTCTTAATGAAAGATCGTTCTGAGTTGTTTTCTATATTCCAGAATTTTTATGTTGAAATACAAAATCAATTTGGTTTCTATTCGTACGTTTCACAATGATAATGCCTTAGAATATTTGTCTCCACAGTTTCAGCAATTTATGACTCACCAAGGAATTATTCATCAGCCATCTTATCCTTACACTCCTTAGCAGAATAGGGTAGCAGAGAGGAAGAATAGGTACCTCATTGAGACTGCTCGCACTCTTCTTATTCAGTCTCATGCGCCGCTGCGTTTTTGCGATAATGCAGTTCTCAAATCTTGCTTTTTAATTAATCGGATTCCCTCACCTTCCATGCATAATCAAATTCCTTATTTAATAGTGTTTCCTCAGTCATACTCTCCCCCCCCCCCCCCCCCCCCCCCGCGCGTCTTTAGGAGCACATGTTTTGTTCATAACTTAACCTTGAAAAAGATAAATTAGCCCCTCGTGCACTCAAATGTGGCTTTCTTAGTTATTCTCGGGTTCCAAAGGTGTATCGTTGCTACTCACCTGATCTTCGTCGATACCTTATGTCAGCTAATGTCACATTCTTTGAGTCTCGACCTTACTTTACATCTTCTTTTGATCATTTTGACATATCTGAGGTCTTACCTATACCGACTTTTGAGGAATCTAGTGTTACTTTTACATCTCCATCCACAATGCCACCAGTCTTACCCATACCAATTTTTGAAGAATTTACAGTTAGTTCTACATTTTCCTCGAGCCTAGTTTGGAAAATTCGGCACATGAATTCAGGTGTTCAACATGACTCGTAGTGAAGCTGATCACTCTGTGTTTTATCGACATTCCGCTCTAAATCTGTGTGTTTATTTGGTGGTTTATGTCGACGATATTGTCATTACCGGGAATGATCAAGATAGTATCGTTAGTTTAAAGAAATATCTCTTTCAATATTTCCAGACTAAAGACCTCGGCAGACTGAAGTATTTTCTAGTCATTGAGGTTGCTCAGTCTAGATCAAGTATTATTATATCGCAACGCAAGTATTCCTTAGATATTCTTAAGGAGACAGGAATGATGGGATGTAGACCCATTGGCACTCCTGTGGATCTGAATGCTAAACTCTTACCAGGACAGGGGGACCACTCAGTGATCCTGGGAGATATAGGCAGCTGATTGGTAAGTTGAATTGTCTCACAGTGACTAGACTTGACATTTCTTTTCCTGTGAGTGTTGTAAGTCAGTTTATGGATTCTCCCTCTGATAGTCATTGGGATGCAGTTGTCCGCATTCTGCGATATATAAAGTTAGCTCTAGGTAAAGGACTACTTTTCGAGGATCGAGGCCATTTGCAGATTGTTGGATACACAGACGTTGATTGGGCAGGATCACCTTCTGATAGACGTTCTACATTTGGATATTGTGTTTTAGTAGGAGGTAATTTGGTGTCGTGGAAGAGTAAGAAACAGAATGTAGTTGCTCGATCTAGTGCATAATCAGAATATCGAGCAGTGGTTGTAGCAACTTGTGAGCTAGTTTGGATTAAGCAGTTGCTTAGAGAACTAAAATTTGCAGAAATCACTCAGATGGAATTTGTGTGCGATAACAAAGCGACCCTTCATATCGCATCAAATCCGGTATTTCATGAGAGGATTAAGCACATTGAGATTGACTGTCACTTTGTCAGATAAAAGATACTCTCCGGAGATATCGTTACAAAATTTATAAATTCGAGTGATCAGCTTGTAGATATTTTCACCAAGTCCCTCAATAGTTCTCGTATTAGTTACATCTGTAACAAGTTCGGTACATATGACTTGTATGCACCAGCTTGGGGGGGGGGGGACGGGTGTTAGAATAGGAATATAAATAGGATTTGTATATAGTATCCTACATGGAAAAGGATTGCAATGTAGTGTCTATAAATAGGGCTCAATGTAATAATGTAGATACACAAGTTCAATAATATTTTTCTCCATAATTTCTCACAATGTAAAATCAATTTCAACAACAATAACATACCCAAAGGTAATTAGTTGGGAAACCTGGAGAAAGAGATGTGCTCAAATATATGATGGACAAAAGATTTCTGTCACAAGGTTGCTTTTCCAAATTTAATATAATTTTCTTTTGCTGATATACAATCATTTCAGCTCCCTACCCCAACTAATAACTAGAAGCAATTCTATACAATGGTGGAGAGAACCAAGCCTAGAATGAAGATTATACCTGTGAAATTGCTGAGACCACTATTGGCCAAGCTTAATACAGATGGTTGCAGCAAAATCAGTTCAGGACCTGTTGGAGGAGGAGGTTGCTTGAGAAAGCAATAAGGAGAAATGATCATGGCTTTCTTTGATTTCTTTGGGAATGCTCTAATAACATGCAGAGGCAAAAGCCATTCTAATAGGAATAACTTGGTGTTTTGATAATGACTATATCATTTTCAGGGTGGAATCAAACTCTCAGGTATTAATAAATGTCATAAATAACAATTAGTTTGTTACACCTTTGCAAATCAGGAAAGTGGTTAATCAGATTCCGAGTGTAAAGAACCAAGGCAATTATGCCTTTAGTCACTATTATAGGGAAGCAAATGGACCTGCTGATATGCTTGCCAATTGGCGTGAACATACAAAATCCTTTACTATCTTCATGGATACTAATGCTTTACCAGGGAAAGTGAAAGTCTCAATGAAGATAGATAGAGAGCAACTTAATTTCTTTAGAATTAAAACTAAAAAGTAGTTTTTTGATGTATAGTAATTGGAGTACAAGGTTTATGGTAAATCAGCTTTTAGTTTTTTGATGTATGGTAATTGGAGTATATGGTAAATCAGCTTTTTGTCCTCTGTCCTCTCTTCCTATATAATATGGCATTACCAAGCTATAGTTGTAAAGATAGAGGTCCAATCCAAACTCCTAACCAGGAAATTGAAATTTGTGGTTCAAATCATCCATGTGTTCACTTATTGGCTTGAATATACAGGTTGAAGTCATGTCTAAACCTTTCACAACTATGACCTTCTAATAATTTTTTTTTAAAAAAAAAAAAAAAAAAAAAAAGTAATTCGTCAAAGCATTGCTGGTTTATTAATCATCAGGATAAGGTGATTGCTATCATGTTCTGTTTCTCCGCACTATATACTTATCTTGTTAGACTATTCTATGTCGCTTTTGACATAGTAATGAAATAAGTACAAATTAGTCTATTAAAGAAATCCATTAATCATGAAAAGAGTTCTATTTGAGAAAATTTCCGTATCTCTTGAACATATATGACCGACCACTTTGAAGCATTAACAAGGTAAATAACAATTTCAACACGTAATATTCTTGGATTCGTTTCTAAATTAAGAAGATACAAATATATGTAGACTGATTAATGAACTGGCAAAGGGCCAAATACAGAAAATAGAAACTAGCAAGCCATGGAGGACAAAGAGGACAAGGTACAAAGAATTCATATAGCAGACCTCAAACTAAATTGAGATTGAAGTGGAGTTGATACTTATCTAGCTAGGATATGTTACTATGAACAGTATCCACCTTTATATTTCACTAACAAGATTTACAAAAAAATCATTACCATGTTTTGAAACATCAGAATATAAACCATTCTGCTCTAACATCTACACATCCTTCTTATCCCAAGCCATTCCAGAAGAATGATTTTCACATCATTGTGTCTTTTCTGGAGCTAAGCAACCTAAAGTCCCTTGCCAGGGAAAACAATCAGAAGTCGAGACAATGGGAAAACTCAAATGAGTTCTTCCGTGCAAAATCCAGTACAGTATATTGCTTGGTGAACTGTATCTTTGGGGCAGCTGGAAATTGTCTTGAGCATCTCGTTCAAGCATCATCAAAAAAACAAGCAGGAATATCTGGAGGATGTAATGCAGCCACACACTTGTACTGCATCCAAATATATATTTTTGGGATGGAATACGTTAGAATGCAGATAAAATTGTCAACTATTGCCTGTCGCAAAGCCTAGGCCAGAAAAATGTATTACGCTTAAAAAGAATTCAGCCACTAAGAGTTTCCAAATGGTAAAAACTACTGGTACATTAGAAAGTAATCTCATATCAAAATCAGAACTAAGTACCTTGTGATCCATATATTTTTCTCTTAATGCCCGCCCAATTGCTTCCCTTCTACCAGATTGCAACTCATGGATTACGAGAACACAATCTTTCAGTTCAGATGGTTTATAACCTGTACATTGTTGTAGTGCCAAGTTCTGCAAAACCAAAAAAAGGATCCAGACTGTTGGACTCTGTACAAATTAGTACTGGCAATTTTCAGCATCTGACATAAATGGCTGAATAGTTTTCTAAAAGGAAGATCTTAGAAGCTATATCTTTAATAATTCATATAATATTAAAAAATAAATAAGTAAAAGCACGCTGATTATATCAAATTTGGAGGCCCCAATAGTTTCTCTTCTAGAGAATCTAACACATGAGAAAGCTATGTTGATTAAATACTCCATAAGATTTTCATTGAATGTCGACATCTGTTTTTAGAAACTTCTTAAATATATTAAACTCTACAAAGAAGTAAATGAAAGCAACATAATCTCTTTTTTTTGAGAAACTGGTACTGTGTGAAAGCAACATAGACTCTTCTCAATACAGTTTCATCTATTCCATTCTTAATTAATAAAAGCTATTATACGGTCGCATATGTTCCCACAATTAAACAATAAGCACACAACGAAACTACTTGGAGCTCTTACTTTAAGTATTACACAAAACCAAACCACGAGAATTCAATTTTAAGAATAACTGGATTTTGACAAAGCAATACTGGTGATTGTGTTAAATTTATGACATACTGTTAAGACTTAAATGCTTTAGTTATCACATATGGATCTAAACTCAGACACCACCCTACCACTTTTGGCAATTTATATGTTTTTGTTATTTTCGGTATTTTTTTACCACATAACTTCTGCATTACAAACTCAGATATAGTTTCACTCTGAATAGGTATAAACAACAATATATCATAATATAAGCCACATATTCATTACCATAATTTGTTCAACACATCTCGTTTGGAAATTTTCTGTGTACAGTGCATGCTACAGCTTCCCATGAGAGACATTGAGCTATATTATTCCATTTGGCCTCGAGTTTAACATACACTAGAGTTTTAGTAAATGTCTTGTAGTCGAGATATGCAGTTTTATATAGGATCTCACGATTTAAAATCAGATTCAGTGACTGGGTACGAAGATCTCTAGGACAATATCATATCTAGCGTCCCAATCTTCAAAACATTAATGACTATTCATGGGTTCAACTTCATGGATGTGTTATAACAGCTAAATAAAAGAGAAACCTCCTTTTTTTTTAAGCAAAAATGTAGTTTTAATTTATGTTCACATAGAAAGTGAAAGTCAGTAAAACATAAACTGCTAAAGTGAATTTGCACACTAGATCTTCAATAAGCCCTTATATCATGATTAGGTTACAGAGAGCCCGCTGCTTCTCCTCCTGGTCACCAAACAAAGTGATAGCCTAAAGTTCACATGTGAGATACTCCAATACATGAAATATGAAAAAAGAAAACCAATCTTACCCATGGGCGGACTTTAGGCAAGACTGTAAACCTTGATAGAAAGATAGCTGAAGCAGCAGCCATTGATGGCAAGAACCGCACACAAATATAATCTAACAAACTCAGCTCCGCAAGGTAACAACCCAAGAATTCAAATTGCAAAGTTAGAAACTGCAGGAGAGAATCACTTATCATTGGGAAATAATGACATAAGAAAACTATAAGCGCCAGAAACCTATAAGCAAAACTTACAGAAGAAGTATCTTGGGCAGCCTTGGTAAAGATTCTGCAAATTCACCAAGGAAATTTTCATCATTGTATAGCCATTTAGTCAAGTATCCATAAAACTCTACGTTAACAAGAGATAAATGCATGAATACAGAAAGCAAAAACTAGGATTAGATGTATGGGCTTGAAGATGGAAATTGTGATCAACTACTTCTAGAAATATTTTGTGTGCATCTTAACCTGAGAAATGTTTTTGTGGTTGGATTACTGATCTCAAAATTCAGAAAATTGAGCAAATCTCTCTCCATGTTTACTACCTGAAGTTCAAATTGAATTAAGTCAATATAAGAGTTTGCATATTAGTCAACAAAATGATTGAAAGAGACACAAACCAACCTCTTCTCTGGTGTATGTATTGTCTGTAATGTAACAAAAATCTTCAACATGAGGCGGACTGATCTCTTCATACTTTCTGAAGCATTAAGCACTATAAATGAATATATCTGATGTAACAAACCATTTTTAATTAACAAAATAAGAGTTTAAGAGCCATACGATGCAACAAGCATGCAAGATACACCGAGAAGCTGAAGCCTTTCCCTGGCTAAAACGTGAGAAGACAAAAATCTGTCGACGTATGTCACTGCGAGATAAAGGGTGTCTGAAACAAGTTTGTACTCTTCTGAAACCTCCACTAACCAATCAACTAAAATCATACGCATAGTAGGAGTCACGTCATTCTGAACCTTCTCCATGTAGTTAGACAACGGCCTTCTCCTTTCCTCAACCTACATACCATATTCAGTATCAGATTGATGCATTCAAAGAAATCTTACACTCGAATTCATTGAAGTCTTTGGGATAAACAATATGTGTAAAGTTTTGCAATAAAGTACTGGGACTTATAAGGTAAGTCTTGTTTTACAGAACTAAAGAAATCGAAACAATAGTAAGACAGCCTTCAATTTTGGGTTGTTTGCCTATAACTATACGTGTAAAGGTTTGCAATAAGCTACTGGGACTTATAAGGTAAGACTTGTTTTACAGAACTAAAGAAATCGAAATAATGGTAAGACAGCCTTCAATTTTTGGCTGTTTGCCTAACTACCTATTCTTAATAGTACACAAAAACTTCAACATATTCAACCATTCATGTCCACGTAAAGTACAGATCTGGTAGTATCATTTGACTCATTTGCCATTGGGTCTTTCACCTATTTGCAGAGATGGATCCAGTATATAACCAGTGGATGCACCGTGCACGTGTATCCACTGTCTCTTAAGAATATTTACGTATACAATTGCCTTTAACTTTTGAATCAACCTCTGTCAGATGGTAACCAGGGAACTATCATAATGAAGAAACAAGTTCAATCTCCGTTTTCCACTTGCGATTCCCTCAGCAAGAAAAAACAAAAAGGCACATGCTCATAAATTACAATTTTGATAACTATGACGGACATTTGGTTAACAGAATGATAATTACATTGACAAAGTTTCAGCTGACCTCAAACCGCAGAATAACAAAACCAATGTTATAATAAAACACAGTAAAACTTGAGTAAGAATGGCACTATACAAGGAACAGAAGTGAGGCTTTTGTGATCAAGGCATCTAATGAAATATTTAGTCAAGTACACCCCTAAATCTTAACAAAAGCATCCAAATCCACCCAAAAGCAAGCTGAGTACCATTACTCTACTATCTAAATAGAAACTATGTTGGATATTAGATGTACCATTACTCTACTATCTCAATAGAAACTATGTTGGATATTAGATATACCCAAAAAAGAGCAAAAATTCAAAGCATCAAAAATAGAAAACTCTCATGCCGCAATTTAATAAAATAATGCAAGTGTACGTACGCACAATAGTTAAAGGCAAACAAAAAAAAAATTAGGAGTAATACATTTCCTTTTAATTTCAACAACAACCATCATGCCTCAAACCCTAACTAGTATGGGTCGGCTATAAAAATACTTAATATTCCATTTTGCTCCATTTAGACCTGCTTTAATCCTTTTTCACTGTGTAGCAAGTTACTAATAAACCGAATAAATGACTATTTTTTTTTTTTTTTGACAATGTTAACATAATAAATGACTATTTTTTAACAATAACAGCTTGTTTGGATGGTTGTTACCTATTGTATTGTGTTGCTTAATGTTTATTTTGATTGTTACTTAAATTTTATTGTATCATTTAATCAAGACGAGATTTATTTGGTACAAGAAAATTTTATTGTATCAATTAAATTTTATTGTATCATATCGTTATGTAATGACGAGAAGTCCCATTTTATGTTACAACTGAGTTGGTGTGATCGCATCGTTACCTTATCGTTTTTTTTTTTTTCTTCATTTTGTCTTTCCTTATTATATAATTACTAATTTTATTTTATCCTTTACCCTACCTTTTTATAATAGCTCTACCCCGCACCCTACTTTTCTTGTAGGTTTATCCTTGAGATTGCTAATGAGTTGCATTATGTAGCAACGGAAAACAATACAATCTATCCAAACCTTCTATTCATCAGAACAATACAGTAAAATACAATACACCACAATACTATATACTCCCTCCGTCTTAAATTATTTATCGTGGTTACTAAAAATAGTTGTCTCAAATTATTTGTCGTTTTAGAAGTTCAAGGCACAATTAATTATTCTTTTTCCATTTTACCCTTAGTAGAATTTTGTCATTAATGGAGATTACACATAAATAGAAACATTAATGGAGAGGGATTAAAACTTAGTCATAAATGAGGACAAAGTTAGTCAAATAACCCTTCTAATTAATATTTCTTACGCGGAGTAAAATAACACGATACATTATGAAACGAGATGTAACAACCATCCAAACAAAGTGTTAAAAGAAGTTCAAATACTAACCACACAAAATTACAAAGTTGTACAAAATTACTGTACCTCCAAAGAGTGAAGATGTTGATAAATAAGAGGAGCATAACCACATTTCTGCAAATTCTCATTAGGACTAGAATTAACACTAATCTCAGCCTCCACATTTTCTTTAACAACTTTTTTAACTGTATCTTTCCTCAACTTAATTTTGCGTTTGGACTTGTGGGTTTCGTTGAAATTCGGGTTTTGGGTCGACCCGACAACGTTGTTGTTCAGCTCACCCAACACGACCCGTTTCTTTGTAACCGGGTCATTTTCATTTGATGTGGCTATGGAATCAAATGCCCGTTTATTGGATGCTTTATTCTCCTCGTTGACCATTTTGACAACAAATGATTTTAGGATTGAAGAAGTGACAGTTGAGACAAAGGGCTAGTTTTTGCAATTTGTGGGGATTAACTGATTAGGGTTTACCGTCAAGATATGCAGCCAATTTGTTGAATTTTAAGAACACATTGATGAGCCCTTTCTAATCTGTCTTTTCTTTTTCTTTTTTTTTGTCTAGAAAGGACACTGAATTCAGGTTGAACCAAAATTGTAGATTGTACCCTTAGAGAGAGAGTGTAAGAATAATAGTCTTGTTTTAAAAATATTTATCTGGTTTTGACTTAAAGGCACAAAGTTTAAGAAAGTAGAAAAGATTTTTGAATATTACAGTCTTAAAATGTGTAAAATGTACTTTAGTCTTGTAGTGTTAAATATTTCACGTGAAAAGTTAAAATTAAAAAATTGGTAAAAAAAATAAAGAGAGAATCTTTTAAAAACAGACTAAAAATAAAAGTAAGATAAACTCGAAATGAGTATAATATATTTTTTTACAGAGAGAAGGGGTTTTTGCCGGGGGTGGTGGTTCCTGATAGTGGGGCGTTCAAGTTAAGGGCATAAACAAAGATAATTTCACCATAAGTTTAAAATAATATAATTTAGTTAATCACATATATAAAAGAAATTCGTATTTATATAACTAATAACTCCAAAAAAATCATTGAGTAACAATTATAAAATTATAAAATATTCGAGTAAAGAAAAAAAAGTGATTTAAATGGTTCAAAATTCCAAAGAAGGATGCATCTATTAAAAATAGCCGCTCCGGACAAATTGTCATATCGCTGTCGAGTTTATCAAAGAAAACGACATATAGCTTCATTTGCTAAGGGCTATCACCGAAGACTACAAATACTTGCTCGAGCCAGCAAGGCGAAGAATATCCACATTTGGAGAGAAGCAAATCAATGTGCTCAGTTTTTGACAAATGAAGGTCACAAACATGATGAAGATTTATAAATATGAAAAGATACAATTAAGGAAATCGAGTTTTTGCTCTTGACAGATTTACACAGTGTATCTTTTGAAAGATTTTAGTATTGTTTAGGTTTTTTCCAATGTACCAAAAAGAAAAAATAGCTCAAATGGAGCAAGGTGCTATCGAACGTTTAACGGGTAATTTTACGATCAGGCGCTCGTGATTCAACATTGTCATGGTATACTCCCGCAAAAACTTTTGGGTTCAATCCTCCTGAGAGGTCCACTAGAGATCAAAAATTATGGAAGAAACAAAAAGATATTTCTTTTGTCCCTTTCAGATGGTCGAAAATGAAATGAAGATACATGCATTACAGGTGAACCACTTAAAGTGAAAAAACATAATTACTTAGTGGACTTTTGGACACATGAATTGTCAAACTTGAAAAAAAAAAAAAAAAAAGGTACGTAGTATTTGTTTTCCAGTTGAAAATGATATTTGGAAATTAGAGTTGTGTTTGGATATGAATACAAGTTAGAGTTGTTTTTTTATTTTTATGAGTGATTTGGAGTGAAGCGGAAAATTTTGCAATTCAACTTCAAGTTGAATTCCGGAAAATTGTAACAATTTTATGTCCAAACAATTTTCCAGTAAAAAGTGAAAACTATTCTTGGCCAAACGACCACTTACTTAGGGCCCGTTTGTCCATGAGAATTATTCACTTTTTACGGAATATTTTTTCACTTTTTTCACTTTATGGTGTTTGGCCATAAAAATAGTTGGATCTGAAATTTGGAAAACAACCAAAACTTATTTTTCACTTTTTTTTTCCAATTTTTTCACTTTCAATACATTCAAACAATCAAATATTCTTTGCAAAAACTATAACCAAACACAACTTTATCTTCAATTTCAACTTCAACTCCAAAATACCAAATAAAGTGAAAAGTATTTGGTTTTCATGGCCAAATGCCTACTTAAAGTATGTTTTGAAGTTTTGGGCTTCCTAAGATGCAAAAATATTTATTGAGTGAAAAAAGAACTTTTTACTTCCTTCCTTCCAAAAAGAAGTGTGAAACGGCTCAATAATTGATAACATAATGGTGTCATTACATCTTAACAAAAAATCTATTTCAATTTCATCGTCCTCAAACTTCACGGTATGGCTCCTAATTTAATTTTTTATAGCCTCTCGCTTCATTTTTGAAATTATCATGATTTGTCGCCATTATGAAGTCGTTACCAGCCAAATATGCATCTACTTGAATATTGCCCATTCGCGTGGAAGGCATAAACTTCATTTTTCTGAAAGATCAAAGAAGTTTCATCATCCCTTTTTATGCTACAATCAATTATTTAATTATTGATCATATTCTTCTCCTTTGTTTTTCGTTTAACATTCATGTTGTTCATTTATGTTACACAAGTTGTGAGAAAATAAAACTATGATGACAATATTATGCTCAGGTTTTAAATATATGTGACTTCTAATCGTCTTATTCATAACTTGAGGTGAGAATAATCAAATCTTGAAAATCACAATGCTCTGACAGTAATCAAACTTACGGAAACAAAGTTAACTCCTAGATTAGAGAGCACGTGGTTGGCGGCGATATATTCTTGTGGTGCATCCGGTGGTTCACAAAGGAGGAGATCAACCACCGTAGAAATTGAATATGAGAAGTGAAGAAACAAATTATTCTAGGCCAACTTGAAGAGCGCAAGAGATCTGCTATAGATCTACTTTCCTTCTAAAAAGTAATTTATTTTTTCCATCTCATACCCTTCCAAGTATCTTTTGCTCAAGTTCAAAAACTGGTTGTACTAAAGTCTTGTTTCTTAACTGTTTGCAACAAATTTTGATATGCGGAAATAAATTACAACCACAAACAAAATATGAAGAAACAGAGATTTTATTGATGAATATTGCGGGTACAAGATCTGTTTACTCCCTTGATTCTTCTCTCCTAATATTTCTCCGTAATTCGAGGGCCGTTAGTAGCTTATTTCTCGAACGTAGGATGATTTGGATTTGGATATGTGGACTTTCTTGGAATGTATTTGATCTCCATGAAAGGATATTGTGGATCTTCTTGAAGTATTTGGTTGTCAAGCAATATCCGGCCACATATTGACCTCTTCTTGAATACCCACAAGTTTATGGGATATCTGAGATGCCTCTTCAAGTGAATATGTGTTCGTTATATAGACTTAATCTAGGGTTTAGGATAGAGTAGTCTCCAAAAAAACCCTAACACATATTTGGCTCAACTTGTAGAGTCCCATAAAATTTCGATGTCTACAATGCCCTCTACTTCAAGGTTTGTTGGGGTGTAGGCTTGTCGAAACTCGAAGACGAGACTTGAAGTATTCATATAAATAGTACTTTCATCTTTGCAGTTTTGTGACTTTGATGAAATATCACGTGGATAGAGCAAGAGATTAGTCCCTAAACATTGCCCCCATTTCGTGTTTGACAAATTGACATGACCAAGCTAACACGACCATAACTGCACTTGGATTTTGGCTCCAACAAAGTGAAGTTTCAACCACCAATTTGGTGTTCATTCAAAACCTTCAAGTACACAAAGAATTTTCCTTCCAGTATATAAGGAAATTCCTTGGTGCAAAGGAAGAGCAACCACTTCCTTTATCTTACGTACTTGACTAAGATTTGACCATGAGGTTTTGCATATTTGATTTGAGAGAAGAGATGAAGGCAGAGTCAGTCCCAGGGCGTGCCAATTTATGCAACAAATTTTGATATGCGGAAATAAATTACAACCACAAACAAAATATGACGAATAGAGATTTGTTTGCAACAAATTTTAATATGCGGAAGTAAATTACAACCATAAATAAAATATGAAGAAACAGAGATTTTATTGATGAATATTGCGGGTACAAGATCTGTTTACTTCCTTGATTCTTCTCTTATGATATTTCTCCGTAATTCGAGGGCCGTTATTAGCTTATTTCTCGAACGTAGGATGATTTGGATTTAGATATGTGGACTTTCTTGGCATATATTTGATCTCCATGAAAGGATATTGGGGATCTTCTTGAAGTATTTGGTTGTTAAGAAATATCCGGCCACATATTGACCTCTTCTTAAATACCCATGAGTTTATGGGATATCTGACATGCCTCTTCAAGTGAATACGTGTCCTTTACATAGACTTAATCTAGGGTTTAGGGTAGAGTAGTCTCCAAAAAAGCCCTAACACATATTGGGCTCAACTTGTAGAGTCCCACAAAATTTCGATGTCTACAAATGCCCCCTACTTCAAGACTTGTCGGAGTATAGACTTGGCGAATCTCAAAGACGAGACTTGAAGTAATAATGAAAGATGACAATCGTCTCAAGTACTGCTGGTTTAAGAGATACACTTGGATTATTATTATTTTCCAGTGTCTTTTGGCCTTGGTAAAACTAATTGTAGCCACTTCAAACTCAATTCCCAGAGAAATCTAATTTTAATAGACTTCAATTTGCACCATAAATCTGGCCTCTTGATTTCACCAGTCACGTTTTAGAGTAGCCACCGATCACGGGTGTTCATCTTTGCGATTTTGGAACTTCGGTGAGGAATGACTCGGTGATTCGATTTTGCATTTTATTTGCGAGGGAAGAGATGAAGGCCAGAACTATCCCACAGGGCATGCCAATTTGTTTGCAAAAAATTTTGATATGCGGAAATAAATTACAACCACAAACAAAATATGAAGAAACAGAGATTTTATTGATGAATATTGCGGGTACAAGATCTGGTTACTCCCTTGATTCTTCTATCCTAATATTTCTCCGTAATTTGAAGGGCCATTAGTAGCTTATTTCTCGGAACGTAGATGATTTGAATTTGGATATGTGAACTTTCTTGGGATGTATTTGATCTCGATGAAAGGATATTTTGGATCTTCTTGAAGTATTTGGTTGTCAAGCAATATCCGACTACATATTGACCTCTTCTTGAATACCTTCGAGTTTATGGGATATCTGAGATGCCTCTTCAAGTGAATATGTGTCCTTTATATAGACTTAATCTAGGGTTTAGGGTAGAGTAGTCTCCCAAAAAACCCTAACACATATTGGGCTCAACTTGTAGAGTCCCACAAAATTTCAATGTCTACAAATGCCCTCTACTTCAAGGTTTATTGGGGTGTAGGCTTGTAGGCTTGAAGTATTCATATAAATAGTGCTTTCATCTTTGCGGTTGAATGAAATCACGAAGACAAGAGATTAGTCCTTAAAGTATTTCGTGTAAATAGTGATTGACCAAGCAAACTTGGATTTTGGCTCCAACAAAGTGAAGTTTCAACCACTAATTTGGTGTTCATTCAAAACCTTCAAGTACACAAAGAATTTTCCTTCCAGTATATAAGGAAATTTCTTGGTGTAAAGGAAGAGGAACCACTTCCTTTATCTTAAAGACTTCGGCTAAGATTTGACCCTTGAGGTTTTGCATATTTGATTTGAGAAGAGATGAAGGGCAGAGCTGTCCCACTGGGCGTGCCAATTTGTCTGCAACAAATTTTGATATGCGGAAATAAATTACAACCACAAACAAAATATGAAGAAACAGAGATTTGTTTGCAACAAATTTTAATATGCGGAAATAAATTACAACCACAAACAAAATATGAAGAAACAGAGATTTTATTGATGAATATTGCTGGTACAAGATCTTTTACTCCCTTGATTCTTCTCTTATGATATTTCTCCGTAATTCAAGGGCCATTATTAGCTTATTTCTCGAACGTAGGATGATTTGGATTTGGATATGTAGACTTTCTTGGGATGTATTTGATCTCCATGAAAGGATATTGTGGATCATCTTGAAGTATTTGGTTGTCAAGAAATATCCGGCCACATATTGACCTCTTCTTGAATACCCATGAATTTGTGGGATATCTAAGATGCCTCTTCAAGTGAATATGTGTCCTTTATATAGACTTAATCTAGGGTTTAGGGTAGAGTAGTCTCCAAAAAAACCCTAACACATATTGGGCTCAACTTGTGGAGTCCCACAAAATTTCGATGTCTACAAATGCCCCTACTTCAAGACTTGTCGGAGTATAGACTTGGCAAATCTCAAAGACAAGACTTGAAGTACTAATGAAAGATGACAATCGTCTCAAGTACTACTGGTTTAAGAGATACCCTTGGATTATTATTATTTTCCAGTGTCTTTTGGCCTTGGTAAAACTAACTGTAGCCACTTCAAACTCAATTCCCAGAGAAATCTAATTTTAATAGACTTCAATTTGCACCATAAACCTGGACTCTTGATTTCACCAGTCACGTTTCAGAGTAGCCACCGATCACGTGTGTTCATCTTTTCGATTTTGCAACTTCGGTGAGGAATGACTCGGTGATTCGATTTTGCTTTTTATTTGTGAGGGAAGAGATGAAGGGCAGAACTATCCCACTGGGCGTGCCAATTTATTTGCAACAAATTTTGATATGCGGAAATAAATTACAACCACAAATAAAATATGAAGAAACAGAGATTTTATTGATGAATATTGCGGATACAAGATCTGTTTACTCCCTTGATTCTTCTCTCCTAATATTTCTCCGTAATTCGAGGGCCGTTAGTAGCTTATTTCTCGAACGTAGGATGATTTGAATTTGGATATGTGAACTTTCTTGGGATGTATTTGATCTCGATGAAAGGATATTTTGGATCTTCTTGAAGTATTTGGTTGTCAAGCAATATCCGACTACATATTGACCTCTTCTTGAATACCTTCGAGTTTATGGGATATCTGAGATGCCTCTTCAAGTGAATATGTGTTCTTTATATAGACTTAATCTAGGGTTTAAGGTAGAGTAGTCTTCAAAAAAACCCTATGCCATGCCCCGAACCATGGCCTGGGCCAAACACGGCACTCGGTGCCTTACTGCATGTGACCGAGCAAACCACATGGCTTTCTGAATCATCATGAGGCATACATGAGCAGAATATTACATGAAATATGATGGGCTTTACGAAAAAACATGAAATCATAACAATTAATAAAATACTCGTTTAAAACGTGAATGCGGAAATACCATGAATCGAGCCAAAGATGGCCAAACAACTCTGAATATCTGGCATAATATAACTGACTAGTATATGAAACCTCTATCATGAGTCTGGATCATAGAACATATTTGCTGGGACAAAGCCCCCAGCATACCTTTAATGCATGACTAACATAAGAAAATAGATGAATGACTAAACCCCGAAGGAGATGGGGCTCACCAACAAGCTAATACGTGAAGAATCCTACTGAGCAGATGCGTCGTCCTGTAAATCCGTACCTACATCGTGAAATGCAGGCCCCCGGGCAATAAAAAGGGGACGTCAGCACATTGAATGTACTGGTATGTAAAGTGACTGAATAAAATAACATGGGACATGAAATAACTTGATAAGAAGTGAAACTGAAACTTAAACCTGGTCATGAGCATGAATATACATAGATATGACATGAGTAAAAACATTTTAAGTAGGGAGAGCATAAATATAACCAATAACATGAAGTCTGGTACTTACGCCCTACTAGCAAAGCGTCTCATATCTTGCCAGGGTATAAAATGTAATATGACATGAAAGGATCCAATCAATATTAAGGAATCGTCCTACTGGGCGGAGCGATCCTTATCCTACGGTGGCTAACGTAGTTTCACGCTGCTTGAAGCCTTCTCGGTAATTAGTCCAACTCCCAAAAAAATATGAACATGATATAGTTGGCTAAAGAACCCATGAATTATATAATTTGCTTGTAAACATGACTCTTGCTTGTATTAAAACATTAAGATAATATATAATATAACGTGTATGGAAATATGGAAAACATGTAGAAGTTCATGAAAATAAACATAAAAGTTCATATCTTGCATTTAAGAACCCATGGAATGCAAAGTATGAGTTTTCATGGATTACTTTGATTCTCAATAACCAAAAAGGAATATTAAGATCACCATAACGAACTATTAAAGCAAACATGGTATATCATGGTACATGAACTTAGGGTTATCATGAACATAGCTAAAGCCTTAGTTTTGGTAAACATCCGTATAATCATGGTAAAAATATTTGTCTGGTTTTGATTTAAGCACACAAAGTTTAAGAAAGTAGAAAAGATTTTTAATCTTACAGTCTTAAAATGTGTAAAATATACTTTAATCTCGTAGTGTTAAACATTTCACGTGAAAAGTTGAAATTAAGAAATTACTAAAAAAATAAAGAGAGAATCTTTTAAAAACAGACTAAAAACAAAAGTAAGACAAACATTTCGAATGGAAATGAGTCTAATATTTTTTTACAGAGAGAGGGTGGTTTTGCCGGGGGGGGGGGTGGTCCTGGGGGGGGGCGTTCAAGTTAAGAGCATAAACAAAAATAATTTCACCATAAGTTTTGTTTAAAATAATATAATTTAGTTAATCGCATATATATGAGAAATTCGTATTTATATAACTAATAACTCCAAAAACATCATTGCGTAACAATTATAAAATTATAAAATATTCGAGTAAAGAAAAAAGTGATTTAAATGGTTCAAAATCCCAAAGAAGGATACATCTATTAAAAATAGTCTCTCCTGACAGATTGTCAGATCGATGTCAAGTTTATCAAAGAAGACGACATATAGCTTCATCTGCTAAGGGCTATCACCGAAGACTACAAATACTTGCTCGAGCCAAAGAAGTCGAAGAATATCCACATTTGGAGAGAAGCAAATCAATGTGCTCAGTTTTTGACAAATGAAGGTCACAAACATGATGAAGATTTATAAATATGAAAAGATACAATTAAGGAAATTGAGTTTTTGCTCTTGATAGATTTACACAGTGTATCTTTTGAAAGATTTTAGTATTGTTTAGGTTTTTTTCCAATGTACCAAAAAGAAAAAATAGCTCAAATGGAGCAAGGTGCTTTCGAACGTTTAACAAGTAGTTTTACAATCAGGCTCTCATGATTTGACATTGTCATGGTATGCTCCCGCAGAAACTTTTGGGTTCAATCCTACTGAGAGGTCCACTAGAGATCAAAAATCGTGGAAGAAACAAAAAGATATTTCTTTTGTCCCTTTCAGATGGTCAAAAATGAAAAGAAGATACATGCATTTACAGGTGAACCACTTAAAGTGAAAAACATAATTACTTAGTGGACTTTTGGACACATGAATTGTCAAACTTGAAAAAAAAAAAAAGGTACGTAGTATTTGTTTTTCAATTGAAAATGATATTTGAAAATTGGAGTTGTGTTTGGACATGAATACAAGTTAGAGTTGTTTTTTAATTTTATGAGTGATTTGGCGTGAAGCGGAAAATTTTGCAATTCAACTTCAGTAAAAAGTTGAATTTCGAAAAATTGTAACAATTTTATGTCCAAACAATTTTCCAGTAAAAAGTGAAAACTATTCTTGGCCAAACGGCCACTTACTTAGGGCCTGTTTGTCCATGAAAATTATTCACTTTTTTCCGGAATATTTTTTCACTTTATGGTGTTTGGCCATAAAAATAGTTGTATCCTAATTTGGAAAACAACCAAAACTTACTTTTCATTTTTTTTTTTCTAATTTTTTCACTTTCAATACATTCAAGCAACCAAATATTCTTTGCAAAAGCTATAACCAAACACAACTTTATCTTCAATTTCAACTTCAACTTCAACTTCAACTCCAAAATACCAAATAAAGTGAAAAGTATTTGATTTTCATGGCCAAACGCCTACTTAGAGTATGTTTTGAAGTTTTGGGCTTCCTGAGATGCAAAAATATTTATTGAGTGAAAAAAGAACTTTTTAGTTCCTTCCTTCCAAGAACTTTTTAGTTCCTTCCTTCCAAAAAGAAGTGTGAAACGGCTCAATAATTGATAACATAATGGTGTCATTACATCTTAACAAAAAATCTATTTGAATTTCATCTTCTTCAAACTTCACGGTATGGCTCCTAATTTAATTTGTTATAGCCTCTCGCTTCATTTTTGAAATTTTCATGATTTGTCGCGATTATGAAGTCGTTACCAGCCAAATATGCATCTGTTTGAATATTGCCCGTTCGCGTGGAAGGCATAAACTTCATTTTTCTGAAAGATCAAAGAAGTTTCACCATCCCTTTTTATACTACAATCAATTATTTAATTATTGATCATATTCTTCTCCTTTGTTTTTCGTTTAACATTCATATTGTTCATTTATGTTACACAAGTTGTGAGAAAATAAAACTATGATGACAATATTATGCTCAAGTTTTAAATATATGTGACTTCTAATCGTCTTATTCATAACTTGAAGTGAGAAGAATCAAATCTTGAAAATCACAATGCTCTGATAGTAATCAATCTCAAGGAAACAAAGCTGATTCCAAGATTAGAGAGCACGTGGTTGGCGGCGATATATTCTTATGGTGCATCCGGTGGTTCACAAAGGAGGAGATCAACTACCAGAGGCTGAATATGAGGAAGTGAAGAAATAAATTATTCTAGGCCAACTTGAAGAGCGCAAGAGATCTGCTATAGATCTACTTTCCTTCTAAAAGTCATTTATTTTTTTCATCTCATACCCTTCCAAGTGTCTTCCGCTCAAGTTCAAAAATTGGTTGTACTAAAGTCTTGTTTCTTAACGTCTAGACTTTTTTCAGTACAGATGTGACTATAATTTTTGCAAAAAATTCAATGTTGAAATTGACCAAACAAAGAAAAAACCTTGCTGCTTATATCTAGTATTTTGATTGTTCTGGTGAATTCTATATAAATTCATAGTTTTATTTCAAGAATACCCCTAGCCAAAGTAATCCCTTTCATTCCATATTTGAAACATAAATATCACAAAAGAATTACTGTATAAGCATATTTGTTAACCTACCAAGTCTTTGGATCAAGATGAAGAAAGGTTTATCATCACTTTTCATCCTACAAGTAATTATTTCATCGATGATCATATTCTTCTCCTTTTGTTTTTTGTTTACTATTCACATTGTTCATTTATGTTACATAAGTTGTGAGAAAATAAAATTATGATGATAATATTCTGCTCAGGTTTCAAATAATTGTGACTTTTAATTGTCTAATTCACAACTTTAGGTGAGAAGAATCAAAATCTTGAAAATTACAATTGTCTAATTCCTTCCTATTCTATTCAACGCATTTGTTTGTTTAAATATCATGAGAATTTTCAAGCAATTTGATAGGTTTCAACATTGTGGCTTTACACACTACTCACAATAGGACTATTTTAAAATTGTGCTTTTAGTTTATCCATTCGTTTTATTAATTAGAAAGTAATTTTAATTATTTTCTTAAATTGTACTCTGTTCTTATAGGGTTGTATTTTTAGAAAAAATTATGAATTTCTTTGTTTTTGTATAAATTAAGTCGATGCTCTTAGATAGAAGTTCGACACTAATAACACTGTATATTTTTATTCTCTTTTTGTTTTCCTTTTTCTTCATATTTCTTTCGTTTTTAGTAAGTTTATCATTGTTATTCTTATTAACATGTTAATTCTATTTTATTTTTTTTGTATATTTATATTGTCAAATTCATTTTCTTGGTGAAACAAATGTTTAAACTAAATGTAGGCGATGGTATTTAGACCTTTATTGATAATTTTCTTCGTATTTTATTTCATATTTGTAAGATATTTTTATATTTTATAACCGCGCGAAGCACAGACCTATTCACTAGTAGGTTGTATAAACAAGTTATATCGTCAATTAAAAACATCATTATCATGCAGTTTGTTACCAAATTTATCATGACAGCCCTCTTAAAACTAAACATAAAATTGGTATTATTTTGTTAAAATTGTGAAAAGTTCATTCACGTTCAGAAGATGAAAATGGCAGAAATGAGGATGTTGCGGTGGATGTGTGGCTATACGAGGAGAGATAAGATTAGAAATGAAGGTATCCGAGACATGATAGGGTCGGTCTTGGTGGAGGACAAGATGAGGGAAGCGAGGTGGTGAGATTACACTAGGTATGTTGTTGCTATGAAAAGTTGATCCACATACCAATCCGCTCTAACCATCAAGTTATTTTTTTCAAACAAATGGGTCATTTAATCATAACTAGTATTTTTTTTCTAGTGATGGCTTTGTTATTCCAAAAAAGAAGAGGAAACATAGAGAAAAGAGATGGTAAAATAAATGAAGTAACTCGCATTTACAATTGAGAGACTTTTCTAAAGAGGAATAGGATAAGAAAAAAAGGGGGGCGGGGGGGGGGGGGGGGGGGTGGGGAAGAAGGAAACGTAGAAAACATAGTTTGTATTTAACTGAACGGTAGACGTATTCAATTAATGAGGGATAGTTTGGTAAATATAAGTTTGTGGTAAGAATATTTCTGGTTTGAAAAAATTAATTTTTTGTTTCTGCTTGTTGGAAAAGTAGAAATTTATAGTTTCTTCCCAATAACTCTTACATGTGTTGCTGCTCAAATCACTTACTTTATTGGCCAAACAGATTAGCACTCGAAACATTTCTTATACAAAAAAAGTTTATTAGCCTCCAAGAAGCTTGATCTAACAATTTTATTGAACTAATTATAGCGGCACAGTAATGCTGCTACAAGTCTCTCGACAAGACAATAATGCTCCATTGTTTAGTAGTGTGTCCTCTTTTATGGATACCATTTTAATGATCTCATCTCCTTCATATTTATATGATCTTTTCTTGTTGTAGATTTAGTAGGCGATTGGACACTAATTGATTGGTATAAAAAAAAATTGAAGTTAAGCTGAATAAAAGCCAATCTAGAAGTTGAAGTTGTGTTTGGACATAATGAAGTGTTAAGAGCCTATTTTTCAAGCTTCAAATTCTATATATTTCAAGTTTGAAGTTGAAATAATGAATCAATTTAATGAACAAACACTTATTTGATCATCTAAAGGATATCTACGAGTAAGTGTTCATCAAAATGGAACTTGTAATCTTTAAAATAAGGCTAGTTAATTAAATATAAAATTTTCTTAATATACTTACGATATATATAACTTAAACGGTAAAAAATATATATATAATATAAAGCTAGGCATAGACAAGATAATGTGGCAACTCTCTATGGCCACCAATTGCATTTATCCTTTTTCTCCTTTTTTTAATTTTTTTTTCTCTATTTTCCTATTTATCAAATGTTGTAACGTATATACTTATCATACTGAAACGTTTTATTAAATTAGATTTTAAAAGTACTCTTAACTAACCTGTAAATGAGTGCTGTTAATTACCTATACGTGGGTGGTTAATTTACTTCCCCTCCACTATATGTAGGTTATACATATTCCAAATTAAAGGTGCTTTAAATGACCTATTAACGGGTGGTTTATTTCCATCTTCCATGTATATCTCTATGTATTCCAAGCAATCATATTATAATAGAGATCAAGAATGAATTAGTTTCTCTACATCCTTGTGAGCATTTGCTGCACTTTCCGTTTTCTGTTTATGCCATCATTTACGCTGAGCTTCACAATGATGATTACATGATAGTATCTGTTCTTTTTGTTTTCTCAATTCAGACATTTTTTTCTTTTTGACAGATTTTTTTCTTCTTGATCTTAAATTATTTATCTTCCTTAATTTATGTTATCTAACTGTTTGACTTTTCATATGACGTTAGTAATACACTAATAGTATTCTACATTTTCAGGTGAAGGTGTTGTTTGATGCAAATACAACCCCCCCCCCCCCCTCCCCCCTCAAATTTATGTGGTGTTGGTCGGATTTCGAATATTAAACGAGTTTATCTTTGACCGTATTTTCTTGAATGTCTTTTAAATTATAAATTATTGTGAGTTACAGTACCTTTTACATAGTTTTTGGATATACAAGTTTATTCCAAAAAATTTATTAGTCGTCCGAATTCACTGTCAAAATTAAGAAGTTTGACTCGAAAATTTCGAACTATGACACATAAATTGAGACAGTGAAAGTCCGTTTTGAATGATGAGTATAAAATTCTGAATATTCATCTAAAAATCAAGTTAGATAAGGTATATGTTATTACCATGTGTTTTACTTCGCAGTGCAATATATACATAGTTGTTCTAATATTATTTTGACTCATATTTGCTTGTAACTTTTCTAGGGAAATGAAGGAAAACAAGTCCTAAGATAAGTTATTTAGTTAAGAGAGAAAAGCTTTTTCATCGAGAATTATTCATCGCGGCGGCTTTTATGAACCTCTACGAGAAAATACACTTGAATATAGATTTCTATTTTCTATTATTAGCACATTAGCAGTAACATTTCTAATCCTTTCAAATTAACGTTCATAGTCCAATTGGTACGTCGTATTTTGACATTTTCTTGAAAGTTAAAAAAAAAAAATTATGCTCGAAATCTGAATATTGTACATATATCTATTTTGAATTAGGCCTGCAAGCAACTGCTATTGTACATATCTCTGAATGAATACTTGAATTGGAGTTAATTTAACAAAAGAATATTTAAAATTGAATAAAAAAGGTTCATAGTTACACTTGGTGCGAGGCATTTGGCGCATTGTCGAAGGTTAAAGAGTTTTTTACACTCGAAATACAAATATTGTACATATATCTTCTTTTTTAAAATTAAGCCTGCCAGCAGTTCATATTATACATATATCTATAATGCTCATACATATATCTATAAATGAACATTTGAGTTAGAAGTTTATTTTTCAACAAAATATTTGAAATTGAGGCACACAAATTGTAGGTTAGTTGGATGTGAATATATACTTCTCTTGGCAAAAAATATTCTGAAATTTGAAGACATGAGTGAATATAACCAACAATAAGTTCGTTGTTTTGTTTTCTTTACGTTTTTAGTTTTGTTAATTTTTATTTTTGTTTCTTTTATTTGAATTGTAAAATTAGTTGTTTTAGAAAATTCGGTAATAAAAGATACTGTTAATCTAAACTCTAATTAATTCCAATAAGAATATAATCTTTGTGATTTAATCAATGTACTAAAATTAAAATTGATCCATTTTATTTCAACTAAATTAATAAAATTATTTTTTCTATGATTATTAATATTTTTATAATTAGGGGTTAGATGGATATTTTTACAGTAGACAGACACAACATAAAAAGCTAAAGTTGAAACCCCACTCTTTAAAAATACCACTTAATTAAAGATAACATGACCAAAATAACATGAGAACATTACTTTTGTTCTAAATTTTAGATGTAACACATCAAACTATGAATAATAGATCATTAATCGGGCTGCATGAAATCTATAGCATAACAAAATTTCCTGAATGTTGGCAAGTTGTCTTTGAGTAGAGGAATGAAAGCATCAATTCCTCCTTCTCTAGTGGATGATGGCACAAGCAATATCATGCCTTCAACTGAGTAAAAAGATGGCATGAAAGAGAAAGGGCCACCTGTCCCAAAATCTAGGTTATGAGCTGGAAAACTCAACCAACTCTCAACTTCCAAATCAGGTAAAAATATGGGCTTGTTCGTGTTTGTTGTGGGGATGAGATCTCCCTCAATCGCCTCGTCATCTGCAAAGTCAACAATTGACCTAAAGTAGTCTTTTTTTACTTTTATGATGGCATCGTGAATGAGCTTTGTTGCATGTGGAAGAGGCTCGCACAAAAGGTCCTCCACTTTTGCTGTTGGTAATGCCCAGAGGACTCCAAAGTGCTCGTCCGATGCTCGAGGGATTAATCTCATATGTCCATCGATCGCGATTCTTATAAGGGTAGTTTCTGAACCATGTAGGTTGCGAGCTCGAGTCATAACCCTCCATAAATGGGCCACAAGGCTTTGGAAAGTGCTGTAAGGCTTGTCTTGGACATTCTTGGAGGAAGCGATTGCCTTGAGCTTGGTGAGAAATTCTTGAGTGAAATGAAAATTTTCTACAACTACATCCTTTTGGATTTGAAGAGTTTCGTCGAGTAAATATTCTATTTTCACTCGCTTCGACATAAACTCTGCACCCTCGTGCTCATACTCGATAAATGGAAGACTTCTAGGGGTGTCAACAGTACGATCACGAAAAGGAAGGGGATTGACTCCGAGCTCTCGAGTGACTCGGCCCCATGCCACCAAAAAGCTACTGACGGAACGGCCATCCGCCACTTGGTCGTGGATTCCAAATCCAATAACCATGGAACCACAAGTGAATCTAGTGATTTGAATTTGTATCACATCATCCTCATCTTTAAAGGTAGGGTGTAAGGTAAGCAAAACAGGTGAAGGCTTGAGGAGTATTGAATGATCAAGTGCACTCTCCACTTTAGCTTCAATAAATCTAACACCCTTATCATTGAGAAAAATGACAGAATTACCATTTTCATCTTTGCCTAGTCTTCCTGCCATTTCCGGATAAATGGCTAAAGCTTTTTGGAGTCCTAATTCAATGACGCAGGTTGGTGGGGTGGGTGGGTGATATGCATAGATTGCTGCGATATGAGCATCAAAAGTGACTTTATCAAAGACCGAAAGGGGAATATGCGTTGCTGCTAGATGAGAATTTGTGTCATATAAAGGCTTGATGATTCTTGATCTTTCTACCATAACATTCATGGTTCTTGCCTTTGGTTTTTGGTAAAGAGGATAAAGAGAGCTAGAGAGAAAAAGAAAAGATGGTGTCCTTTATGTTCTAGTTTGAGGTCGTTATATACAAGAAATATAACCACAACGTATTAAATGTACTGTCAAGTCTAAATCTAAAGTATGTTTTTTGTGATCTTTCATTTGATTTGTTCTCATCTTCTTTTTTGGCAGCTTCTTCAAAAGAGTAGAATCATAATAATATTATGATTATCTGTTAATTATTAGTTAAGCAATTTGATTAACCAAATTTGACTACATAATGAGTGTATTTGAATTGGACAAGATATATATAGTGGCATAATCTAATTAAGATGCTAATTAATTAGTTTTGACCACCCCCACCCCACACACATATATACAGTCAAACCTCTCTATAATGGTAGCATTTGTCCGAAATTTCATGATTGTTATAGTGAGGTGTTATTACGTATGTATGCTGACATTTGATGTTTGTATCTCATTTACTTGTTATAAACAAAAGTACGCAAAAATTACTTTTCTGTACTTTTTATGTTATAAACAAAAACAAAATACTTGTTAATTTTAAAATCTCAATTTATTTTCATATTTCATTAATTAAAAATTGAAGAGACTAATAAATTCATAACTAGTTGTACCGTTCCGATAAAAAATTAGAATCTAAGGAACATATGCATTTAAAATTTCAAAATTTAAATATTTCAAGTTTGACGTAAGAATTTTACAATTGTAGGTTGTTTCGTAAATTTTAGTCTCTTATTGATAAAATAACACTTGAATTGACGAAGATTTTTGTCTAAAGTTTCATCAAAAAGGAATTCAATAGCTTTCCCTTGATGATTATCATAAATATTTAAATATTTTATTTTTGTACATATTATATTTCTTACAAAATATTATTACACAATATTTGAGTATGCTGTTATAGAGAGATAATTTTACAAAGAGTGTATTGTTATAATGAATGTCGCTGATGCTATAGCTAGAATGTTGTTATAAATAAGTAAATACATGAAATCAGTTCCAGAGAAAATTAGGTCATTATCGTGAAATGTTGTTATAACGAATGACATTGATAAAGAGGTTTGACAGTATCTGTCTTTTTTTCTCATTTTTTTGATATTTAAAAGTCACAATTGATAAAAAGTTGAATGGAGTCTTGTCATGTGATTGCAGAATATGAAAGAGCTTTTTTTTTTAATCATTAACCCTTCAATGCTGCCATATAAACATATCTATTCAGCTTTATGCTTCTATTTGAACAGCGAATTGTTCTTATGAGGTGTAACGTTTTCGAATTTTTATCTTCTCAGTTTCTTTTACATTTTGCTTATTGTTAAAATAACATTTTGAATTTTGATCTTTTTTGTACTTGTAGAGCATGACAAATTCAAAGTTGTGAGGTAAATGCACACGAGGAGAATTTTGAGGCTAATAAACAAGAATCTGCTTTTATTTTCTTTATGTTTTTCTTCTTCCCGCCACTTTTTTTATTCATTTCCCCCCAGTAAATCTACGAAGTTCATGCATCTTCTACCTTTACACATTTGTATTGTCAGTTCTCGGTTCTACAAAATTTAAGCTAAATATAAAAATTAATATTCATGTGTTTATTTTAGTTATCAATGATAAGAAGTTTCTGCTTTGTATTTTTAAAATATTTGTTTTTATGCGCTTAAGATGAAATATGTTTTATGACAATACTAAGCGCGGTAAAAAACGCTGCAATTTGTAGGTGCGAGAAATAGCTGGGATGCTATAATCTCTCCCAAAGAAATGGTCCTGTTGTACTTTTGGTGTTGGCAAATGATGATCAACTCCAAGACACTGCAATAGAAATTATCTCTTAACTATTTATTAGAAGTGTTTAAAAAGACTGAAGATCATAGGCGCGTAGCATCAGAATTTCAACTTTACACTTTATATTGTTAATATTATAGAATATTATTAACTGAGATAGAGAAATAAGCTGCATTGATTTTGAAACACATGTAAAGTAGTTAAGCTGTGATGGCCCCTATATGAATAAAAGTATGAGTAATGATATACTCACATTTTTATGATATAAATTTTATTTATGAAGAATGTTTAAACAAGAACTGAATAGGAACGTATTTATCTCTATGTAAGAGTCTAAATACAATTTAATTCCCCCGCAAAATAATTACCACTTTCGTCCCAAAAAGTTTGTCTTCCACACGCGCATGCCATGTCTCAAAAGATTGGAAATAATATTTTTTAAATTATTTTCCGTACTTTTTTTTTTTTTTAATTTGCACTATTTTCTTTTTCCTTTTCTTCTATACTCATTACAAAATCTACCATCAATTTCAAAAATCCGCCACCATTTATTTGCCACCACCCATTTCACCACCACCATATCCTCCGCTACCACCATAATCTTTTGCATCATAGAAACCAATATTTTTAACCCATCACCACAATTTAAAAAAATTAACCACAAATTTCACCATGATGCACAAAGCAAATCAACCATTACAATTAATTAAATGTTGTTGTACAAATAATTAAATTAAGTAAAATTTTCACTATTATCAAATTTCCAAAAGTCTTACAAATATAATTATCAGTATTATTGTGTATCACCGTCCCCACAAATAATAATATTGTTTTCAAACAACATATACAATTACTAATAATGTTTTCTCTATCCCGAATTTTTTTTTTTTTTTTTTAGTAATAATCAACTAATATATTTTATATTAATATTTTTACTTTTTGATGATAGGAATTGGTGAGGGTGATAGTGCAAGGGTGTCTATTTCCAAGGAACTGAATAAGAAAGATGAGGGACTCGGGGAGGGGGGTATTTGGTGTCTTGGAGGGACGAGGAGATTGGTAGGGTGAGGAGTAGGCATGAAAGGAGAGAGAGTATTAAAAAAAAAAAAAAAAAAAGGAGCATGGTGTTCATCGATCTTTCCTGCGCGGAAAAATGAAGAAGCTTATGACGAAGGTGATAGAGGGGCGGGGCGGGTTTTGGGGGGGGGGGGGGGGGTTAAAAAGATAAACAAAAAAAAAAGAAAAGAAAATAATTTTTATAAAAGACACAACTTATTAATTTTTATTTATTTTGCAACCAAAGTTATATAAAACTAAGATTGTCTAAATTATCATCAAAAGAAACACCAAATTCTTAAGTTGATATCGACATTTTGGGTATAGTTTAGAATGTTTTGATGTATTTTGCCTTAATTTTATTTATGAAGAATGTTTAAACAAGAACTGAATAGGAACATATTTATCTCTATGTAAGAGTCTAAATACAATTACTAAAAAAGTTATGAATTAAAATAATTACTCCCTTAGTCCCAAAAAGTTTTTCTTCCTTTCGTTATTAGTTTGTCTCAAAAAGATTGACACATTACTATATTAAAAATAATTTAGCTCTATGAGATGATTTATAGTCGCACAAAAATCTAAGGCTTGTTTTGGACCACAATTTCAAAAATCTTCATTTATTTCTTAAACACCGTGTCAAGTCAAACTAAGACAATCTTTTTGGGACGAAGGGAGTAATATTTTTAATGATCTTTATTTAAACAGTAAGGGGACTGGGAAGTCGGGATGATGCACATAAGCAAATCTCTATGTACAATTAATTAAATGTTGTTGTACAAATAATTAAATTAGTAAAATTTTCTATTATCAAATTCCAAAAGTCTCTAAATATAATTAAGAATAAGTATTATTATGTACGACAAATAATAATATTGTTTCCAAACAACATATACAATTACTAATAATGTTTTCTCTATCCCGAATTTTTAATACAACTAATATATTTTAAAAATATTTACTTGGTGGAATTGAGGGTGAGGAAAAGGGTGTCTATTTCCAAGAACTCTTCATTTAGATGATCGACTCCCAAGGCTATTCATCTTGTGAGGAGATTCCATGAATCCGTAACACAAAAGGAAAAGAAAAGGAATTTGCATATGGTGTTCATTTATGCCATTTAGGATCGTATCAAAGTCCTAAGAGAGGTCTTATGGAGATGTTTGGAGGCTAGAGGAGTACCGGTAGCATACATTAGGGCGATCAGGGATATGTATGATGGAGCAAAGAACTTTGTAATGATCCGTTAGCCCGTTTTAGCAATTTTTATTGTTTTTCCCACTTTTGACCTTTCCCGTGGATTCGTTAGATATTTTTTACTTTTGGGGATGTGTGGTGCGATTCTCGAGGCAATTAGATGTGTTTTGGGTGAGAAAATGGAAATTTTAAAATTTCATAAATATTGGGTTGACCAAAGTCAACATCGGGGGTAAACGCATCTTTTTGGGAATTTTGTCAATTCCATCAGGTCTGGAATGTCGATTATAGCTTGGTTGAGGAGTTGGTTCGGGTCCCGAGGGGCTCGAGGGCATTCGATAATTTGGTTGGAAAACTAGTTTTAATGTGTTTGGGGTTGACCGATTCAAGATGACCTCTTTTGGAAATTTCGATTTGCGGATGAGTTCGTAGTGTGTCTTTATGTTAAGATGCATATTTGGTTTGTATCCAGGAGGTTCCGGATGAGTCTCGGGATTCTCGAGGTGAAATAGTGAAAAATCAAATTTTTGATTTCAGTCTTTTCTGATGTACTTCTATGCGTTCGCGAAGAAGGCACGTGTTCGCGATGGGTAGTGGACCCAGAAGGGGTCGCGTTCACAAGGGCGTCTCGCGTTCACGTAGTGTAAATGGGGTCTGGGCCAGGTTGATCGACTATCGCGTTCGCGATGATCTGGTCTCATTCGCTAAGGCCTGGGCCAGGTCAGGTGTCGCGTTCGCGAGGTAGCCTTGCATTCGCGTAGAAAAAATTTCACCTTGGCAGATTAAAATATCCCATTTCAAGTTTTAGACCCCATTTACATATTTTGAACTCTAAACTTCAGATTAAGGGGATTTTTTAGAGGATTTGCAAGGTTCATCAAGTGGGTATGTTTCTGACCTCCTTTTTACATTTATATCACTAATTAGTGGAGATTTCCATGGTTGAAATCATAATTTAAGGAGGGAAGTTGGGTGAATAAGAACCATAAGTTAAAATTGATAAATTCTTGACTTAAGCATGAAAATGATGTTGGATTTAGCTCATTTTTGGTATACAGGCTTTATAAATCATGGGTGGACCGATTTTGTGCTGAATTTCCTATTTTGCCCTTCGTGGCTCGGAATCCTATTTTGGGTGACTTTTTGGGTTTGGATTTAAAGTATGTTAATATGGGTATTTTTAGATTCGTATGACTTCCTAGAATAATAATTAGATCATATTGGACCCTATTTTCTAATAAAATTACGGATTTGACCTTTGGGGCTTAGAACGGGGTTTATGGGGTTGGCTTTCTAAACTCGAATCCTTTATAAGGCAATATGGGTATATTTTGACTCGTATTCTTATGTATAATCTGTATTTGAACAGATTTGAATCGTTTGAAGGCTCCGCAAAGGGCAAGGCTCTGTTGTGATTTGTTGGGCTTCTTACTAGGCATGTTGAGACTATGAACCCTAACTTAAGCATCATGGTTGGTAAATTGTACTAATAAGAGGGAAATAGGGTAATTAAAAGGGGTCTCAATACTTGTGAGGTGACAAACACCTGTATCGGGTATCGGTGCCATGCTAAAGGTATTTGTGTAATTCCAACTGTATAGTCCGGTTTGAATGTCATGCTTTGGGAATTAGCTGATAGCATAGATTGATTTGTGTTCGTGATTGGGATATGAGGTCCTTTATTTGCTGCTTCCATGCTTATTACCTGTCTGATTATGATTACTCCATGCTTATTACCTGTCTGATTATGATTATGTGTTTGTCATCACTCTTAAATACTCATTTAAAAGTGGAAAAAATATAAAGATTGAGTCTTTATTGCTTAGCATTTGTTGCTTATCATGTGGCATGTAATATTCATGCTTATCATAATGTCTCATATGCATTTAAAGGTACTTGTGAAAGGTCCGATGGGATGATGTTATTTGTTCTAGATTGGCTATATGACAAGTTATGGGGACCCAAGGGCCGAGTATTGTGATTGGAAGCCTAAAATGGATAGAACCCAATGAGATTTGGGAGATCTAAGAATGCCGAGTTTCTATATGGACTTAGCGAGTCCCCCATGGATCGCGATTCGTTAATGTTTGAACGTGTGTGTACGAGAGATGGAAAGAGGCCTTGCATTGCATATCATACTATCTCAATGATTGCTTGATTGTGGTTGTTGAGTTGATTCCCTGATTTGCTTTTTTTGTTTACTTAGAAACTTGATGGACTTATTGATTAGAAGCTTTCACCTAGGCTTATAACTTGATGTCGTCAAGATTACTATGATTAGTGTTTTTATGGACTAATAGTGGTTAAGTGTGAAAGTAGTAATCGTAGGCCAACCCTCATCTCCATTTTCATTAGTGTTAGTCGATGATGCTGCTGAGTACATGTTGTTTCCCGTACTCACGCTACACTTGTTGCACCCTTTTTTTGTTCAAATTTTGTGCCCAGTACTAGCGGATCTCGGGACATTGCTACCGTTGAGGAGACCATCTGGACGATTCGGGGTGAGTCATCAGTAGATTTATGGCACTGGATCTTCTTCAGTTATCTTTACTTCTGTCTTTTGTTTTAGACAACTTATGTTTCCTCGGGATGTATTCTCAAACTTATACTCTATTTAGTTCGTTCTTGTACTAGTGACACTAGATTCTTGGGGGTTGTAACACTTTATCATGTTTTTCTATGACTATCTACTTATTTAGACTTTAAAGTGACTTGTATGAATTTTTTTCGCATTTAATGTCCTTATAAATTATCTTAACGGGTTGTGGATATCTTACTAACTTGATGGGAGTTAGTGCCTTCGCGGCTTATTAAATTGAGTCGTGACAAATTGGTATCAGAGCCTTAGGTTAATCGATCTCACAAGTACAAGAACAATATCTAGTGGACTCTTGAGGATCGGTACGATGAATTCCGTATCTATGTTCAAGAGGCTATAGGACATTTAGGAAAAATCTTATCTTTCATTCCTTATCGTGCGTACCTTATTCTTATGAGTTCTAAGAGTTCTTTATTTCACCCTCTTACAAATGGTGAGGACACGATCAACCACGGATGGAGACCAGGAGCCCGCAAAGGCACCTACTGCCACAATTACTAGTGGAGAGGCAAGGGACGCGGTAGAGGGCCTCACATTGCTACTGTTACGGTTCGCATTTCGCGAGCGGAGTTAGCGCTCGAAAAGCTACTTCGAACTTGTTGGTGCTCTTTCGGACTTTGTTTTGAAAAAAAGAGTCTCCACCTAATTTTTAGTAAAATAGTGCATGAAGCGTTTATTCAAATATCGTGAAAAAACCTTCGTAATCCAAAGTTTTAGGTAAGGGTTTTGGTGATCCCCTAGGAAAGGTGTTAGGCACCCTAGTATTAAGGATCCGTACTATACGATTGACCTTTGAATTCCAGTGTATGATTATTTGCATGAACTGTTATTTTGTGTTTATTTCCTCATTTTAAAAGACTGTCATTATTGCATACCATTTGGTTTTCGAAAAGAGAATTGAATATATTCCCCTTACATATGGGTACTTTACGTTCGGATTTATAATATCCAGATAAGAATAATTTCCTTTTATGTACAAGGATGGTATATTTTGTTTACAAAAGGTACAAAATGTTTTGATTTTATAATATACGTAAGTAAGTATATATCCTTTTTCTATTCATGCTTAATCGCACACTTAACTTCAGGTCAACCCGTATAATGCGTTAGAACGTCTTATACTAAAACTTCGCATTTACGAACGTTTTTACTTATTTTGAACAAGCTTAACTTATGAAAATGGTTTGTTTTAGTATTATGAATTTGTGGACAAATGTGTATATACAAAATTGATTTTCTGAGTTTGGACTTAAAGCCTAAAATATGACACTTTTATTGAAAGGGTTGCATTTTATGTTTGGGGCTGGCCCAAATTCTTATTTGCATTTTTTTTTTGTTTCCTTTTCAAAAAATCAAATGAGGTTCAGTCCCAATTTTTTTTGTTTTATGTTGCGCTTGGCCGCAAAATCATTTATTGGTTCCTGGCGGGCTTCAGCCCAAAAAACCTCTATTTTTACTACTGGGCTTGCCCAAATCATTTGACTTGAATCTGGTTTTGGTCCGGAAAATTGAGAAAATGTATTCCTTGATTTAAAACATGATCTTGTTTAAAGAGAAATGTGATAACATTTGTGGTCTTAAAAATCCCTTTGTCCTTCTATTTTAACTTGTATTAGTAATTTAACTTGAGAAATTGTTATGCTAAATCCGTTTTTTTTTTTAAAATCATTTGGGGACTTAAGGTCAACTAAACGACATAAGAACCATTGTCCTAACACGACTAATTCAAACCATAAAGATTCCAATATTATATATGAGTTTTTTCAAGCATTACAAATACAAATACAACATTTTTAAAAAATGAGAAAAAATAATAAAAGAGTGAAGGCAGGTTAGGGACGTACCAAGCCCCCTAGTCGACCATTTTCACCCATGGCTGGGCCTTTTGCGTATATTTATAATATTAGCTTCCTTTCTTCAACTTGGACCCTTTATGTGAAAGAATTGCCTGTTGGGCCTTGGCCCAACAGGTTGGCTTTGGACTCAGCCCGGGTGGCCATGCGGTGAAGAAGAGGAAAGAGAAAAGGAACCCGGTTAGAAAAAATACTACTGATCTTACCAAAATATACGCATACACAATATGTAAAATGATGAACATATACGCATACATAACTATGGGGGCTTATAAGGCCTAGAAGCCTAAGTTTGATTTTTAAAGAAAGGGCCCTATTCGACACCTGTTCCCCTCTCTATTTTTAGCTAAGTGTTAAACATGGCCAGCTATTAAACTTAGAATGGGCCAGGCCCAATCACCTACTTAATCGAGATTTTGTCTAAGTATTGAAGCTTAAATGGGTTGTCTACTCCCTTTTCCATTTGATATACACTTCATGAGGCCCCTATATACACATACATATACATGATATACCATATAGGTGTATACACTCTCATCATCATTGTTCCTTTTATCAATACCTATGTATATCACCATGTATATTAACCTCCTAATCATCTTTCAATCTCTAAATAAGGATATCAATCCTAAAGTAAGGCAAACTTAAGTTCAAATAATCAAGCTAAAGATTAGGTGAGTCATTCATACAAATTTAATACAAGACTCAAGCCTCTGGCAATTTGTAGAGCGAACATAAAGAAGTAAAATTAGACATATTACTGCTCAAGATTCTGAGCATGGTCAAGTAAAGAGAACACATTCACTCAATGAATCAAGCACAAACAAAGGGGCCATAGGGGAGGGAAAGTTCACATTATCTATAAAAAAAAAATACAAGGATATGAAGTTATCAATTTAGGTGAGCAGATATGGCATAAGAAAAATAGGGTTGCAATAGGTTCAAATGACCACAAGTCTCCCAGAGATGACCTTTTACTTTAGTCCTTTTAATAGTAACAAGAGCATGTAAAAGAGGAGGGTACAACATTCATATGAATTGCCACTTAGGTAATATGGAAAGAAAAGCCATGTTTCTACAAGATCTTCACAGAAAAAGAATGGCACAAGGTCTAGATGATTTTAGTTGTTTTAGTGTTCCCTTCCAGACACAACCTCATTATCAGTATCTCACCTTAAATTATACTCTTTGTTTTCAAAATTAAATCAAACTACTTATACATAAACCCTCTACTTATTTTAAACAAGGTTATTTGGACCAGACAGTCCTAAGAATTTAAACAGCTTTAGTATTTCGTATCGTAAAGGGATTTAGACCTCAAAGCTTTTACCAAATCCTTTTTTCAAGAATCAACAGCCTGAGGTGAGCAATCTCTTCCTTCATTTTTAACAACTTGTCTTGACATATTCATTTTACATCCCAGCTTTCTCCTTTTGGTTTGCTGATAGCAATTGGAGAGTTAGGAGTGTGGATAATGTGAACATACAACCCATAGGCATGTAGGGCATACCGTGGCACCCCTTATCTGGAAGGAAATGCTATGATCTATGTTATACTTGGTTCATGCTTAACCCTCTCTTCAAGGTGCCTTTAAAAGGTTCCCTCACATCAAGTGGTTTACAATTCACTTATACACACTTAAACTTCCCCAAATGCCTCTAAGCCAAGTTCGTATAATCATTCTAACTTAATTTATTAATCATGATCACATATAACCATAAGCTGACACAGTATTATCAAGATTCTACCTTAGCTAAGCATACTCACATCAATAACACTCTTAAACCAACAAATCATCACTCAAATTAAACAAAGAAGACTGCAAGAAAGTAATCACAAGATAACCTCAACTAAGCATAATTCATATCAGTACTACTCCCAAACTAAGCATATTATCACTAACAGTCAAACTAAGCAGAGAAAAATAAGCTAACCTCAACTAGCATAACTCATATTAGCAATGTTCCTAAACTAAATAGATCACTAATACTCAAACTAAACAAAGAAGACCATAAGAAGACTATAAACAAGATAAATGGTTACCTTTTTGATGTGCAACCACGAACACAATTGAATTTGGAGCCTTAGTGTTTAAAATTTTACTTCCAATCCAAAAGCTCGTTTACCACACAAACAACGAACTTGTAGAAAAGAAAATCAATTTTAGAACTAAGAAAGGGAACCAACGCTCAACAATCAACAAAAATATGTATATTTTAGAACTAAGAAAATCGGTGTCGGTCCTCGTTATTGCTACGACCGGAGGATTGTACTTGGTACAAAATTTTAAAGAAGAGAGAGAGAGAGAGAGTATAGAGGGTGTCATATGCGTATATAATGCATATATATATAGGTATATATATATATATGTATATTCAGTGTATCCACGCGTATAAAGGGTAAAATGGGTAAAGTTAAAAATATCGATTATTGACCACAATATTATAATTAGGACATAATCAACCTATTAATTAATTTAAAATGCGGCTAATTATGCCAATGGGCTTAGCTTTGCTGATATGACCTTAATTGATTTCTATCTAATTGATTATTTCAATCATGGCCATATTTGGCCTAATTAGCCAATTTAAAGTTAATAATGACCTTAATTAATTTAAGCCAATGAATTTAGTTATTTTAGTTAAGGCAATAATCAAATCAATTAAACCATTAAAAGGCTAGTTTTGCAAAAATTACCCCAATTGCCTTAAACCATTAATTGGTTATTTCAATTGTGGCCATAACAGAAAAAATTAAACAATTAAAAGACAATTTGTAATAATGACCACAATTGACTAATCAACCAATTATCTTAATTAAACACTAGAAATAATTTTGATTTATTTTAACAAATAATGCCAATGCATATTAAATATACAGAATTAAGGATTGAAGGATAAAATGGTCAATTATTTTAATTAATCAAATTCCTTGGATTAAAGGGAATAAAATATTTTCTAATTTGATTTTTGACAATTTAAACAATCAAATTAATAATTATTTAAAATTTCTTTTCTCTTTGGTTAAATCTAGCAAATAACTCATATTTATTGTAAATGTGCCAATTAATTCCTAAATGATCTATAATATCATAGAAATTATTTTACAAGATAAGAATGGTAGAATATTGACCTAAATAGTTTTATAAAATCATTTTGACCTCTAAAAATGCATGGTTCACACCGTTTATCATCCAAGGACCCTGAGTAATTAAAATAAATTACGGGAGGTAAAAAATTAGATGTCAACAGCTACACCAGCCAGAGGTCGAGCACTAGCTGCTGTTCAGACCCATGCTAGAGATGTTACTCCGGATCTAGAGGAGATCTCGGAGGAGGAGCCGGTTCAGGCAGATGAGGTTGGACCTGATTAGGCACCAGTAGGATTCATTGCTATTTCTGTTCTTAAAGACACTTTGGTGCATATTCTGAGTTTCTTTGAGGGTATGACCCAGGCAGGCATACTACTGACTACTCCAGAGGGTTCCCAAACCAGAGTTGGAGCTCAAGCTCCCAATTTGATTGTTCGGCTTGAGAATAGGACCCCGGCACGGCCCACCGCTTGTTGTTGTGGCTTCTTAGTTTCGGGGATTGCGCGGGGTTACTATTCGCCTAGTTGCCTAGCTTACTATGACAGTTGAGGAGCAAAAGAGGTGGGATAAGTTTGAGAAGATCAGGCCACCACAGTTTGATGGGCATCATGATGATGACACATATGATAAGTTTCTAGTTAGTTGTCATGAGTGTTTGCACAATTTGGGGTTGGTTGAGTTCAACCGAGTTGATTTTATGGCTATGCAGATGGTTGGCCTCGCCAAGCAGTGGTGGAGGATTTTTGTTGAGACTAGACCAGCTGGGTCACCTCTACTTACTTGAGCTGAGTTTTCTCGCGTGTTTCTCGAGAAGTGGGTTCCTCGTTGCTTGAGGGATGAGAGGTGTAAACATTTTGATAAGCTGAAGCAACATGGGTTGTCTGTGATAGAGTATGAGATGGTGTTCCACTCGTTGTCTCACCATGCTTTGACCGTTCTACCTGATGAGACAGAGAGGATTAGAAAGTTCATTAGGGGGTTGTTGTATCACTTTTGAGTCGCAGGGATGCAGTGGCATCTTTGGGAGGTACTTTTCAGCAAGTTGTGGATGCCTCTAGGAGCGTCGAGTCTGTCATGAGTGATGAGTTTGGGGATAGATCGGGCAAAAAGCCCCACAGCTTTGGCAGTTTAGAGATACCTCATCTGGAGATAGGGGCCAGCATAGTAAAGGTTATCGTTCTCAGTTCAGTAGACCGATTCAAGCAGTGATGCAAGCTTTGACAGGTGGTTCTTCGGGTAGTGGTGCTCATGGTTTCGGGCACGGGTCTCAAGGTTCGTATTCCCAATCTGGAGGTCGAGGTGGTCATTCAGGTTATTCTGGTTCGTCTCAGCAGCTTACGACTCGTCGAGGGTATTTTGAGTATGGGGACTTGGTGTACTTCTCCAAGAAGTGCCCCAGACTTAGACAGAGTGGCTCATACTCAGGTTCTCAGGTTATTGCAACTAGGTCAGTGGCACAACCGGCAAGAGGCGATGCACAAAGTGGCAGAGGTGGTTCTCTTTCTAGTAGGGGTGGTACTCAGTCTGGTCGTGCCAGTAGTAGTGGAGGTTCTCAGGCCGAGGGTTTCCGTGCTCACTTCTATGTATTTCCTAGTAGAACAAGGGTAGAGGCTTCTAATGCAGTAATTACAGGTGTTATTTCGGTTTGTCGCCGGTCAGCTGCGGCATTATTTGATCCAGGCTCTATATATTTCTATATGTTTTCTTGTTTAGCTTCAGGTTTGGATATGATGTTTGAGTCGCTTGATTTCCCTATTAGTGTTTCTACTCCTGTTGGGGATTCCGTAGTGGTGGATCGAGTGTACCGATCTTATCTTATGGCTTTGATAGGTATGACACTTGGATTGATTTGATGATCTTTGATAAGGTAGATTTTGATATTATTCTTAGTATAAGTTGTTTATCTCTGTATCATGCAATTTTTTACTGTCATACCAAGACAATTACCTTAGCTATGCCAGGAGTCGCTAGGGTGGAGTGGAAGGGCGATTCTAGTCGTGTGCCGAAGAGAGTGATATCGTTCCTTAAGGCTCATCGGATGGTGGAGATGGGTTGTTTAGCATATTTGGCCTATGTTTAGGATACTAGTGCCGTACTCCTCCACTTGAGTCCGTTCCAGTGGTGAAAGAGTTTCCTGAGGTGTTTTTGATAGATTTTCCGGGTGTTCCACAAGATCGTGACATTGATTTTTGTATTGACTTGGAGTCGAGCACCAAGCCCATTTCTATACCCCCATATCGGATGGCACCAGTAGAATTAAAGGAAAAATTGCAAGATATGTTGAGTAAGGGGTTCATTAGATCTAGTGTTTTCCCTTGGAGTGCTCTAGTGTTGTTTGTGAAGAAGAAAGATGGGTCTATGCGAATGTGCATTGATTATAGACAGTTGAACAAGGTTACCACCAAGAACAAGTATCCCATTCCTCAAATTAATGATCTGTTTTATCGAAAGGTGCATCAGTCTTCTCCAAGGTCGATTTGAGATCAGGTTATCAATAGTTGAAGATTAGGGAAGAGGATATCCCTAAGACAAACTTCAGGACCCGCTATGGTAATTATGAGTTTCTAGTGATGTCTTTTGGGCTGACCAATGGCCTAACAACCTTTATAGATTTGATGAACGGCATTTTTAGATTGTATTTGGACTCATTTGTGATAGTTTCATCGATGATATCTTGATATACTCTCGTAATAGAGCATAGCACAAGCAACATTTGAGGATCGTGCTTGAGATCGTGAAGGAGAAGAAGCTTTATGTTAAGTTCTCGAAGTGTGAGTTTTGGCTTGATTCTGTAGTATTCTTAGGTCATGTAGTGACTAAGGATGGTATTATAGTAAATCCTAAGAAGATTGAGGCAATTTGTGATTGGGTCAGGCCTACTTTAGTTATCAAGATTTGGAGTTTCGTTGGTCTCTCTAGTTACTATCAACGTTTTGTAGAGGGATTTTCATCTATTGCATCTCTTTTGACCATATTGACTCAGAAGAATGTACCTTTTCAGTGGTTGGGCTAGTACGAGGCGAGCTTTCAAAAGCTCAAGACTTTGTTGACTACAACTCCGATTTTGACTCTTCCCGTGGAGGGAGAGGGTTATATTGTACATTCTGATGCTTAACAGATTGGCCTTGGTTGTGTTTTAATGTAGAAAGGGAAAGTGATAGCCTATGCTTCTAGGAAGTTGAAGGTGTACGAGAAGAAACACCCCACTTATGATTTGGAGTTGCAGAGGTAGTTTTTGCATTAACGATTTGGAGGCGCTACTTTTATGGTGTGCATTATGAGATGTTTACCTATCATAAGAGTCTTTATCTTCTTTCCAACTAGTGGGATCTTAATTTGAGGCAGCGAAGGTGGTTAGAGATGCTTAAGGACTATGATATGTCAATTCTTTATCATCCGGGCAAGGCCAATGTAGTGGCGGATGCCTTGAGTCGCAAGGCGGTGAGTATGGGTAGCCTAGTGTGTTTACAAGTTGGAGAGTGGCCTTTGGCTATGGATGTTTAGGCTGTGGCTAACAACATGGTTAGACTCGAAATTTCCGAACCTGGCAAGGTTCTGACTTGTATGGAGGCACAATCTTCTTTATTAGAGCACATTAGAGTCCAACAATTTGATGATCCAAAGATGTACAAAATTTGAGAGAATGTGTTGAAGAGAAAGACAAGAGAGGCAATTATTGATGATGAAGGATTTTTTAGGATCAAGGGTCACATATGTGTTCCCAGGTGGGGGATTTGACTAGATTGATCATGGAGGAGGCTCACAGTTTGAGGTATTCCATTCACTTGGGGCTACAATGATGTATCGGGATTGGAAGCAACATTATTGGTGGTGTAGTATAAAGAGGGACATCGCAGAATTTGTTACTAAGTGTTTGAAATGTCAACAAGTGAAGTATGAGCACGAAAAGTCGGGTGGAGTTACTCATAGGATGCCTATACCTGAGTGGAGATAGGAGAGGATCGCTATGGACATTGTGGTAGGATTGAAATGGACTTTGGGAAAATTTGATGCTATTTGGGTCATTGCGGACCGTTTGACTAAGTCGGCTCATTTCATACCAGTTCAGACTACTTACAATTCAGAGAAATTGGCTAGGATCTGTCAGAGATAATACATTTCATGATGTACCCATTTCTATCATTTCGGATCTAGGCTCTGAGTTTACATCACATTTTTTGCGGTCCATGTAGAACGAGTTGGGTACGACTAGAGCTTAGTACAATATTTCACCCTCAAACTGATGGACAGTCCGAGCGTACTATTCAGGTCCTTGAGGATATATTGTGGGATTGTGTGATAGATTTCGGTGGTCATTGGGACCAGTTTCTACCTTTGGCGGAGTTTACTTACATCAACGATTCCTGGAAAAGCATTGAGATGGCACCATTTAAGGCATTACATGGTAGGAGGTGACATTCTCCAGTTGGTTAGTTTGATGTATTGGAGCTTAGGCCTTGGGGTATAGACTTGCTTCGTGATTCTTT
>NC_081344.1:21248373-21256408 GCF_029784015.1 Lycium ferocissimum
GTTATGTTTTTGGGTTTTTAAAAAATATTCAACCCCCGGGCTACATTTCTTATCGAGAGAAAAGACAGGGGCTTAAATAAGATGTGCATACATACTAGTATTGACTAACATAGGCAGAGTAAAGATCAACAGAGACATACATGATCATTTTTCATGTGAAGGCATTTTGCATATCAAGTTGACTCAAGTACCAAACTAAACAAATGCAAAGTAGTTTAGGCAAACATACACATGAGTAACTTCATTCTTCAAAACTATCAGGCAAGTACAAGACAAAAAGCATGTTAGTATATTGAGACTCTCATTTCTAAAATAATAAGCTAGCATGTGCTTAACCCTTAAGATGATGTAAATAGGCTTATAAATGACTTAAAATTCTTATCACTTAACTATTTGGTCAAACAAAGTCAATATTACCAATAATACTCTAACAGTAAACTAGAAATGGTTTCATCTAATCCCAATAATGGATGTTCAAACAAATACATATCACAGTTTACCTTTACCCTACTTAACCGAGCATTAATCTTACTAAACATGCTTTCAAATGCATATAACAGTTAATGGGGGTACATTAACACACATGTAACTAAACTACAAGTACATTAAAAATATAAATCAGCCTAAAACATAGAAAGTAATGGCCAAACCAGATTATCCACTAAGCAGCAAAAGCATACTAAACTTAAACTAAACAAGAACTAAACTAACAACTAACACCTATAATATGGTTAAACCGGAATTAAAACATGCATAAATATGCCTAAACAAGTAATTAACACACATAAATCTAACTAAACAGGAAGAGCAATTAACACAAACATGACGATACTTGTAATTTGGCACACATAATCAACAAGTAGGTAAAAATACCAAAATAAACTAGAATGAAGGAAAATTACTTTTGTATGCGCAGCCTTTGTCGAGAACAGACTTAGAGACCCTTTTGATCCTCAAATCCCAACTCAGCCACACACAAAAGAAAAGACAAACTTTAAAACTTTGACTAATCGAAAAATTAAAGCTCTTATGCAAAAATTGCTAGAAACCTTAGGTATTTCGATTTTGGGAATATGCAAGTGATATTCTATGTTGCAAGGTGCTAAATAAAGTGATTTTGGGTTCTATTTATAGAATCCCAATTCCTCAAAACCCTAACTTTCAAACGATGTGGGAGTCTTGCAATTTTCACAATTGCTTCTCTCAATACCAACATCCAATGGATAGGAATCGGATAAAGCAACAAATTAAGGGTTAGATTCCACTCGAATTTGGTCAATCTGTGGGGTTATTCGTGAACCAATAATAGTCGAGTATTTAAAATCAACAAAAACAAAACCCATTAAGGTTTCTCAATAGTATGACTGTTGAAAGTAGCAGAAAAGTAAAGAAAACAAAGAAGAAGAGATGATTGCACTTGTTTGGGGTTGAATCGTGGTGGAAAGTGGATAAGCATTTAATGCTTTACTCAAATCGGTTGAGCAAGCCTGCTAAAAGCTATGTCCGCTTGATCCATTGCCATTTTTGGCCAGTGACGAGGTGATAGAAGACAAAGATGGGGCGGCTAGGGTTTCTCTCAAGGAGAAACCCTTCTCCCACATAAGGGGTCGTTTGGCCTTTGAAGGAAAATGAAAAGAGAAGGGCTTTGCCCTCTTAACTGCGATGCGTTGGGCCGGGTCGCGGTCTTAATGGACTGGCTCGGTCAATTAGGGAAGGAAAGGGACGGTCAAGATATACATATATACGTGTGATATACACGTGTATATTTATACACAGGTGTATATCTATGTATATATGTATATTGGGGGGGGGGGGGTGGTAAATATGCAATATTTAACAAATAGCCAAATCTGAAACAATGTTCATTAATTGAACATTTCAATTATGACGAGTTATAACCTTGATTGACTAATTAAAAGCTAATTTTGCAAAAAAAAAAATTACCTTGATTGACTTAAACATGAATTAGTTATTTCATTTATGGCCACATTTGGCCCAATTAACTAATTAAAAGCTAATTTTGCAATAATGACCTCAATTGACTTAAATCACGGAATTTGGCTATTTCAATTAAGGTCAGATTTGCAATAATGAACTTAATTGATTTAAACCAATGAATTTGACTATTTCAATTAAGGCCAGAATTAGCTAACAATTGATTATTTTGATTGTAGCCACTATTAGCCATGTAGCAGATAATTTATGGAATTTAACCAAATTAAACAATTGATTAATTATGATTAATTCTAATAAACTGCACAAATGCACATTGAATATGCCAAATTAAGAATTGAGGGGTTAAATGATTAATTTATTTAATTAATCAGATTCCTTGAATTAGGCAATTGAAATACTTGCTAATTGATTTTTTTACGGTAATTTTAACAATTAAATGAATAATTATTTTCCAATGATCTTCTTGATTGACTTTAGCAAATGTCTCATAATTATTGCAAAATATGTAAATTAACTTCCAAATGATTTATAGTATTATAGAAATTATTTCTCCAAATGAAATGGCAAAATATTATCTAAATAAATTTAAAAAATCATTTTGATTTGTAGAAAATACATATTTTACTTTATTTGATATCAAAGGACTCTGGTTAATTAAAATAAATTGTGGGAGGTCAAAAGTTAGGTGTCAACAGTATTTTTATGTTAAGATGCCTATTTTATTTGTATACGGGAGGTTTCGGATGAGTCACGGGATTTCGGGGTGAAATAGCGAAAAACCATATTTTCTGATTCCAGTCTTTTCTGGTGTCCTTCTACGCATTTGCGATGGCTAGTGGACCCAGAAGGGGTCGCGTTCGCGAGAGGCGTCTCTCGTTCTTGTAGTGTAAATGGGGTATGGGCTGGGTTGACCGACCATCGCGTTCGCGAAGGCTTAGGCCGGGTCAGGTGTCGTGTTCGCAAGGTAGCCTCGCATTCGCATAGAACAAATTTCACCTGGGCAGATTAAAATATCCGATTTCGAGTTTTAGACCCTATTTATATATTTTGAATTCTAGACTTCGGATTAAGGGGATTTTTTAGAGGATTTGCAAGGTTCATCAAGTGAGTATGTTTCTAACCTCCTTTTTACATTTATATAATTAATTAGTGGAGATTTCCATGGTAGAAATCATTATTTAAGGAGGGAATTTGGGTGAATAAGAATCCTAAGTTAAAATTGATAAATTCTTGATTTAAGCATGCAATTGATGTTCGATTTCGCTTATTTTTGGTACACGGCTCTATAAATCATGAGTGGACCGATTTTGGGCTGAATTTCCTATTTTCCCCTTCGTACTCGGAATCCTATTTTGGGTGACCTTTTGGAGTTCCCGGATTTAAAAGTATGTTAATATGGGTATCTTTAGATTCGTATGACTTCCTAGAATAATAATTAGATCGTATTGGACCCTATTTTCGATAAATTACAGATTTGACCTTTGGGGCTTAGAACGGGATTTATGGGATTGACTTTCTAAACTCGAATCCTTAATAAGGCAATATGGGTATTGTTTGACTCGTATTCTTATGTATAGTCTGTATTTGAACAGATTGGAATCGTTTGGAGGCTGCGAAAAGGCGGGGCTGCGCGGGTATTGGACTTCTTACCCGGGCATATTGAGACGATGAACCCTAACTTAAGAGTCATGGTTGGTAAGTTGGACTAACAAGAGGGAAATTGGGTAATTGAAGAAGGTCTTGATACTTGTGAGCTTACAAGCACCTGTATCGGGTACCAATGCCATGCTAAAGGTATTTGTCTAATTTCAATTGTATAGTCCGATCTCAATGTCACACTTTGGGCATTAGCTGATAGTATAAATTGATTTGTGTCCCTAATTGGGATATGAGGTCCCTTATTTGCTGCTTCCATGCTTATTACCTGTCTGATTGTGATTATGTGTTTCTCATCACTCCTAAATACTCGTTTAAAAGTGGAAAAAAGCTAAAGATTGAGTCTTTATTGATTAACATTAGTTGCTTATCATGTTGCATGTCATATTCATGCTTATCATAGTATCTCATGTGCATTTGAGGATACTAGCTAAAGGTCCGATGGGAAAGGATTTAGGACGGAGTTATGGTGGTATTTGTGCTAGATTGGATATATGACTGGTAATGTGGGCCCAAGGGCTGAGTAATGTGATTGGAAGTGTTACACCTCGCACTTTCAGAGCATGAGCACGTCACGTATTTCACCGTATTAATGGAGTATCAGAGACATCCTGTGAAGTTTTGAGAGGTACAAGCTTTGGGAAGTACGTAACAATGAAGTAAATGATGAATTACGATCTCGTAAGTCGTAACCGGGAAGGACAACCTTGGAACCAAAGTACATGACCATTATCAAGTATGATTAATGATAAATATCATGTATGGAGAGTTTCGGAAGATTTCGGGACCAAGCAAATCGAAGAAAATAAGTTTGTCGAAAATTTGAAAAATTTGGCAGGATTTTGGACAGAAATTTTGGGTCAACTTTAGAGGGGTATATCTCCTAGTATATCAAGAGTTTTGAAGTGAAACAAAAGCCTAAATTGAAGTTCAGGAAGTCTAGTTTCCAACGCAACAAACCGTTCGTCAAAACGACATCGGAGTAGGGAGTTATGGGCATTTCAAGATAAGCCTCCAAGCTGCCAAATGGCTTCTCCGCGGGCCCCACTTGGAAAGTCGGTGGAAACGAATTTCAAAGGGTATAAATACCCTATTATTCCACTTTTTTCATCATTTACACTTTTTGGGAGTTCTATACACATCCATACACTTCTCTTAAACACTTATAACCCCTTAAATCAAGAATTCAACATGATTACACCAAACTAGTTCATGAAAAGTGATTGTTCTTGTTTCTACTTGATGTTGTGGTGATTTTAGTCTTGAAGAAAGTTGGTGTGGTTAAAGTTCTTCAAGTATAAGGTATGTTCTTAATCCTATCTCTTATGTTGAGTTGATTTGAAGGTTTAGCAAGTCTTAAAAGTGAAAATAGTTATGGAGGAAAGGTCATAAAGTGTTGTGTTGTAGTTGTTGATTTATGGACTATTTTGAACATGTTGTAACCATGTTGTTGGGATAATTTCCATGTAAATGGATGGTATCTAATGTTGCTGGTGTGTTGATGGGATTTTGCTTCTTGATTGGGAAGAACGAAAGTGTATATTGTTATTGTATGTTGATAAACATCGTGTGGGATGTTTTATGGAATATTTTGGTATTGATGATGATGCTGTTGGTGTTAGTGTTGTTGTTGTGCTGGTTGTTTGGTATTGTGATTTTGGGCTAGGGATATAAACAGGAGAGATGCTGCCCGAATTTCGACAGATTCTAAAAAGGATTTAATTTGGAAGCCTAAGACAAGCATATAATGATCAGCCTAATAATAGTATGATTGGTTTTATATATGAATTACGAGACTACAAACGATCTTAAGTAGATTACAAAACAGGAGAGGAGGTTGGAAAGTCGGGAAGTGAGCTTCGGAGTATGTTAAGGCTAAACCATTCTTTCTTATGGAATGATTTCTTTATTGTGAACCTATACATGATATTTTCCATAACCCTATTTCTAAAGATACCAAAGCTTATAGTTTCGTGTTCTTATGATATCATTGAGCTCGTTTCATGACTATAGATGTTATTTATTGTTGTTGATCTCATCTTATGATTTTGTTCTTTCAAGGTGAGATATGTTCGTAAGTGATAGTTTCATAATGTTAATCGGAGGTTTACCGACCTTATGTCACTCCGATGCGTTTAGAAATGTGTACTTAGGTAATGTTTTGTGGGACATGAATAGAGTGCTAGAAGAGGATCCCGAATAAGGTATTTGATGCTAGAAGAGAGGCTTATGATTTATCTCATAATTTGGTTAATATTCAGTTAAGTGGTAAGAGGTGCTTATAGCCCAGAACTGTGCTTATAAGACTTATGTGATCGTGTATGCTATAACAAACAAGTGATGACCGCGAGAAGTGCATAGAGATTACTCAGGGAGGCCAGGTCATGATGTTGATTATATTTACCCTTTGGTCCACGACCAATTGGGAACTATGTATTACCGTCATACTACGGCTGGTTGGGCGATTATTACCCGAGAGCTACGACGGTTGGGCGATTACCCGCGATCGGTCGGGCGTTGCGCTTTACCGTCGAGCGATAATCGGACGAGCAGTTACCACCGTGCTACTGCCGGTCGGGCAGTTACCCTTTGGTCATTGGGTAGATAGTGCCAGGATGATACGTAGGTCAGGATCACAGTATTGTACATAGATGTAGTTAAAGATATGAGAGTATAAAGAGACATGCGTACTAGATTCTCATTAGTAAGTCAGATGTGCCAAGTTGATTCTTATCCTTCTTCTTTGCAGCATATGTTTATTATGTTACATTTTCGCCTTACATACTCAAGTACCTTTATTAAATGTACGGCGTTCTTTGCTTGTGGATGCTGCGTTCATGCCGCGGGTTTAGACAGAGACGAGGCACGGACCTTCCACGGTGGCTGTCTCCAGTGCCTAGTCTTGATTGGTGGGCTCCACTTCTTCACGGAGCATTGCCGAGTACGGGTTCGTATATGTTATTTTGTGTGCTACGGGTATGTCGGTGGTCCTGTCCCAACTTGTATACTTCAGTCATGTTCATAGAGGCTTTGTAGACAGTTTCTTGTATATAGCTTAGTTATGTTTTGTCAGTGGTTACGTCGGCATCGTGGGCCCATTGTACATATACATATGCATGATATTATATTCATAGTTAGCCTCATTGGCCTTATTATGCCATTCGAGACATAGAAGACGCAAGTTACAGCTTGGTTCGCTCGGCCCCATTAAGGTGCCGGGTGCCAGTTACGCCTTACCAAGGTTGGGGTGTGATAGGAAGCCTAAAATGGCTAGGACCCAATGTGATCCGGGAGATCTAAGAATGTTGGGTTGGTATATGGACCTCGCAAGCCCCTCATGAGTCACGATTCATTAACGTTCGAACCTGTGTGTACGAGAGATGGAAAGAGGCCTTGCATTTCATATCATTGCATATTATACGATCTTAGTGGTTGCTTGATTCTGGTTGTTGAGTTGATTACCCTGATTTGTGTCCTGACCTAGGTGAGCGTGGTTGGCACCGGTGCCTTGCTAGGCCCGAGCGAACCAGGCGAAACTCGTACGATCTATGTCCCGGACAAGACCCGGACAAGGAGCCGGATTTAGGAGCGCAATATTATAACCGGACAAGGCCATACTTGTAATATACGTAAATGATAGCCAACTCGACTGACGCGGGATCATCCCCGCGTATATACATAATTGAACGGCCAACAAGGCCTACATAAGTCTTTACAAGTAGCAAAACCCAAAACAAACTATATAAGGGCCAACAAGGCCTCTATACTGACATACTGTATTGACAGAACAAGTCTGCAAGCCTCTACTTGAAGATAACCGTACTTGGTCGGGACAGGACCCCGGCCTACCCATTATCTATATATACACAAAACTCTTGATGCGGCAACTCCGAAAGACATTGAGCATACAACGCTAGGCGATGCTCGAAAAAATCTCTTTGAAGTGATCACTCGGCAATTTATACGAATGCGGGCATGAACACGGCGTCGAGGTAAAAGGGAGTTCGATGCGAAATAATGTACCCGAGTATGTAAGGCGGCCGGCGGAAGCGTGCGCGGGAAATATAAGATAATCTAAATATAAAGGCGAAGAGTCAATAAACAATCCGTGTGCATTACACCGCACTCGTGTCTAATAACTAATAATACGACATCAAACTACTTAGCCTCGTATAAGGCATCTAGACATGCATGATTAGCCTTGTGCGGGCACCTACCCCGCCTGACAGGCGAACCCTTACCCCCAATACTTCCTTCATAAAATCGTTTGTCATTTAGTACAACAATATTGAATAAAATAAGTAAATAAAATGCCTTTCAGTAAAATTCACACCTTACAATTTTTTAAAAATACACTTCTCGGACCTGTTGACATATATAAACCGGGCATACACGATGGGCGGGGAAAATAAAACAATGACAC
>NC_081344.1:21256508-21263965 GCF_029784015.1 Lycium ferocissimum
ACACATGGGGGAAATAATTAACGAATAATGACATAAATGTAATCTCTCACCAACCATACACACACATGCTAAATGGTAATATTTCCTCAAATATCTATGACCTGCAGGGGACCCGTAGTGTCCATGTACCACTCGTTCCGGAACGAACCTCCGACCACGAGTTCCAAACAAGGCCACATCATCACCCCCAATCAAATGTGCCTTACGTAGATGCATATGTTCCATCTTCAATTATTATCAGTATTATCCATCACAATATATTATCAGTAATTTCCATTACAAGTTATTATCCATAATGGTCGAACATAATCAAATCATAAACACGAAGTGATGCAAGAATCAGTGATGTACCATTCGAATTACCACAAGTCATACTAGAACTCGATATTAATCATGCATACCCACAACGGAAATTACTATAGTAAAGTACGCGCCATCTAACACAGCATACTCCAACCTATACTAAGACCAATTTACAACCGCATCAAGCCCAATCCTTCTAGACCTTCCATGATTACACATGCAATACTAATATCCCTCTTAGAATAATTAGCTAAGTTTCTCACTACTACAAGCCCTTTTTAATGCTAACAATATCAACCTATTGTATGTCCAACCGAACTTCTTGTCTGAAGACCTAATCATGCTTTCTCCGGTCAATTCTACGTCATATATACATTTCACTAATCAAAGTATAACTCAAGTAACCTTAATGCCGAGCAGCTATCATGGGCGCCGTGAAGTCTCCTTCTATCGCAGATTCCGAACCGAAGCCTTGACAGTGAATTCTAAGAATTTCACGAACCCGAGAACAAGAGTAAAAATCAAGCATGCATAATTAATCTAGATTTTGAGGTTATTAATGTTTCTATGTCATTTATGGACAATTATCCTTTTATTAATCCCGAGGGGCAACTTACTACGGGCGGAATTTTCTTTATGAATTCTTAGCAATAAAGATGGTTGAGGGCTTACCTTGACGAAGTCTCTAAATGTTCTATCAAATATCTCCAGGAGGCAGCCTAGAATAAGGTTTTGAGGAAAAGTGGGACAAAATCCCAGAATAGGGCTATATATATATTTTTCTGAATTTTCGCCACCTTCGTTGCCGATGGTCTCTTCACGACAACGGGGCTAGTCGGCAGTACGAGTAACGCTCTTTGCGGCGAAGGTTTTTGTCCGGCCCCACAAATTTTGATTTCTCAGGATTTGATCATGATTTCAATTTTACGCAACATTTCTAGGTGAATTTAGCCTTTATTCCACATGAAACTTGGTTTTTGAACATGGTCCACAGAAGGTTTTCAATAATGACCAAGCAAGTCATTAAAATATGTATAGTCATAGCCCTAAGGCAAGCGCACACGTCTGTATAGGCCCGAAGGCAAGCGCGCACGTCTGTATCATGACTAACCTCCAAAGTATCATGACTAACCTCCAAGGTATCATGACTAACTTACTTTATGTAATTTCAAAGATGAGCTTATTTTTTAGCTTACGTCAATTGACTTACGACGTACTAGACGTATGAAAACGTGGGATGTAACAATTTTCCTTATTTGTTTACTTAGAAACTTGATAGACTTGTGGATTAGAAGCTTTCACCTAGGCTTGTAAGTTTATGTTGTTGGGATTACTATGATTATTATTTTTGTGGACTAACAGCTGTTATGTGTGGAAGTAGTAATCATAGGCTAACCCTCGTCACCATTTTCATTAGGGTCGATCGACGATGCTGCTGAGTACACATAGTTTCCTGTACTCACGCTACACTTACGGCACCCTTTTTGTGTGCAGATTCTGTGCCCAATACTAGCGGATCTCGGGACGTTCTTTGGCCCTTGAGGAGACTATCTAGACCATTCGGGGTGAGCCATCAGTAAATCCATGGCACCAGATCTTCTTCAGTTATCTTTACTTCTATCTTTTCTTTCGGGACTTATGTATCCTCGGAATGTATTCGTAGTTATACTCTATTTAGTTTGTTCTTGTACTAGTGACACCATATTCTTAGGGGTTGTAACACTTTATCATGTTTTTCTATGACTATCTACCTATTTAGACTTTAAAGTGACTTGTATGATTTCTTTCTTCATTTAATATCCTTATAAATTATCTTAACGGGTTGTGGATGGCTTACTAACTTGGTGGGAGTTAGTGCCTTCACGGTTTATTATATTAGGTCATGAAAACCTGGGTATGGATAGTGCGAGAAAACTCGGGACACTTTCCAGTCATAATGGGGTTGCACCCAGAATCAACTCTTAGCCCGTTTTTATTTGCCTTGGCATTGGATGTCTTGACGAGTCACATTTAGGGGGAGTTTCCATCATGCATGTTATTTGCAGATGATATTGTATTGATCGAAGAGACGCAGCGCGGGGTGAACACCAAGTTGGAGGTTTGCAAATAGTCCCCGGAGTTCAAAGGTTTCAGGTTGAGCAGGACTAAAACAAAGCACATGGAGTTCAAGTTTAATGCGGTGATAAGTGACGTGGATGTTGAAGTGAGGCTCGACTCACAAGTCATCCCGAAGAGAGAGTATTTCAAGTATTTGGGGGCTATAATCCAATGTAATGGGGAGATTGATGAGGATGTCATACATCGTATTGGAGCAGGGCAGTTGAGATGGAGGCTTGCATTTGATGTCTTGTGTGATAAGAAGATGTCACCAAGACTTTAAGGTAAGTTCTACAGAGAAGTGGTGAGACCGATGATACTATATGGGGCGGAGTGTTGGCCAGTCAAGAACTCTCATGTTCAAAAGATGAAAGTTGCAGAAATGAGAAAGTTGAGATCGATGTATGGGCTGACTAGGAGAGACATGGTCAGAAATGAAGAGATTCAGGACAATGTAGGGGTGACCTCCATGGCAGACAAGATGCGGGAGGTGAGATTGAGATGGTTTGGACATGTTCAGAGGAGAGGCAATGATGCTTCAGTGAGGAGGTGTGAGAGGCTTGCGAGGTAGGGCTAGAAGAGAAGTAGAGGAAGGCCGATGAAATATTGGGGAGAGGTGATCAGGTGGGATATGATTAGTCTTCAGGTTACCGAGGACATGACCCTAGATAGGAAGGTGTGGAGGTCGAGGATTAAGGTAGAATGCTAGTAGTAGGATTAGTAATACCTTCATTTATTATTGGAGCAGTAGTATTTCCGTCATTTTGTTGTATTTTAATTTTAGCATTCACATATCTCTTATTTTTATTTTAGCTTTGGATTACTTGTTCTTATCTCTAGCACTATCTGATTGTTTCTTTTACTTCGTCATCTTATTATCTTGTTGTTATTAATGCTTATTAGTTCTGTTTATTATTACTGATGCTTTTTCATCTCTCCTTGAGCTGGGAGTCTATCGGAAAGAGCCTCCCTACTCGTCAAAAGGTAGGGGTAAGATCTGCGTACACTCTACCTTCGACAGACCCCACCTGGTGGGATTATATATATAGGGTATGTTGTTGTTGTTGTTGTTGTTGGTACTTTCACAATCGCGCGAAGCACGGATACATTCACTAGTTTAAAATAAACTAATATCATCGGTGAGTTACGAATGAGAGACGAGTCAAAATATTCACTTTAAGCATTTGTTTCGACATTTTAATCAAATATAATCATTTTTAAAAGGTGAAAAGTTGTCGTTCTTTTTTTGTATTGATTCACACGGTCCGCACGCTGGTTCATACAATGCGCCGCTCGCTCTTGTATTTGGAATAACTTGTCTTGAATTCAATTAAATGTTGATGGAAAAGAACTATAACTATGTAACCCTGTTCCTAATAGATAGACCCCAAAATAGCATATCCAAATTATAAGAAAGCCTATAGATGCTACAATTGCAGGGACTTTGGGGTTCTTATAGATCTAATTCATTGAAATTCCATCCAATAAAACGGAAGAATTATAAATCTCCAAAATAATAGAAGGACTTTGGGGTTCTTATATATCTAATTCATTGAAATTGTATCCAATAAAATGGAAGAATTATAAATCTCCAAAATAATAGATAGAAATACCGCAAATAATTATTAGACTATCGATCAATTCCCTTCTATCCTTATAAGTAACTTTCATTTATGTAAACTAAAAAGTTGTCATTTTCCTTCATGTACATCAGACTATCAATCAATTTTCTTTTATTTTTATAAGTAGCTTACATTTTTTAAAAGTTAAAAGTTGTTGTTTTCTTTCGTTCCCATCGGACTATCAATCAATTTTCTTCCATCCTTATAAGTAACCTTTATTTTTGAATAGTCAAAAGTTATCATTTTCCTTGGTTTACATCGGACTATTAATCAATCTTCTTCTATCATTATAAGCAACTTTCGTTTGTGAAAAGGCAAAAGCTGTCCTTTCTTTCATTTCCTTAGACGGTCAATCGATTATCTTCTATTCTTATAAGTAACTTCCGTTTTTGAAAAGTAAAAATTTGTTGTTTGCTTCGATTTATCAAACCATCAATCAATTTTCTTCTATTTTTATAAGTAACTTTCATTTATAACAAATCAAAAGTTGTCGTTTTCTAAATTTTGGAAAGTTGAGAACTCAAATAAATAAAAAATCCTAAATTTTGAGAAGATATTTGAAAGGGTTGGAAATTGTTGAAGTAAGTGTATTTACACATTTCAAGATTATTTTTTTTTTGAGATTACACATACAAGTTGTTATCCCTGTATCCAAATTTTACTGGAAAACAGAAAACGTTTTAGTTCGAGCCTGAAGAAAACTATGTTTTTCTTAAGGAATTTAATCCCCTCACAATTGTCCAAGGTTTGGATTAATTCATCCTAGATAGAATGAAACTCTATTTTGCAATACTGACAATCGAAATTGCAAAACTTGAGCAAATTCAACAAATGGCAGTAAGTCACATGACACTGACTTTTCTATGTGAAAACCGATGCACAAAAGAAGGGATAAAGTAGATGAATTTCAGAGATTAATTTTCGTGATTTCAGTGTGTGAATTGAGGCGAAGCCTCTAAAAAAATATATAGCCGACGAACAGGTGCAAAGATACCTTTTCGGGAAGAAGTTGACTGTCTGTTTGGTCGGGAATGTTTAAGCTTGTAAAATAACCATCGATGTAAAATTATTCCCTGAATTAAATTTTGCACGAATTAATATAAGAAAAAGGTAATTAAATAACGAAAATGGAAAATAGATATGGTCCAAAATGTTTATTAATCAATCAGATCATTTGACCAAATTCATATCCAAATTCAAATCCGAGTCGAGCAACAACGGCGACACGAGGGGAGACTCTCTTCTCAACTCTTTATGAGCTAGAAGATGTGCTTCTACATATAAGCACACAAATGTTGCTTTCTCTCACCAATGCGGAAGAAATAATTTTTCAAATTTCATTTCCCACCATTTCCAGTTCACACTTCATCTTTAAAGCCCAACATTTAGTGTTCTTTAAAGCCCAACACGAGTATCTTTCGAAGCCACTAGTTCTTTTTTTTATAATTTAGCCAATTAAGGAATGGATGTCTATAGAAAATTTTTGGCTGAACTCATCGAGAGACACCTAAGGTTGGCAACATCTTTCACTTAGACACTTCAAGATTCAAGATTTTGGAATTCTTCTTCAAAGATTCAGACTTTTCTGAAGTTTTTGGAGAGATTAAGGTATATGAACCACATCTACGTGTGGGAATATCATTGTTCTTCCCCGCATGCTCTTCCATGATTAGACGAAAGTTCTCTGAAAACTAGGGTTTTTGCCATGTTCATGATAAACCCTAAGTCCATGTACTATGATATACTATATTTAGATTTATAATTCGTTATTGTACTCCTAATCTTCCATTTTGGTTATTGGGAATCCATCTGTAATCCATGAAAACCTATACTTTGCATTCCATGGGTTCTTACATGTAAGTTATTAATTACTATGTTTATTTTCATCAAACACTTTATATGTTTACACATTTTCATGCAAGTATATTATGTAACTATATCCATGTATAATGAAAGTCATGTTTTATGGAAAACCATGGGCTCACATGCCACCTATTTTCATGTTTATTTTTTTGGGAGTTGCACGGTTGCGAGAAGGCTCAACAGCTCGAAACTCGTTAGCCACCGTAGGATAAGTTGATCGCTCCGCCCATGTTTAGGACTATTCCTTAATATTGATTGGATCCTTTCATGTCATATTTATATCTTATACCTTGGCAAGGCATGAGAGCCTCACAATGGCGGGTCGGTACCTCGGACTCCGCGTATCCACGTGGTGATTCATATTGTCTGCTATATTTATCTTTCTCCTTTACTTAAAATGTTTTCTCATGTTATACATACATATATATATATATATATATATATATATATATATATATATATATATATATATATATATATATATATATATGTATGTATGTATTCTGCGACCGTACCCCGCTTTAGTTCGGTTTTCGATTTCAGCTCTTATATGTTATTTCATGTGCCACGTTTATTTCATTCAGTTGCTTTACATACCAGTACATTCAATGTGCTGACGTCCACACCAGTACATTCAATGTGTTGACATCCCCTTTTTATTGCTCGAGGGCCAACATTTCACCATACTGGTACGGACTTAAAGGACGACGGATCTACTTCATAGGATCATCCACGTATCAGCTTTTGGTGAGCCCCATCTTTTTCAGGGTTTAGTCATTATTTACTTTTACGATAGTCATGTATTTAAGGTATGCTGGGGGCCTTGTCCGGCACTATGTTTAATAAATTGACCTCGTGTTAGATGTTTTATAGACTGAACATGCTCATGTTACGAGATGTTCGCAGTCGTATAGCCATCTTTGACTCATTATCTATGACAATCCATATTCATGTTTTTAAACAAGTACTTTATTTGATATTTATGATATCCCATGTTTAGGCTCATCATATTTTTGTGTCATATTAGCTCATGTTATGCCTCATGACGATTGACAAGCCATGTGGTTCGCTCGGTCACATGCGGAAGGCACCGAGTGTCGTGTTACGCTCCTGTGCCATGGTTCGGACATGACAAAGCTTAGTATTAGAGCCTAGGTTCAGGTGTCTTGGTTCAGAGTCTATGAAACCGTGTCCGTTAAGGGGTTCTTTATATGTGTGTGTGCACCACACATATAAACAGTTGACCACCAAGACATTTAGGATTGTCTTTTTTTTTCTCGCACTACTAAAAAATCAGCGTTTAGTGACGGAATATTAGCGACGATTATATTCCCGTCGCTAATTAACGACGGATTAGCTACGGATCATTTTGTCGCAAAAAAGAAACTAAAATTTTATCTCATTATATATAATGGACAAGCAACGAAAAAAATGAGTTTCGTTACTAATAATTAGCGCGAATTTTTTGGCGCCTTAAATTTACTACGTATTTATATAAATGTACAGGCGCGACAAATTTTATTTTTAATTACGACATTGAAAACAAATACCTGTACCTTTTAATTTTCAGAA
>NC_081344.1:21264065-21377089 GCF_029784015.1 Lycium ferocissimum
GATCCACTCACGATAATAAGGAGGGTGAGCCAAGGTATTTATATCCATGTTTCAGAGCGAACAAGGTAAGATTCGAAGTAAGGTATGTTTCAATTTAAAAAAGAGATCCTACCAGGTACCTTGTAGTACTTATCTCAGGAGTATTCCACTAAGATTCGATATATTCATGTCATGCTTACTCTAGAGCTTTATGCTATATGATAGGATCTATTTTTGTTATATAACTCATGTCTGTCTCATTCGCACCAAGTTGCGCCTTCATTCAAGGCCCAAGTCATACTCTTATCTCATATGTCTATCGTGGAGATATACGAACATCTATGATCAAGTCTCTAAGTATTCAGATCCCATCTCCACTCATCATTCAGATCTCCTGTTGTAATGTTCATGTTTTCTACATTCAGATCTTATGTTATGATATCCATGTTTTCACATATTCAAATCTCATATTAGTTCAACACTCATGTATCCACGTCGGCCAGTATTCATGTTCCATGTTTATGCTCTCACGTCCATGCAATCGTGTCAAGTTCATGCTCATCTTCCAGTACTCATGTCATTCGTGCCTACGAATTCTTTCTCAAATACGATGTATAATATTCATGTATTCATTCACTTCAATATCTATGTGTTCATGTCAGACCGGGATTCATGGAAGTTATTATTTACATAGTCATGCCAGTTCAGTGTTCATGTTAGTCACGTTCACGTTTCAGTCACCCTGTTATGTCATGTCATGCGTAGTATGATTCCCTTTGAGGCTTGTGTTGTGCTTTGGTTAACTGGCAGATGTTTGAGTTGTTGGGACCATATCTAGTTTATCAGGCTATGAAAAAGTGAAGTTGGTGATTGGGTGTTCTTAAAGGTTTCACTTATGAAAGGTGAGATAAGATTTGGCAAGAAAGGGAAACTTAGCTCTAGATATGTATATTGGGCCATGCAGAATCCTGCGAAGGATTGGTCAAGTGGCTTATGAGTTAGAGTTGCCGCAAGAATTGGCTATTGTTCACCCAGAGTTTCATGTATCCATGTTGAGGAAATATGTGGGAGACCGTCGTTCCCTATAATGGTTAAGGATGGTTTGACTGTGAAGCATCCACTTGTGGCTATTTTGATCGAGTTTGCAAGTTGAGGACCGGGAGTAACCTCAGTAAAGGTCTTATAGAGGAGTCAGAAAGTTGAAGAAGCTACATGGAAAGCCGAAAAAGACATAAAATCCAGATATCCATATTTTTTCGATGAACAAGCAGAGAACGTTCAAGGTAAATACCTTCAGTATCCATGTCATGTCTCCTACGTATTCATGCCACACGTTTCACGTTCATGTATTCTCTAATCATGTCTCATGCCCCAGCGTCCATGTTTCTATAAAGCCATGTCATGTTATTTCAACTCCCATGTTCCATGTCATGTTTCCTCACGTTCATGTATTGTACTCATGCCATATCTAGTCGCATTCTCAACCATGACCTATCAATCGAGGACAAATGATCCCAAGGGGGAGATATTGTAACATCTCTTGCATTCAGGCTAAGATTTGACTCATAAGAAGGGGGTATAATGAACCCAATATGAGTAGTGTAGAAAGGGTGTTTGAAACCCTATCAAGCCATAAGAAGAGTCCTTGGGCAAAGTAAAATCGGAAGCTACCCTACGGAGCATGTTTTCAAGTGAGTTTGCACCATGTCTCACTTAAAGTGAGTATACGAAAACATCTATATGGAATATGGAAAAACTTCCTTCTTGAAAGTTGTAGATATTTGAAATAACTTTCCAAAGGTATATTATGGATGTTAAATGGACATCTGTACAAAAAGTTATGTCCGTTTTACTAAAGCAGTATTCTGTCGATTTACGGCAGAATTTATGGGCCGTAAAATTGTCCAAAAAATCAAGCAAATTGTTAAGGATTTACGGCAGGATTTACGGTCCGTAAATCTGATTTATGGGCAGTAAAATACGCCTAAAGTGAGCGTAAAATTGGTCCGACGGCAACTTTAAAACTTCGTTTTAAGGCTTTTTCACTTTACTCTTCACATCCCCAAGCCCTAGAACAACCATTCTCTCTTCTCCTCATCCTCATACATTAAGGTAAGTCCTTCCCATGTATTCCCAAGTGAATTTTAATGATTATACATGAATTCTAAGCGAAATCCTATGTTAACAACCTAGGGTTTTAAAGAAAACCCATCTCAAGGTTCAAGATTCAAGATTTTGGAGTTCTTCTTCAAAGATTCAGACTTTTCTCAAGTTTTTGGAGCGATTAAGGTATATAGGGCTTCTATCTACGTGTGGGAATATCATTGTTCTTCCCCACACCATGCTCTTCCATGATTATACGAAAGTTCTCTGAAAACTAGGGTTTTTGCCATGTTCATGATAAACCCTAAGTCCATATACTATGTTTAGATTTATAATTCGTTATTATACTCCTAATCTTCCATTTTGGTTATTGGGAATCCATTTGTAATCCATGAACACCCATACTTTGCATTCCATGGGTTCTTACATGTAAGTTATTAATTACTATGTTTATTTTCATGAAACACTTTACATGTTTACACGTTTTCATGCAAGTATATTATGTAACTATATCCATGTATAATGCAAGTCATGTTTTATGGAAAACCATGGGCTCAGATGCTTTTTTATTTTCATGTTCATATTTTTAGAGTTGCACAGATTACCGAAGGCTCAAATAGCCTGAAACTACGTTAGCCGCCGTAGGATAAATATCGCTTCGCCCATGTTTAGGACGATTCCTTAATATTGTTTGGGTCCTTTCAAGCCATATTTATATCTTATACCCTGGCAAGGTATGAGAGCTCTGCTGGCCAGGTCAGGTACCAGACTCCACGTATCCACGTGGTGATTCATGTTGTCGGTTATATTTATGCTCTCCCTACTTAAGATGTTTTACTCATGTTGTCGGTTACTCATGTTCATGGCCAGACTTCAGTTTCAGCACTTATCATGTTATTTCATGTGCCACGTTTATTTCATTTGGTTGCTTTACATGCTAGTACATTCAATGTGCTGACATCCCCTTTCTATTACCCGGGGGGGCTGCATTTCACGATGCAGGTATGGTCTTACAGGATAACGGATCTACTCTATAGGATCATCCACGTATCAGCTTTTGGTGAGCCCCATCTTTTTTAGGATTTAGTCATTATTTACTTTTATGATAGTTATGCATTTAAGGTATCTTTGGGGCTTGTCCCGATAGTAAGTATGTTTAGCGATTTGCTCTTATGTTAGAGGTTTCATAGACTGAACGATTTATGTTATGTCGGATGTTCGATCATATAGCCTTATTTGGCGCATTATCTATGACAATTCATATTTATGTTTTTAAACAAGTATTTTATTTGATATTTATGATATCCCATGTTTAGGCTCATCATTTTTTTATGTCATATTAAAACATGTTATCTCGCTGATGATTGACAAGCCATGTTGTTCGCTCGGTCCCACGTACGATGGTAGGAGTCTTTGTCTTTATGTCAGAAACCATGGTTCGGGGCGTGACACTTCTCACCAAAACCCCGTCCATTTTCTTCGCTTAGTATGCTTGTATGATTGGATACCATTTTTCCGGCCACAATAGGGAAGAGGAAGATGGTGAAAATGGGTTGGGTCGGATTAAATGGGTGGGTTTCTAAAAGACAGTGAGAAAATGACAAAAATGGTCCCTTATGTTGGAGGATAGGGTCAAAATAGTTCCTTAAGTATGCACTTAACAGTTTTCGTCCTTTAAATTTGCCAAAAATTAACTCTTTTAGTCTCCGGCAAAATACTTACCAAACTATGTCTGTTATATTTGATGGGAATTATGAAAAAAATTAACTATAGATATCAAGAAAGTACAATCAAATCCTAAAATATGCAACACAAAAAAAGCTATACTAAACAATAAAAGATACTCTCTCCGTCCTAATTTATGTGATATAGTTTGACTAGACACGAAGTTTAAGAAAGAAAAAAAGACTTTTGAAACTTATGGTCTAAACAAACCGCATATATTTATGTGGTTGTATAATCATCGTATAAAATTAAATTGTTTCTAAATGTAGAAAGTTTGACACTTTTTTTGGGGAAACTATTGGATAGAGGGAGTATAAATTTAAGGGACCATTATTGTAAATATTTGGCAAATTTAAAGGACCAAAACTATTAAGTGCATACTTCAGGAACTATTTTGAACCTACCTCAAACATAAGATACCATTTTTGTCATTTTCTCGACAGGCACAATATATATACATATAAATTAGAACTGTTTCGGGTTTTATGGTGTGAAACTTGCTGCTGGATCAACATGCTTGTCCGTTTTCATTACCGTTCTCTCTTCTTCGCCAAAACTCCCGTTACTTCTCTCCGTTACTTTTGCTCTTCACGACTTCACTCAATCGATCAAACGCCGTCACTTCCACAATTAGAACCTTCAAACGACGCCGATTTAATCTCCCAACTACTCCTTCAACACCACAACCCATTTCACGCTATGGAATCTTCTCTTCAGCTCAACGGCATTTCCTTCACTCCTTTCCTTATCAACCAAACACTCCTTCGCTTAAAACATAATTCCAAAATTGCCCTCTCCTTTTTCCACTATTCCCAAAATTACCCTCTTGATACCACTGCTTTTAATATCCTTATTGATATTCTATGTAAAGTGCACCAGTTTGATGTTGCATGGCAACTTATTGTACAAATGGAAACTAAATCTGTGAAAATTAATTTTACTACGTTTTATTTGTTGATACGTAGGCTTATTGGGTCTGGGTTGACCCGACAAGCTATTCGGGCATTTAGTGAAATGCATGTGTTTCTTGATGAAAGTGAAGATGTGGTTTGGAAATGTTATTTTTGTTATTTACTTGATACACTTTGTAAATATGGGTATGTTAAGGTTGCTACTGAAGTGTTTAATAAAGAGAAATGGAGATTAGAGTTGAACTGTAAGGTTTATACTATTTTGATTTATGGTTGGTGTAAATTGAAGAATATTGATAGGGCTAAGAGGTTTTTTGATGAAATGTTGGATAAAGGAATTGATCCAAATGTTGTTAGTTATAATGTGCTGTTAAATGGGATTTGTAGACGAGCGAGTTTGCATCCGGATGGGAGGTCTGAGAAGGTTATTAGGGATGCAGAGAAGGTGTTCGATGAAATGTCTGAGAGAGGTGTGGAACCGGATGTCACTAGTTACTCTATACTCTTACATGTCTATAGTCGGGCTCATAAACCCGAGTTGGCGCTTGAGAAATTAAGGGTTATGAGACATAAAGGGATATGTCCGAATATTGTGACGTATACGTCGGTTATTAAGTGTCTTTGTTCTTGTGGTAGGATTGAAGATGCGGAGTTGTTACTCGAGCAAATGGTTTCGAATGGGGTGACTCCCACGTCGGTGACGTATAATTGTTTCTTTAAAGAGTTTAAAGGGAGGAAGGATGTCGATGGTGCGTTGAGGTTGTACGGGAAAATGAAGGAGGGTTCGTTTTGTGAACCTAGCGTGAGTACGTTTAATATATTGTTGGGGATGTTATTGAAATTTGGTCGAATTGGGGTGGCGAGAGATATTTGGGACGATATGAAGGATTCTGGAGCAGGGCCTGATTTGGATTCGTATACATTGTTGATTCATGGATTTTGTGAGAAGCAAAAATGGAAAACGGCATGTGAATTCTTTATGGAAATGATAGAAAAAGGATTTCTTCCACAGAAGGTGACGTTTGAGACACTTTATAGAGGCTTAATACAAGCCAATATGCTGAGAACTTGGAGAAGGTTAAAGAAAAGACTTGATGAGGAATCAATAACTTTTGGTTCAGAATTTGAAAATTATCACCTCAAGCCTTATAGAAGGTAATCTGATGAAATTTTTGAAAGGGGTACAAGGCTGAACTGTCTGATGTCAAGCTAAAGGGCTAACTGATATTTCCGGATTCATGGGGAGCTGTTTATAATTGATGATGTAACAGACATCAAGGACAGAAGTAAGATGCTTATGCTTTAGTTCATGCTGTAATGGGCGATGCCAGGCACATTGAAGGGGCCACTCTTAATCTCAAGGAGGACCATTCGCCCAACCAAGTAATGAAATGATTCAGATTGAAAGTATATGTTCAAGCAAATGATGGGCAATAATACCCAAACGGATGCTCAAATGGCTTCTCGCAGGACTTCCATTGGCAATCTTGAAGTGCAAATGGGCCAAATTTATCAAGCCCTCAACTCGAGACCAAAGGGTGCTCTACCAAGTAATACGGGGGCTAACCCTAAAGGTATAGAGGAGAGAAAATGGAGAACACTGGGGTAATGTCAACAAAATATAAAGAAAAATTGTGGTGAGGGTGAGTAAGAAGGCAGTGGAATGTTGAGTGTATTGTTTTTTAGACCCTTTTTGTAATGCACAGAATGTTGGGTGTTTTTCCCCCTTATCTTTGGTTGCCTTTGTTTTAAAATGTATACATCCAGTTCATTGTTTTCTCCTTACTTTGTGCTGGTCAATTCTTTCTTCTTACTTTTCCTACTGCTAAATGTTCTAGTCTGCAGTTCGGGACCTTAGAGCTCAACTCAAGCCGCCATCTATGCAGGTAGTAGTAATAGTATGTAGTATGTAGCTTGTTTTGCACAGTAGGTTGGTACAGGAGTAGCATTTTAGGAGTTCGGTTAGACTTTGATTATGATGCCATTGGCTGCTGCTGCTCGATGAGTTATGGGGACGTTAAGCATTAATGCTGGACGTTCAAGTAGTTTGATGTATGTTGCGGAACTGTCAACCTACGGAAGTCAGTTATGCTCTGCTCCCACCTGACTATCCTCCAAAAAAAGTTATAAGTCCTCTTCCTGTCTTGGGTTCATTGTTACTCAAAGTTTCTTTTTTACGCGCGGATTACATCCCCATGTCAATTTTTATTTTCTTTCCAAATTGCATCTTGGCTTAGTTTTGCCAGCCAAAACCAGGACTACACATTTTCGTGGCTGCCTACATCTCAATTTTTGAAGTTCCTTTTTCTTACATTCTTGCTTATATCTTTTCTTGTTTTGCAATGCGAGAATTTGGTTGATGAGAAGGATAAGAAAGTGAAGGAGTTGCAAGATGACATTGCTGCAGTCATTTTTAACCCACAAGCAAAATGGGATAGATGCTGATGGCTAAATGTAGGACACTGCAGGAGGAAATTGAAGAGATCGGAACCAGGCTAATGAAGGTATTAAATGATTTTCTTGATCAGTGAAGTGTAAAATATAAAATTCTTTTATTCAAAACTGAATTTAGAGATGGAAGAGACTAGTATACTCATTGGCTACCTAATTAATTGTCCAGCTTGTTTTTTTTCCAGGTTTAATAAATTATGATAGTTGCTTTAAAGGTGATAAATGTGAGATGTCACAGAAGTTCTGTTAATTAACAATGAAACTGGCTTTGCAGAAGTCTCAGAATGCTGATCTCAAAAGTGAATTTGAAGGTTAATTTTCTCTCCAGTTGCTTTAGAAAATATCTCTCTTTTCCTTTTGATTGGGCTAGGAATTCTTGTTTGCTGCTAGTCTTATTGGAATCGACTGGTTGTTTTGGTCCAACAGGTATTCTGGATATGATCCTCGTGATGATAATATTGGTGAGGATATTTTAATTTGCCTTAAATATTGAAACTGCTGGTAATATTTGCAAATACGCCCCCTGGTTCATCTGACATTACATGAGTAAAGACAGTCACTATTAGATTATATTTTGGTTGCTTTTTGGTAGGATCTTTTTGCTTCAGTAAGCAGTTGACAAGGAATTATACTAAAATTAATTAATGTTTTTTCCATGAAAAATATATTACCTGGAAAGATCGTTTCCATGATGATTTTCTGTTGTTCGGTTGGATACGAAAATAGCAGATACTATATTGTATGAGATATACGGTAGGATAGTAGAATAATGTGTTCATAGTAATTTGGTAAAAATCATACGGAACCTGTTTAATTATAGATGAAAATTCACTGATAGCATAAAAAGCTCTTTACACTATAAGTATATATAACTTAAATAGATTAAAAACAAGTATGATTGAATAAAAATTGGTAAGTCTGTAAAAGGAAATGAGTTCCACTTCATTATACTAAACGCAGATGAAAATCTAGTTTGATTGTGCATTTAAATTGTGGGGGAAGGGAGAGGTACTAATAGATAAAACAAGATATAGAAATTTCAATTAAAAAACAGTCCTCTCAAAATACAAAAATTAAGCTCCCTAAACAAGATCCTCCAAAAAAATCCAAGTGAATGTATAATCCAAGTACAGGCAAGGAAATGGGCCATCATCATCATCATCATCCTAAGCTAAAGAAAGAGATAGCAATTCATACATATAGAAGCAAATTAAAACAAATGATGCAGGATGAAAAGAGAGTTCTACATTAGAAAGCAGAGTAGACCCCATCCTAAGACCAAGCTTTCCACAACCATTGTTGACAACTTTAGGCCCTCCCCTCCACTCTGCAAATTAAACATGCTTCCAAATTAATATCAATAAATGACCATAAGAATAATTGCTTTTAAAAAGAGTTACTAATTAAATAGGATTACCGACTTATAAAGTAAAGAATGTAGGACAAAACGTTAACAAAATGCAATATAAAATAGTGTTGAATTACATATCCGATTTTTTTTTTCTAATCCTGGTAACCAAAAAAAATCCAAAAAACAAGATCTTTGTTAAACACATTAGATCTATACTTAATAAGTGTGAAGTACAATCAACGAGTGTAAGTGCAGCAAGTGAGACAATAAAAAACTTGGCACATACATAATGATCCAAAACAATTCAAAATTTAACAATGATTTACGTATTACACTGATGAAGTGTACTTGTATTAGATTATATCTGCATCTTTATCTAGGTATCTGATCTATCTATTTTGTTACAGATAATTACTCAATATACTAAATTGTGTAATTTAGAAACATATTTAATTAGATCTAGCGAGCATACCTAAAATTGAACATATTATGAAGCATGCAATCAGACCATAAATCCAACATACGGGATCCTAACTAGCTAGTATGTATGTACTTATATCCTTAATTTTAAATTTTGGAATCACCTCAACTCTAAACGATTAACAAATAATATAGAAAAGCGCATGCATGGAATTATGAATGTACCTGATCAGTAGCTGTAGGAGATAAAGCTCCAAGACTCGGGGCTAGGGCTAGGGCTGGAGAACCAGCGGGAGTTAAGGGAGGAGTCGAGCCCAAAGGAGATGGTGCTGGAGAAGTTAATTTCTTTGCAGGAGCGGGAGCAGGAGTTGATACAAGTGGCGCAGGTGAAGTTGCTGCTGGAGGTGGTGGAGAGTTCACTGGCGGTGCTGGTGGAGGTGTAGATGAAACGGCTGGTGGTGGAGAAGTTACAACAGGAGGTGGTGAAGCAGGCGGCGTTTGGGTGTTAACTGGGGGAGGAGAACCAGTGGGTGTAGGTGGAGCTTGGTTAGTGGGTGTAGGGGGAGCTTGGTTAGTTGGTGTTGGAGGTGCTTGGGTATTGGGTGTTGGTGGTGCTTGGGTGTTGGGTGTTGGTGGTGCTTGGGTATTGGGTGTTGGTGGTGCTTGGGTGTTGGGTGTTGGTGGTGCTTGGGTGTTGGGTGTTGGTGGTGCTTGGTTGTTGGGTGTTGGTGGTGCTTGGGTATTGGGTGTTGGTGGTGCTTGGGTGTTGGGTGTTGGTGGTGCTTGGGTGTTGGGTGTTGGTGGTGCTTGACCACCCACTCCAGCTATGACAATGCAGATAATAAATCCCAACAAAACGACACTTTGCCTACCCATCATTTTGACAATGGAGAGGAGGTAGTTAAAGGTCAAGGAAGGAAGAAATGTGCTAGCTGCTTGGAAATGGAGAGGTTTGGGGAAGGAATATATAAGGGATTTTCTAAAAGTAGTAGTAGTATGTTTGAAGGTTGGAAAAGAAAGAGTAGAAAGGTGGCAAGTCTCATTTCTACGAATAATATGTAGTTATGACAGTACTGTGAGTTGTGATGATTACTGACTACCAAATGCTTATGTTGTTGTCTTACGTTAATACTAAGAGATGTCGACTAGTTAGGCTAGGCCTTGTATTGCTCTTTACTTTACCCCGTCCCTTACTGTTCTTTTTTTCTATGTTGTTGGCATATTGCTACTGGTGTTCAAGAAATAATGGTAGTTCTTTCAGCTGAAAAGTCGAATCATCAAAACGATTTAACTCTTTAACATGTATCTAGTTTAATTTGATTTGGTTTAATATTGGATAAGAAAAAAAAAAAAAAAAGGAATGAAACTGACGACCGAGTAATTTTAACTTTATAGATCATTAAAACATTTATACTTTTTTTTTTTTTTTTTAACTTAGTTTAGACATATTCGTGATCATTACTAATATGACTATCGAAGAGGATTCAGTTTTGTTTAGATGAATGTTTAATCCTTGTGTGTATGGTCTTATCAAGTGTTATTGAAATACTTCAATTTCTTTTTTCATTTATCTTTACATGCGAGGTTGATTAGGTTCCTACATCTCAGTTTGCTGATTTAATAGAAAACCAATAAAATAAAAAAATCGAACCAACAAACAAAAAGTAATTCTGGTAATTTCCTATTTGATGAAGATCAAATCATGAACAACCCGACTTATGTTGCAAAACAAAATAGAATTTCAGTCTTTCTCAATACCAATAGACTAAAGTTTATAATGTAAAATGGTTAAGCTAAACTTTGATTCTTTGAAGGCTTAAACATGCTAATATGAATTTTTGTGATGTTGACGTAGTCAGAGATGGATCTAAGATTTAAGTTATGACTTTATTCTAGGTTTTAAGAGCATTGAATTCATTGTATTTTCAAATCATGGGGTTATATCTACTACTTATTGCTATTTTAATGGATTGGAACACGTAAATTTATGTTTTTCTTCAAATGGGATGGTTTCAGGTTCAAAACTCCCTGCATGATTTTCCGGACGAGCTCATTACACGGGGCTTGTTTAGTGCGGTTTCATAAGGTGTGATTTGCGAACTATTACACTGGAGTGCACCCGAAGTATAGCGGGTGGGGGTTCGCTTGTCACAGTTTTTATTTATTTTTTATGTTAGGTTATTCTCGTTTGTGAAAATAATTGCATGCAGAGGCTGTGCAGCTGTGCATGCCAGAGAGGGAAGGCATTAATGATGGACGATCTCAACAAATGGGTGGCCCAATGGTTGGTATTGATTCCAAAGAAAGAAAAAATCATTCGACGTAATTGTGAAGCCATTTTGCTTGCAAAGCAATTCGCTTCCACTCTCTGCATAGAGAGATAAAAGCTCACAAGATTTTTTCTTCATTATGATAATAAACCTCATCAACAGACAAGTTAATTAAGTGAGAGATCGTCACATTACCTTTTTTAAAGCCTAAATTATGAGGTTTGCATTATCATTATACCTAAATAGTTCTCTTTGTTTTAAGAGGTGAAATAAGTATTCATAATTAGGTTGGTCAGGTTTTTTTCCTAAGCTCTCATTGCCCATCATTCTAAATTATGCATTAGTGCATTACATTCTGCCACCTTCAACCCGGGCGTTATTTGTACTTAACCAAATTACTCAACAAGGTAAAATATATAGCATATTCATCAAGCTACAAAATTGCATTTGTTTTCCCGTAGAATTATAATTTTCTATGGCATAATCTATCTTTTGATGACAATCTACAGGATGTTATGCAAAACTTTCAGATTATAATTGTATTAAGTTCCGGTCTACTGAAGTAGTGAGTGCTGTGATGTTTTCACCAACTGCTTTGAAATTATGAATCCTCTTCAGTGACATGAAGAAATAAATATATTGAAGCTAGAATTAGGAAAAGTAGCCGCTTAATGGCAAGTTAAAATTGAGCAGTGTAAAAGTCAACATCATGGATCTATGTGATCCTTAATTCCTTATTCATTAGTTGAGACGTTGAACAGACAAGTATCCGTAAATCCCTTTGATTTCGATGGTTTAATTATGTCAAATCACCATGCTGGATTTACCCACACATAATTGTACAGCTAGCAGGCTGGATATATTGGGTGGACCCTCTATTAGGCACAAACAGCTTAGAGTAAAAGGAATAAGGTCGATATACTTCTCTACACGTGTAAAGAATAATTGGGGTCACATTTTCAATTTTTTGCGCGGAGTGCCTTCAAATGCACTAGTCTTTAATTTTTGTCCCTCAAAATGGTAGTCTTTAATTTTTATCCATTTGCCTAATATCATGAGATTTGAGGTTTAAATTTAGGCTCAATCAAAAAAAAAAAAAAATTACAAGGCAAAATTTTGTAATAAAGTTAGACCTTAAGGCAGAGTTTTAGCATGCCTGAAGGAAAAATTCTACCTTAAGGTACAGTTTCAAACTCTTCCTGAAGGTAGCAAAATTCTGCCCTGCGAATTCAAACTCTACCTTGCGATTTAAAAAAAAAAAGAAAAATTACTGAGCAGGGGTTCGAACCTTAAATCAAGGGATTCTAGTGAAGGGCAAAAATTAAAGACCACCCAAAATAAGGGTATTCCTGCGAATTGCCCTCACAGTTTTAACTGCTGTTCGGTTCCTTTCCTTGTTCTACTGTTTATATGTTATTCTTTTGGGAAAAGGGACGAGGAAACAAGAGACAGGAAGATTGGAAGAATTAAGGGGTCGTTTGGTTCAACGGACTAAATTACCTTGGGAATATAATTATGAAATTATAATTTTTGGATTAATTTATTTCATTTGAGAAGTGGGATAAGATAACTCCAAGTTTGACGGGATAACGTGGGATATTTGAGATTAAGTTTGAAATTAAATTTATACTGTGTTTATTAATGACATTTGAATAAAATTTCAGTTTCAATTTGAATATTTGATTTAGATAGTTTGACTAATTTGTGACTAATTTAACAAGAGAAGTAGAATAAAAATAGTACAAAATCTTATCAATCCGTCAAAACTAATGAATAATTAACAATGTAAAATAAACACTGTTAATTCATCAAAACTTGTGGTCAATTGAGTATCGTAGATAGGAGAAATCAAGGAAAGCTAATATCAAAATCGTCCTTCAATCCCGACAGTTAATTTACAGGATATGAATAGCGTTTTAAGAGGCGAGGCGTTTTATGCAGCACAGGGCGAGACGTAAGTCCCTAGACACGGAGCGTAAGTCCTATGGATCTACGGGGCGTGTGTCTCATGTATCTTCAATTTTATAATTTTATTACTAAAAGTAAGCAAAAGTAAACTTTTCATTAAAATTCTGCAAATAAATTCAAATAAAGCACAAATTATATAAAAAGAATTATTATAAATATTATTTGAGAAAGGTAACAACACAAAAATGATAATAGCTTAGATAATCTTTAAAATTAAATCTTCATTCACTTCATCATCAATCTCCAGATCTATCAATCCTTCCTACCCTCAAATAATATTTGCACTGACTTTTATTTATATATTTAAAGAAGAGCAATGACAAACAATGGATAAAGTTGCTTCAGGAACATAGTGCTATGAAATCTCTCTCAGATATTTCAGGCATAATCATCTAAAAGAAACTATTTATATCAGCGTTATTTTCTACGAGAGTTGCTTTATTTATTTATATATTTTAGGAAAAATCACTGCAACATGAAAACATAATAACATAAAATATAAATATCATTATACCAATAATAAAAATCATAATTTATAGCAAAAATATTTTTAAAATAATAAAAATTACATTCAACGCTCGGGGCGTACGCCTTTACGTCCGGGACTTACGATTTTACACCCAGAACTTACGCCCCAAATTCTAGGGTGTATGCCCTATGGATCTACGCCTTTCATTTGCTCCCGGAAGCGTTTTTGGTACGCCTCGCCCCGGGACTCGCCCCGAAGACGCCTCTGAAAACACTGGATATGAATATAGTAAATAATTATATGATTTTTATGTGTTTATGACTGTAACTATAATTAGTTTCCTGTGTGCTATATTAATTTACATTCTGTTGAATCAGTGTATGTATTAACATATTTTCTTCTTCATTTTGTATAGGGGTGGCAAATGGGCCATTTGGGCTAAAGTTGGGCGGGTTAAGATGAGTTGAACCTATAGATGGGTCAAAGACCAACCCTGCCCAAAGCTTGTTTGGGCTAAGATGGGTTGGGTTAAGATGGGCCAAATGAAGGGTCATAACCCAACCCGCGCAACTTAACCCACCTTTTCATCATTTTGAGAAACTAAAAATATCGATATTTTTTAATTGTAAATATTCTCTCGCTCATGCTTTTCTAAATAAATGATGTTTTGAAAATCAAATTTAAATACTTTTTGAATATAATAAAAAAAAATTCAAGCATATGTTTTTACTCCAAATAATAAAGATATTCACTGTAAACATTTCCTCATAAGTTATCCTAGTACATAAATTATATTCGAAACTATTCCGAAAATAAATCAAAATAAAATTAAATGTCAATTGACGTAATGAATATTGATTTTGTCAGATTCCTCTCTTTTACCCCTTTGTCTTATTTATATATTTTTATGGTTGTCTTGTACATAACTAAGAGTGGCAAACGTATGTAGAATATGTGGGTCGAAAATAGGTTAAACAAAAACAGATCAGCATAGATCCTCAGGAAAAAAAAATTAAAAACTGAAAAATAAAAAGTTACTAGTAAAAAAATTTAAATAAGGAAATAAAAAGTAAGAAAATAAAAATAAAAAAATTAAATAAAAATATTTTTTTCTAAAGAAAATTAAACATGAACATTTTAAAAAATAAAAATAATTACAAAAATAAATTTAAATAATAATTAAAAAAGAAGTTAATCATGTTTTGTAGCTTTTATTCTTATGAATGGAGGATTATTCATGGGTCGATTTGGGCTTGTTTGATGGGCGGTTTGGGTTGATGATTTGTGATGGTGTATTAACTTGGCTTAGCTAAATCAAGCACATCTTCAAAATCACTCTAGCCCAAATCCATTAAAATTTAGGCGGGTTGGGCGGGTCAAATGAATTTGGGCTAGTTTTGCCACCCCTAATTTTGTATCAAATAACTAGAGAAATGTGCTTACGTTGCATTCACGTAACATACATCTCCTTCAACTGAAATATGTCCACCAACGACCAATTTCACAGACCTCAACCAAATCCCGTGGGCATCTCTCGCAGACACAACTAAAAGAGCAGTTATTTTAGGTTGAAGTGTATTCTAATTTAAATTTCTTTTATTAAAGTTATAACGCTTGTTTTGACTTAAATTTCTTATATAATGACAATGCATGAAATATAGCAGTTTCGTACTTTTGAAAGTCTAATTAAAGATAATTTGGTATAATTATTTTAAACATTGAAATAGAGCAAGAGATTTGTTTCACCCAATTAAATATATTAAGGGGTCATTTGACTCAATTAGTATTTCTCCTTTTTCTTTTTTCGTCTGAAAAATAATACTATCTATTTTCATAAAGAATTTGTTACATAGATTAAAAAATAAAAAATAACATAATTTGTAAAAAGTAAAATAAAAAGACAAAGGCTAATATAAACTACTGCTTATATCACAATTTATTTGGGGTAACAATCCCGAATCACTAATCCCAGAATAAAATCATATAATGATACATTTGTCCTTTTTCAAAACTTTTTCTCAAAGTCTTTTAAGGAAGTCAATGTTACAATTGAAAATAAAAATTTATTCAAATTTGTCTAGTTTAAACCAAACACGTAATTTATATTATCAATATGCATCTCATTTTTTATCTAATCAACCAAAATATCTACCAATAGAAAAATATTCGCTAAATAATTCTATTAATATTTAATTTTTATATTATAATTCCAATATATAACTTATTCATAATCAAACTATCAAAGGGTGTTAAATATCTACTTTACTAGTATGGTTTATATATGTTAAACTAGTGGGGAAGCGTCCGTGCTAGGGGCCAACACGGGCCCAACAACTCATAGCTTAAATGAATAAAATTTTGATGAACTCAAAATATTTTTATTTCAAGAAATACTTTTTCTATCCCAAAATAAATATGCTCACTCTTTCATATGTAGAAATGATTTATCTTCAAATTCTTATTTTATTTTTAATGAGATGATTTATAATCGTATATATTTGTATGACATGTTTTGAATTTTATTTTTCAAATTCTACACAAATCGGTACAAGTTTTCATGCATAGCCTAAATTTAATTTTCTTAAAGATATGAACACGCAAAATAACAAATGACATTTGATGTGACATGCTATCCTTACAGTTAAGCATATTAGGTAGGTTAGCTTTTTACTAAACTCTATACTTAGCTCGCAGAAGAAATATGCAGCGAAAAAGAAAAGCCCAGAATTTTTCTTCTTTTTATTTCAATATGTTTTCTATTACATGGTATATATATATTGGCTATTAACAAAATATAATCTGTTATGAAATTATGAATGTCCATTTCTCAAATATAATGCTCCTTCCACCATGTTAATGGTTCTTCCTTTTTCTTCCACCATGTTAATGGCTCTTCCATTTTCTTCCACCATTTCATATATTAAATACATATGTATTACTATAAATAGAGGCATAAATTTTCATATGAGATACACTTGTAATACATTTTGGAAGAACAATAAAATCTCTCCTCTTTGTCACTCTATTTCTATGGTTTTCATCCTTTAATATTGTGACTCTTTTAGCTTCATTTTATAACACGTTATCGACGAGACTCTAACCAAAAGGATAACTATGAATAATATCACTAACCTCGCGTGAATTATTTGGGCACTAGCCACAATTAATAAGTTATTTTTTTTTGTTTCACGTTGACTCCCGTACTACTACTTTGATGACAAGTATGTTTTCTTTAAAGCATTGACAGTGGTATTTGTCTCTCAAATCTTATGGAAGAAAAGAAAATTGAATCAGTAAGGATTTCTTTCAAATGGCTATAGCCTTCTTTAATTTCACACGGCTTAAGCACTTATTCGGAATATTTGAAGAAAGGAAAATAAGAGTTTCCTTCTACAAGATGTATTACTTAGCCAAAGAAGTTGGCGTTACAATTTTCTTTCAATAGTGACAAAGTAAGTATCATGCTTTTATCGACGGTAAGTAGTATTCATTATACGCCTTTGAAAAGGTATTAGAGTTTTATCTTGACTTTTGATAGTTTATCAATGTTGGCTTCTGAAGAAATAGTTCTTCATGTTTTTGGATCCATATATGGATTTTACCGTTGAAGGTTAATTTTTAATTCAGGTATGCAATATTTTAAATTATTTAATTCATGCTTTCACATGATAAGGATAGCCCACAAGGAGTATATATGGCTATCACGAGTTTGCTACTAATGGTACAACTCGTTGGGCTTGTTTGATTTATGAGAACCTAATTGGTTCTGGATCATTTATGCCTCAAATTTGTTCCTGAAGAATAATAATGTTAACAGGGATTATAATATTAATTTCGTATCCCTTAATGGCTAAATGATAATTGGCAAGAAATATTTAGTCACCGGAAGTGACAATATTTTTATGTATTGTGTGGCTACAATTGAAGACGTGCTAGAGAAAAATATTCTCTAAATTATATGTATCTTTCGATTTGCTCCTGAAGTAGCAATATCTTAAAAGAAACTCTAAGCTATCACAATTTGATATGCTTATGGCCTGCACGTTCAGATGATTGTGTTCCATTTTTGAAGAATGAGAACTTTTGATATAAGCTATAAATATAGATCCATTCCCTGAAGTGAATGTGATAATATGTAGTAAAGCCTATAAATATAAACGTGCATTTGATTGTGAAAATATCATGATCCATCTCCAGAAGAGGTAGAATAATTGAGAAGAAATATTCTGAATATTATATGCTTTACTCCCGAAGTGGTAAAACTTGAAACTTTACTCCCGAAGCAGTAAAACTCTGAAACTTTACTCCTGAAGCAGAAAGAATTACCAAAATATCCGAGAAATACTCGAAGCAATGTATTCTTGTGTTTGAGCAAAATAACGAGCTATTGATGAGCGTCGTATTTCAAGCACATTTAAATAATCAGGTTTCATTCCCCGAAGTGAATGAACTAATACCACAACCTGTCTCCTGGAGAGATAAAATACAAGGAATATACATGTTATTTTGGTAGGTATGAAATTAAGACATAGCAACACGTACCTGTCGTACGCAGAAACATCTTAAATAATTGTATCAAAAATATCGTTCTAAGGAAAAGGGAGCAGAGTAGAATGGTTTGCTTTATAACCACATTAATACATTATGGTTAGTTGTTATTGATTTCCTCGAAGGAAATAACAATTAATGTATTTTCCCCTGAAGGAATTAATAACTATATGGTTGCCTCTTTGATACAAAATGATCAGATGTTAATGATGAATCTCCCTGAAGGAGATGTTTAAAATATTGAAGTTTAGAATTCAATATTTATTTCGTGACATCTGATGTAGTGTCGAAATTTACTTTCATGGTACCAAAAGTATTTAAGAAATATTTGGTAATAGAAATTAATGATCAAAGGCTCCAGAAGAGCTAATTATTTATTTGCAAGTATCATGACACTAGCAGTGTCCAAATAATATCTGATCATGATAAATAAATTGAAGTCTCTTGAAGATGTTATATATGATAATACCATTCATTGTAGATCGTAATTGGTACGATCGGAACACTGTAGTAGACCGAAGTTTACTAACAATAAAAATGGTTATCATATTGAGACTACAAATGATCGGAATATTAAATATCTTCAAGTTACTACGGGTAAGAAATACACATGTGAAATTTTACCCGAGCATGATGAGATCACATACCACGATAAACTAGAAGTTTATTGATATATAATTTCATGCAATAGTAAACCAGAAGTTTATTAAAAGAAATAGCACTCGTCATAGTAAACTTGAAGTTTACGAGTACAGATAATTTTATCAGTTGACAAGACCATTTTGATCGTCCTGATTTAAATCTGATGTGCTAATTGAGTATTAAAAACATATTGAAGAACTAGAAGATTCTTCAAGAATTTGTTTGTGTTGCTTGTTCTCATGATAAGTTGATTACACCAGCTAATTATGTTGGACTGAATCCCAAAATTCCGAAAATATAAAAGGTGAATGTGGGCCCCTTCACCGTAATGTGATGTCTTAAATAGATGCATCAATGAGACGGTCACATGTATGTTTATTGTCAATGGCAGTTTGACATTTACGAAGTTGCTCGCTCAAAATGATTGAGTTGGAAGCACAATTTTCAGAATATGTAATCAAGACAATCATCTTGATAATCTTTGGTTTATATCTAAGTTGGTTTGGCACTAGATGCCTCCATAATACTGACTAAACCATTGCTTATGAGAACGAGTTTCGGATGTTGGTCCGAGATATGATATATTGCATACAACAAAGCACTTGTATGCTTCAGATCAATAAATTTTGATAAATTCTCCCCTCATATTTGGTTCAGGGTCAGGAACTAGATATTTACATCTTTTAGCATTTGATGTGCGGTACATGATTAATGGATATACCATGATGCACACAGATGGATTTTCCCAAAGAAAATGGGGACATATGTCACTAAAATAAGGGGGAGAGAATAAGCAGCTAAGAAATATGTTGTGAATTATCATCAGTATGATCCTCGGATAATTCAAGTCAAATCTTTGGAAGCATTTCTTGACCCAACTATTTCATATTTCATCTGCAAAATGCTTTTAGTGTCCCTGAAGGACAGAGTCTATAACATGCATGGAGCATGGTAGACCAATCGGTTCCAAATATAATAATCCTTGAAAAAGGAAGGAGCAAATGATCATAATAAGGAGGCAAAGTGCTCTTGAAGAGCTACGACATAACACTTCATAAACCTTATGAGAGGTTCAGGTACCTGAAAATAATGAAGTGATGAGATCTCAGTAAGTTATGTCGAATTGCCAACCGATACAAAATGATATCTTGTCGACAATATCTTTGATACAATATGGCGCGCAATATTGTATAAAATTATGAGGATTCGAGTTCTACGTTTCTTAAAGCATGCTGACGTAGAAATAATTACCAAGTAAAATGATGCATCTTGGTAAACGTAATGTTTATTGGACCAGCAGTCCAAACATCGAGAAAATGTCACATCATTTATCCGATGGATCTTTGTCACGGCTGACCTATGTGGCTTACTTGATGAAATTTAGATGAAAATTCCTGAAGGATATAAAATGCCTGAAGCATTTGGTTTAAAGTCTCGGAAAATGTATTCAATCAGATTACAAAGATCATTGTATGGTCTAAAACAATCAGGGCGCATGTGGCACAATCGCTTCAGTGAGTACTTGGTAAATGAAGGTTATATAAATGATGTCATTTGTCCATGTGTTTTTATTAAGAAAATAAAATCAGAGTTCGTTATAATTGCTGTTTATGTTGATGACATAAACCTAATTGGAACTCCAGAAGAGCTCCAAAAGGCAATTGAATATTTAAAGAAAGAATTTGAGATGAAAGATCGGGGAAAAACAAAACTTTGTCTTGATTTGCAGATTGAACATTTGACATATGGGATCTTATCCATCAATCTGCTTATATAGAAAAGGTTTTAAAACGATTTTACATGGACAATGCGCATCCTTTAAGTACTCCAATGGTTGATTCGCTCACTTGAAGTGAGTAAAGATCCGTTCCAACCTCAAGAAGAAAATGAAGAGCTTCTTGGTCCTGAAGTACCATATCTTAGTGCAATTGGTGCACTTATGTATCTTGCTAACGCTACAAGACCTGACATAGCATTCTCTGTTAATTTGCTGGCAAGATATAACTCTTCTCCTACACGAAGACATTGGAACGGAGTTAAGCATATATTGCGATATACGAAGGGAACTAGCGATATGGGTGTTTTTATACTAACAAAGGTAGTACGGATATCTTGTTGGTTATGCGGATGCGGGTTATTTATCGATCCACATAAAGCTCAATCTCAAACGGACTATCGTTTACATGCGGAGGTCTTGCTATATCATGGCAATCCCAAAGCAGAGTCCATTGTTGCTACTTCTTCGAATCATGCTGAGATAATAGCTATTCATGAAGCAAGTAGAGAATGTGTGTGGTTGAGATCAGTGATACATTCCATCAGAGAAAGATGTGGCTTGAAATGTGATACAAAAATACCCACAGTATTATATGAAGATAATCGCATGCATAGCTCAATTAAAGGAGGATTTATAAAAGGAGATATAACGAAGCACATTTCACCAAAGTTATTTTTCACACATGATCTCCGAGAAGAATGGTGATATTGATGTACAAAATTCGTTCAAGTGACAATGCAGATTTGTTCACCAAATCTTTGCCAACTTCAACTCTTGAGAAGATGATATTTAAGATTGGAATGCGAAGACTCCGACATCTGAATCTTGGTCTTCGTCAGGGGGAGTGAAAATACGCGTTGTACTCTTTTTCCCTTAATCAAGTTTTGTCCCATTGGGTTTTCTTGGTAAGGTTTTTAATGAGGCAACTCTCAAAGCGTATTACTAGATATGTGTACTCTATTTCCTTCATTGAGGCTTTTTCCCACAGGGTTTTTCCCAATAAGGTTTTTAATGATGCACATCATCTATGGACATCCAAGGGGGAGTGCTATGAAATTATGAATGTCCATTTCTCAAATATAATGCTCCTTCCACCATGTTAATGGTTCTTCCTTTTTCTTCCACCATGTTAATGGCTCTTCCATTTTCTTCCACCATTTCATATATTAAATACATATGTATTACTATAAATAGAGGCATAAATTTTCATATGAGATACACTTGTAATACATTTTGGAAGAACAATAAAATCTCTCCTCTTTGTCACTCTATTTCTATGGTTTTCATCCTTTAATATTGTGACTCTTTTAGCTTCATTTTATAACATAATCCACATTTTATAAATATAGCAAAACGTGGTAAGCACGTACATATGCGCTCAAGCAGTGATGTATTGGTGTCCAAATAAGCGGCTTACTGTCCTTAAAAAGATGAATTGGGCCCACAATGGACAAAAGTGTCTTCACCGCCAAATATAACAAAGCAGGTATTATAATTGCACATATCAAACCAATCAGAATAACTTGTAAAATTGATGATAATTTGTTAAAATTCAAAAGATAAACACAAAATGAACCGAAAAGACAATAATACCACAGGACAACGCAGGCATGTTGACTGCTTTCGCTTATCCCCATTTATTAGATGGGAAAATGACCTAATAATACTACTTAAGACTTTATATTACACAACATAAGAATATTTTTCCTTATTTTCAAAACATACCAACTTAATTACAAAACATAACGGATCTGAAAAAATTAAAAGTCCATCCTTCCCTTCCCCTTCTCTAATATGCCTAGATCTGGAAAAAAAACAACAACCTACCCTTGCCTTCCCCTTCTCTATCACATGCTCAGATCTGGAAAAAAATCGCTCGCCAATGTTCTGTTTCGTCCGTGCTTTCCGGTAAAGCCCCGCCCCAATTATGAAATCCTTCAACCAATAATCAAGTGTGATATATGAATCATTAGTTCTTTTGCCATTTGAGAATATGACTGCTAAATTTCTACCGATGGAACGTACTTATGTTCAACGTGCACTAGCAACTTTATATTGTTCTCCTTTGATCCTTCAACCAATGACTACTCAATTTTCAGTATAGGATGTCTCAGAACTAACCCAAATGTTCTCTAATATTTTTAAAGCTAGGGTATGGAAATGAAAAACCAAGACAGTTGAGTTAGTTTCTCCTCTAGAAATTCGGAAGAAACAAAAATTTCTATTATGATTTTGGACTATTTGGAAATATATTAATATTGTATGAAAGTTATATACAATGTAGTTGTATTAAATTTCATTCGAATTTCGAAGCGAGATACAAAATTGTATTAAATTTGTATGTGTCACGACTCAACCGGAGGGCCATGACGGGCACCCGGAACTAACTCACCGAGCACCTCTCATCATACCTTCATAATCATATCTAGGTGAGCCACATGGCTAACTCGCAATTCCTATGCATCAATAATACAAATTCCAACGGGCTAAGGCACTTTTATATCAACATCATCAACTACACCCATACATATACACAAGCCGACAAGGCTATCAAAATAATATATAAAATATGAGCCGACAAGGCTGAGAGATATCTAACTACACACAACTGTCTACGAGCCTCTACAAAGAGTATGTAACATCACAAAGATGGGACAGGACCCCGCCATGCCCATGTATATACACAAAAGAATAATACCAACGGCTGCAGCTGTGAGTCAAATGGAGCTTTGCTAGGCAATCTCTGACAAAGCAGCCTCAGGGTCGAGTTTGTCTCCTGTCCACCTGCGGGCATGAACGCAACGTCTATAAACAAAAAGGACGTCAGTACGAACAATGTACTGAGTATGTAAAGCATAAGTAGTAGCGTGATAAGAAGATAAAAGGATAGCATAAGATAGAAGAGCCATTTATACCTCTTAAGACATACATCCTACTTACTCACCCTTTTTCTAAAGAAGACCTTCCATACATTTACATATACATATAGTAATACCGTATCTGACCACGTAGGTTCGGTGTCATCCGTATCCGGCCATAACAAGGCTCGGTGTTATCCGTACCCAACTTGTAGCATCCCCTTTGGGAGGATACCACTTACGAAACAAAAGCTAATTTTACACTAACAACGTTTAAAAGAACTTATGCCAAAAGATATTCACAAAAATATTTAATAGCGGAAATAGGCCCTTGTGAAAACAAAGGGGTGAAAGTGCGACATTTTTCTTTTCCATTGTACCCTCTGAAAATTTCTTAGATGAAATACAATATCAGAATATCAATTTAAAATGGTAATTCCCTCCTCAAATAGTCAACACATTAAGAAACTTCGTTTTGAAATTTATATTTTCAAATCAACACTACTGCGGGTCCATAAGACACACGAAACTCAAACTTAAGATTATCGCAGAAACTAGTAGCTTCCTTTGTACATAATTACAAGGCAAAATATAAACCCGGTACATGGAATGACTTGGGTTGAAAGCACACTCTAAATTAGCAAAACAAGTCATCAAGTTCAAGCTACAAGCATATGGTCTTGTGTCCAACAAGCCTCCAAAATTTCATACATAAGAGCCACATATGAATCATGTACAAGTCCCCAAAATTTTACAAGACCTAGATACTTATGCAAATGTGATCTTCATTAAGGCTCCCAAAAGTCTACTCCAAATGGCCATCTTCAAGACTCTTCCCGTACATTACCTACGATAAAAAAATAACTATCGCTAAGCATAAAGCTTAGTGGTGTATAAACTTTGGGCTTGGAGCCATTAGATTCTCCAATTCCCTTATCCGTCATAGGTAGCTCAATAAGATAACAATAAATCAAGTAAACAAATATATTAAAGTATCAAATATCAAAACCTTGAAGAGTTTCCAAATGTCGAAATCAATATTCAAAGGTTCAAGTATCAAGAAAGCTTACAATTCAATTCAAGAGAGTTTGTCAAATAACCAATTTCGCCCGATAGGTACGTCATGCAATCACACTAAGCACAATCAATAACAAGATGGACCGAAGCCCCGAATCAAGAAGGTCGTCACCAACATCAAGAGAATCAAGAGCCATGTTGAAAGTGGCTTTCCATTCGTACTCGAGAATGGACGAAAATCCATCATCAAGACGAAATGTAAATCAAAGTCAATATGGGCAAGATCCGAATCGAGAGGCATGCCGATATCGATGACAAAGTCACCGCAACAAGAAGGACAAAGTCCCAACAAGAATGCAAAATGATCAAGCAATTCGTACAAGTGGGCGATTCAGCGAACGTTTTGCAATACTTGAGATAATAACCATACAATGATATAAGATGAAGAGTAAGGAAACAACCCATCAAGATACTTCAAAAATTCCAAAAAAATAAAGATATTCCAAGTTCAAGTTTATACACAAACCTTGGCATTTTACCACACAACAAGTTCTACCACAACTCGCGAAGTTTAGATCGTCTACGCCATAGACCAACCAAAGTCCACTTCGTCACACAATTCCTCTTAGCTTGTACAAGAGCATATATACCTTAAATACACAATCAAATATCTACTTAAGTTTAATAGTTTCAGCACGTCGAAACTAAACAAGAAATCAGTGAAAATCAGCCTAAACCATCAAAACAGAATTTGGACAAGACTCTTTGTCTTGTCCGTCCTCAGTTTCAAAGGGGTAAACAGCAAAAATAGACTTTGTGGCCTTAATGAAAGTTGTAGATATATGTCTTAGGGTCTCAGAGAAATTTGAATCACTCCTATAGCAGTTTTGTACAAAAAGATATGCTCAAAACACTAACACGAAAGTACATATAGGGTTTGCAAAACAAAATCGGGCAAGCACACCGTACTTACTTGCTCGCCCCTTTTCGAGTAAATACAAGCAAAACTGGGTTTTGAAGCCTGAACAAAAGTTGTAGGGATATGAAATATCTTTCTAGAACATCTTGAATAACTTAAAACGGAGCTTTATATAAGGAGTTATGCTAAAAACGATATGCACGCAGTCCGATCTAAAAACGGGTTTGCAGCTTACCTTAATCGTGTGGAGCTGTTTGGGGCTCAACCAAGGAAAGTCTTGATGGTTGATTTAGTGGATGAATCTTATGAGAGAAGAGAGGTTTTGGTGTCTTTCTTCCTTGTAGAAAATGAAATTGGAAAGGTGGTGGAAAGGATAAGAACCAACGGGTATATATCTTACTTAGTAAGCTAAGGATGAAAAAATAATAATAATAATAAAATAAAAAGGGGGCTGCCAACTTTTATGAATATTTAATCCATTTAATAAAATTAATAAGATAATCATAGTAGGAGTAGTTTATATAACTACACCATAACACTTCACACAAGTTTCAAATATCGTCAAGTTCACATTCAAGAAGTGCGAAGTAAAATATACCCTTACTATCAAGATATGGTCGATCAAAAAAATTCAAGGGTTAGCTTAAAGAAAAAAAAAATTGGGGTGTTACACAACTGATCAGTGGTGCGCGCGCGATAGATATCGTACCCGGCCTTATAGGCTCGGTGTCACAACATAGCTTCACCTACACACACACACACACACACACACACACACACACACACATATATATATATATATATATATATATATATATATATATATATATATATACATATATATGGATACACAAGTAAAAGCAACATTATCATTCTCATCACTATACCTTTTCTTAAAAGACCAACTATCGTAGGACGAGATCAATAGTATCATAAGAGTATCAAGAACTATGAGCTTTAGCACTTCTAGGAATGGAGTCATCATGGAAGACATTATGGATTTCACACATAGGTGCACAACAATGGAATCATGCCTTATGAAAGAAGGGTTAGCCTTACATACCGTTATGTCTTCTTAACTACTTGACATTCTCCTCCAAAGCCTGAGAAATCTTACTCACACAAGAACAAGCCTTGGATCAACTTACTCCACTAAGTGAAGCCCCCAACATCAACACCAAAGGAAAACTTGAGTTTCACAAACCCTAGTAGGATTCCTAGCACTTGATTCTCCTGGATTTAGCATGGATTAGCTTATAGACTTGGGGAGAGGGTTTTGGTGAGCTCTAGAATCTGATTTGGGGAAATAATGAACCCAAATGAGCCAAAACGAAATATATAAAACGTCACTTAAAATCCCGTTGGGAAATTTGACGGCAACTTTGACGGACCGTCAAACGTCCTGCGGTCCATCAAATGGACCATCAAATAGCCCAACCAAACAGGCCTCTCTGTGATTGTTTTACGGTGGTGGCTCCACCATTTGACGGGCCGTCAAACACCCTACGGTCCGTCAAATGGTCCGTCAAACTGCCCCTTTCCGATAAGTTGCTCCCTTCGATTCGTTTGACTTCCAATCCTTATGGAACCTTCTTGGCACTTGTGTAACACTTCATTAACCATATAAGGGGCCCTATAGCTCCCTCTCAAGGCATTACTAAATAAAGTATAACTCAATTGTTGCAAAATCTTCCCAAAACATGACTCACATTCCACTTCCTTCGATGAACTTAATTCCACCGATTCACATGACTCCAAAAACCTTAAGGTACGCGCTTAAATTTATCAAATGCCCTCCTTAACCTTATAAGGAATTCATGTCCACTTTAGGCTTGCATTAGTCTACTCATGATTCAAACGACTCGAAATTTCCAAGATGTAACAGTATGAAAGTTGTATAAAATGTTGTAGTTGTATTAAATTTTCAAAAACCTAACATGAACTTTATACAAAATTTATACAGTTATATACATATTTCATACCATTTTTATACGATTCTCATATGGGAAAAATGTGAGAATTCTATGGTTTGAGCAAGATATACATATTTCATACACAAAAATTTGAGCGAAATTTTTTAGTTTTGAAGGAGATATACATATTTCATACAGTTTTTATACACAAAATTCTGAGCGAAAATTTTAAGCTTTGAGCGAGATAACAAAATTTTCGTATATGTTTTGTAAGAAATCTGTTGGTATGTTTTGTAAACTGAAAAGTAGCGTCATATTTTGTAAATATATATAGGTTATTCTCCCTTATTAGATAGTAGAAATCATTTTGGTGTCCACATATCGCAAATGAATCAGCCCAGTCCAACCCTTTTGCAGTTGCACGTCCAAAACTTACTTAGGGCAATTAATTATAGGTGACAAAAAGGTTTTAAAATTGAGTAGAGGTAACTCAAGTTTTAATTATTGAGTAGAGGTGATAAAATTTGATTAGTGATTAAGGGCTTTTGGACTTGCCCAATAGTTTCATTTTTAACACTTTGACTCTAAATTTTATTTTTAATATTTACCCTCAAGTTTTATTTTTAACGCTTTGACCCAACTTAATAAAATTCTAATTACCTAAAATTGGTGGAGAAAAAAATCCCAAAAAACTCACCAATATCCCCCCTCGTCCTCCCACCCCTCACCCCCCTCCCCCTAAAAAAAAAATTAAAATTTGGTTTAAAAAAAAAAAAGTTTTTGTTTTGGGTTTTTTGCACCACACCCCCCCCCCCCCCCCAAAAAAAAAATTCTTGAAAAGAAGTTTTGATTTTTTTATTTTTGGTTTCTTACTCCACCCACCCCAAAAAATTAATTTTGTTTTAAATAAAAGTTTTTATTTTTGGTTTCTTGCACCACCCCTCCCCTTCCTCCTCCTCCTCTTTTGCTGCTGCTGCTTTCTTCTTTTATTTGGAAAAAAAGTTGCTCAAGAAAAAAAAAAAAAAACTCACCCGATTTATGTAATTTTCGGACCGAATTTCATTCGTATAGCACTGGCATTACTTCATGGGTTATTTATGCTCATTTGGTTAGTAAAACAATGTTGTTTTATTTCAATTATTCATCTAGGTATAACTGCTGATTTTTCAACAATTTACAGTAGCACATACAGTCGTTGCAACAAGTGCCAAAGATGCTGTATAAGAGCTTCTGAATTTATTGCACAGTTGTTGTAGTTTTTGCAAAACTTACAACAATTTTTGCAGTTGTTGCAACTTCTGTAGTAATATGTTGCAACAATTGCTAAAATGTGTATAAATAATTTAGCCTATGTGAAAGCTATTGGACAGCTTCTACTTTTTCCAACAACTCACTGACTTGTTGCAACAAGTAGACTTCTTGTTGCAACAACTACATTAGTTTTTTGACATATTTTACAGTTGTTGGATGAAACTGAGACAATCAAAGCTGTTACCAACAACTAAGTGATCAGTTACAACAACTCACCTAAGTGATATGTTGATCTTGTTCAAATCACAAATGTATGCTCTGTTGTTAATAAAGTGCTACAAAATTTCCAACAAGTAATAAATATGTTGCAACAGCTCTGTAACGTGTTGGGGTGTTTTCCAACAAGTAACAAGACTTGTTGCAACAACTAGTTAGTTGTTGAACATATCACAACAAATAGGAGGACTTGTTAAAACAACCATTTATCTGTTGGACTTTATCCAATAAGTGACAGGACTGGTTGCAATTAACAAATCTGTTGCAACAACTAAGTTACTTGTTGGGTTTTGTCCAACAAGTGACACAACTTGTTACAACAACTAGGTTGGTTGTTTGAATTTTTCCAACAAGTGGAATGACTTGTTGCAGAAATTAAGTAACTTGTTGTGTTTTATCCAACAAGTGATATGTCATGTTCAACAGTTATGTTACTTGCTACAACAAATACTGCAATTGTTGTAACAAATACTGCAATTGTTGCAACAGATACTGCAATTGTTGCAACAACTATGATATGATTCACCCATATTTAGTGATCAACAAAGAGAATCAATGATATTTAGTGATAAACAAAGGAAATTAATTATATTTAGTGATCAATATATATATACTCAATCAATTTGATGGTATTTTGAGTCAGGACAGATGATCAACTAAGTCATTATGCACTAAATCGAATGATCATTAGAGCGATTTGATGTGAACTATTTGATTCACCCATATTTAGTCATAAACAAAGGAAATCAATGATATTTAGTGATCAAGATATATACTTAATCAATTTGATGGTATTTTGAGTAAAAAGCAGATGATCAACTAAGTCACTATGCACTAAATCGAGTGATCATTAGAGTGATTTGATGTGAACTACTTGACTCACCCATATTAAGTGATAAACAAAGAAAACCAATGATATTTAGTGATCAATATATATATATATATATATATACTTAATCAATTTGATGGTATTTAGAGTCAGGATAGATGATCAACTAAGTCATTATGCACTAATTCAGGTGATCATTAAAGTGATTTGATGTGAACAACTAGATTCATCCCAATTTAGTGATCAATATATACACTTAATCAATTTGATGGTATTTTGAGTCAGGACAAATGATCAACTAAGTCACTATGCACTAAATCGAGTGATCATTAAAGTGATTTGATGTGAACCACCTGATTCACCCATATTTAGTGATAAACAAAGGAAATCACTGATATTTAGTGATCAATAAAGTGAATATTTTACAATAACTAAGTACATTGTTGTAACAAATGAGCCATCTGTTGTAACAGATGAGCAACTTGTTGCAACATTTGAGTCATTTGTTGCAACGTATTATTAACTTGTTGCAAAAGCTTCAACAACTGTTTGATTTGTTGCAATAGCTGAGCCATTTATTGCAAAATATTACTCAGCTGTTGCAACAATTTACTCAGTTGTTTGATTTTTACCGACAAGGTCAGGAATCTGTTGCAACAGATTACTCAGCTGTTGTAACCATTTATTCAAAGCAACTCTTTGATTATTTTCAACAGTTGCTTAATGTGTTGCAACAGATGAGAAATCTGTTGCAACATCTGCAACAATTGTTTGATTATTAACAACAGATTTGGAATCTGTTGCAACAAATTTGTAACTTGTTTGAAACTACTGAATACAAGGAAGCTGTAGCAACAGGTGAGGAATCATTTGCAACAACCTCAACAACTTTTTGATTTTTTCCAACATGTGAGGAATCTGTTGCAGCAACTTCCTTGATTATTGCAATGACTTTATGACTTGTTTGAAACTACTGAACATAATTTGAACAACTGAAATACATACTGAACATATAATATGTTTATATTGAACACACACACACAATATATATATATATATATATATATATATATATATATATATATATATATCACTTAGGTGAGTTGTTGCAACTGATCACTTAGTTGTTGGTGACAGCTTCGGTTGTCTCTATTTCAGCCAACAGCTGTAAAATATGTCTAAAAACTAATGTAGTTGTTGCAACAAGTAGGCTAAATTATTTATACACATTTTAGCAGTTGTTGCAATAGATTTGTACAGAAGTTGAAACAACTGCAAAAATTGTTGCAAGTGTTGCAAAAACTACAACAGCGGTTGCAATAAATTCAGAAGCTCTTATACAACATCTTTAGCGCTTGTTGCAACAAGCAGAATAGCTAGCATCGTAAATTATTGAAAAATCAGCAGCTATACCCAGATGAATAATTGAAATAAAACAACATTGTTTACTTACCAAATGAGCGAAAATAACCCATGAAGTAATGCCCAGTCTTTGCACAAATGAAATCCTTCTGAAAATTACGTAAATCGGGTAAGTTTGCTTTTTTTCTTTTTTCTTTTTCTTGAGCAACGTTTTTCTAAATAAAAGAAGAAAACAGCAGAGCAAAAGAGGTGGAGGAGGGGTGGTGGGGTAGATGGCTGAACTAAGAAACAAAAAAAAGAAATTCAAAATTTCTTTTCAAGATTTTTTTTTTGGGTGAGGGATGCAAAAAATCAAAAATAAAAACTTTTTTTAAAATAAAATTAATTTTTTTTGGGGTGGGTAGAGTAAGAAACCAAAAAAAAAAAATTCAAAACTTCTTTTTAAGATTTTTTTTTTCTATGGGGCGGTTGCAAAAATCAAAAACAAAAACTTTTTAAAATTTTTTGGGGTGGGGGGGGGGGGGAAGGAGGAGGAGGAGGGAGGTGGTGAGAAAAAACAAAAAAAACTATCAAAATTTTTTTTTTTTTGGGTTGGGGGCTCATGAAAAAATTAAAAAACAAAATGGGGGAGGGGTGGGAAGGGGCTGGTAAAAAAAAATCAAAACTTTCTAATTTTTTTTTTCGGGGGAGGGGGAGGGGGAGGGGTGGGAGGAGGAGGTGGGGGTTGGGGGCTGGTGAAAAAATAAATTAAAAAAATCAAAACTTTTTAATTTTTTTTTTTTTTTTTTTTGGGTGGAGGAAGGAAGAGGGGAGGTGGTTGGTGAAAAAGCAAATTGAGAGCCACCATAAGTTAATTCTTCCAACTTACCTCAAGCTCAGCATAGCCCAAACTGAATAGAGGATAAAGGTAATTTCTTCTTTTTGCGCGGATTGGCCTTCATTTAGGGTGGTCTTTAATTTTTCATTTTAAATTGGTAGTCTTTAATTTTTATCTTTTACCTACGCGGGTTGTCAATTTCAATAAAAAAAAAAAAAATTTAAGACATATGTTTGATTTCGCATAGTTTTGCATAGAATTTTATGTAAAACTCTGCCTTAAGGCAGAAATAATTAAAGCTTTTCACTAACTTCGTTTTACTTCATTCTGTGATATGCAGACCGTGGTTGACGAACTAAAGAGTAATTTGGATGACCAATTCCACACTGAAATGGACACTCTGAAAATGAAGTACGGTGTAAGGCATTTTACCCATTTCACTATTAAATACTCATTATACGTTCGCCAATACATTATCACAGAGGCAAATAATTAAGTCAACTTTTTCCTTCACCCAGAGAAATTACAATGATCTCGATCAGGGTAAGAGTGATAATGATGCAGTGAAAAAGATTGTTCACAAATTTATGAAGATATCAGTTTGCCACCTGGTTTTCAAGAGTTTTGTTTAGCTTTCCGTAGTTGTGGAGAAGACGAGACTTCTAGAGAGGTTCTACCTCAAAATTCTGCCTTCAAAACTCTGTCTTACAAATTTAAACTCTAACTTGCAATTTTTTTTAAAAAAATTTTGATTGAGCAGGGATTCGAACCCGAAATCAAAATTTTTTTAACAAAGGGCAAAAATTAATGGGCAATTTGCAGGATTGCCCTTCGCTGGAGGTGGTCTTTAATTTTTACCCCTTAAAATGGTGGTCTTTAAATTCTGCCCTTCAGGCAGAATTTGGCCTGCATAGGCAAAATTTCTGCCCGTGCAAATTCTGCTTGTGCAGTAAGGTAGAATTTTGCAAAGTCTGCCTGGCGAAAATCTGCCTTGCAATTTATTTTTTTTAACTGAGCTGAGGTTCGAACCCACAATCTTGGGGTGTTAGGCGAGGGGTAAAATTTAAAGACCACCAATTTGAAGGGCAAAAATTAAAGACCAACCCAAATAAAGGGCAATCCGCGCAAAAAAAAAAAAAAAAAAATCAAAGACCACCCCCAGGGAAGGGCAATCCAAATTGCCCGGGTAATTTAATCAAAAAATTTGTGCGGATTGTCCTTCATATGGACGGGTCTTTAATTTTCTCCCCTTAAATCGGCGGTCTTTCGTTTTTGTTCTTACTTCTTATTTAATGAAAATTTCTGGGTCATTTGCTGATCTATGAAATCATAGATTCCGGTTTTAACCCCAGCAGAGTGAAAAAAATTCGAGGCAAGATTTCATAAGAACTATGCCTATTCTGGTAAAAGTTTGTCTTAATGCCGAACAATGCAGGCATAACTTTTGTCAGAATAGACATAATTTGCTATGAAATCTTATTTTGTGATTTTTTTTATACTCTCTTTGGTTATGTGGTTCAAACCTAAAATTTTAGAGGTATTTTCCGCCACTAAAAATGCCAAAAGGCAAATATTAAAGGCCATCAATTTGAGGTACAACAATTAAAGACCACCCCTTCAGATAGCGTAGCTGTGCGAATGACCCCAATTTAATAAAGCAGGAGGTCCAAACTTCAAAGGCGTGGATTTACGTTTTCCCAGACTATAAAACGGGTCATTTGCACTTATGTCCCCATTTTATGTTGTTCTTTAATTTTTGGTCCGCATAATACTTTCTTTGTATCAATTTATGTGACACAATTCAAATTTTGAAATTAGTTTAATTCTGATCGTGAATTGGGGCAGAAATATTTAAGATTTCTTAAAATAAAATTTCTACATTTGAAAACTATGTAAAAAATACTATAAGACACAATAATTAATAATTCAAAATATTAAAAGCTATATAAAAAATTACAGTAAAAAAAAGACTTGTTTTACTCAAAATTCAAAAAGTGCCACATAAATTGAGATGGAGAAAGTAATTTTTTTGCAGATATAAATTTATATTTTCACATATCCTGTAAGTTATGCTCCACGTGCTTAGAGAACTTATACCTGCTAGGCATAAGTTAATTCTGAAAGACAAAAATTAAAGACCAGCTTATTTGAAGGACAAAAATTAAAGTCCCGCCGATTTGAGGACCAAACCGTGCAATTTCTTCCTAAAAAACACTTTCCTCTCTTATCCACTTCTTAAACAAAACTTCCCATTTTCAATTTCACGAGAGCATATATTCTCTTCTCTGCAAATCTAACAAAGGCGGTGTCTTTGGGATTTTTCTCAACTTTGTCGACTGTAAAAACGGCATTATTGTTGAAGTCATCCTCTTCTTCTTTTAGGCTTGCAGATAATGTGCGGATGGCGACATTTGCGGGGTCATCGAAGGCAACTACAACTACAAGGGAGCCAAAGAAGAGGGAACCAAGAGGCATAATGAAGCCGTGTCGTGTATCCCCCGAAATGCAGGCCTTCCTTGGTGGGCTTCCCGAGATTCCTCGTACTCAAGCACTCAAGTTCATTTGGGCCCACATTAAACAACACAACCTTCATGAAAATTGTTGACGTCAACTAAAACACGATATAAATTATTCCAGACTCAATCATGAGATATCCACCTTATCTTATTAAACTTGCGATTATTTTATTCTACCTCGCGGATGGATAAATTAGTCCAAGGATTAAAATCAGCTATAATTCCGGAATAATTTAGTGTTCCAACCAAACGACCCCTACTAGTTTCTTCTCGAGTAAGATTAGGTACCACTAAATTACTCTCTATAAAGGGTGTTTTTCGGTGAAAACGGATTCAATTAGAAAACCAGTTAGAGATTTGTTTTTATAGGATTTGAAGGCAAGTGAGACGTATCCAATCCCGAGAACTCTTTTATGAGCTTGGTCCGCATCAGCTTAGATCGTGGATAGAGTTTAGTAAGCAACAAAGATTAAATGATATGATTCAAGTAGCTAAAAAATAAGAAAGTAATGATTTCGTGTATATTGCTCGTTCTTGGAGAGAAAAGTAGTGTTTACATGAGTATGAGAAAGAGGAAGAAGATGTCTTACTTCCACCCTAAGCTAAGTTTATATAAGCCAATTCTTAACTTTTCAAACCCCATAGTACGAGTGATGTGACCTTTCTGCCGCCCTAACGTGCACACTTGCAGCGGCACTCTGATCAAGGACTATTGATGTGACGCGAGTTGGTGGAAATGGAAGCCAGTTGGATAGTCCCTGCGGTCATAGTGGGTATCCGGTCTCGTGGCCGGCCCCGGGTGCACTTTTACCCCCATACGAAGGGTTTAATGAAATAGAATACAATGGGAGCAAATAGATTGTGTGGACATACTAACTAATTGATACTCCCTTCGTCCATTTTTACATGTCCTGTATACCAAAAATAGATGTTCACTTTTACTTGTTCAGTTTGGAAAATCAAGAGATAATATAACATTTCATACCTATTTATCTTTATTATTAATTATTGGTTGAAACTTCAGAGAATTGTTAGTGGCTGCACAACTTTTAAAGTATGTGTGGTTGATTTCAGTTATTTAGATGATCTATAATAATTAGGGGTCATATAGTAAAATTGTCATTTTATTTATTGCTTCTTAAATGGTGTGTCAAATCAAACATGGATATGTTAAAATGCACGGAGGGAGTAATTGAATAAATGTTTGTTGTTGTTATTGCACAGTTACATTAAGTTTTATCAGTGTTTGTTGGTAGTCCTTTTAGTCTGGTTGAAGTCGTTAATATAAGAACGGAAAAGGCTCATAAATACCTTAACCGACAGGAAAAGGCTCATAAATACCCTCCTTCCACCTTTGGGTCTAAAAATACCCTTAAGGTTTGTTTTTGGCTCAAAAATACCCCTCAAACTAACAGACAATATTTGACTGTTTACAAAGACACGAGTCATTTTCTAATTGGTGCCACCTTTTAATTCAAAATAATTAAAATCCATCCTAGTTTTAAAACCCAAACCCGTACTGGCTAACCTGTTTTCACCTCCAACATTAAACGATTACATCACTTTAGCAACAACAAAACCAATGAAAAGAGACCACGATAATAGAAGAAAAGTCTTCGTTCTTTGCACTTTGTTCTTCGACGTATACATCACATCGTTTAATGTTGGAGGTCAAAACGGGTCGGCCAGTACGGGTTTGGGTTTTAAAACTTGGATGGATTTTAATTATTTTAAATTAAAACGTGGCACCAATTAGAAAATGACACGTATCTTTTTAAACAGTCAAATATTTTCTGTTAGTTTGAGGGGTATTTTTGAGTCAAAAACAAATCTCAAGGGTATTTTTAGACCCAAAGGTGGAGGGACGATATTTATGAGCCTTTTCCGATATAAGAATAAGTGCTGATATTTAGAGAACCTTTAGAACTTGAGAATCATTAATTTGCGTTAAAAGATAATTATTTATCAATATTGGAAATTTGAAATGATTAGTTGATTTATCCGTATTGGAATGAAATGAGTCCAAATAAGGCGAAATTGATATGGAAGATTAATATAGTTGACTCCAACTAGTTTTGGATACGAGTGTATTTGATTGATAATTTGATATTTATATAATGTTCTTGTTATTGTTGCATTATTGGGCTTCTTTTGGGTTATTTTGGGACATATGTGTTGTAAATTATTTTGTTCCGGTGGTTAGCAGTAGCCTGAGGGGATTTTATTTGGTTATGCTTCCTTTTACACTTGAAAAGAATGAAAAGCTTCTTAGTTTTGGGGTTTAAGGTGTATCAATTTGTTAGTTCTGTGTTGAATGGTAGTAAGTTTTGTGTTCTTCATGTTCTTTTCAATTGCATTTTTTAAGTAAAGACATATATAGTACTTCTGCTAGGGCTTATATGTTTAAATGCCCACTCCACATGATTTCTTTAACATCTTTGAGTTTATTTTAGTCCTTATGAAATGAGTCTTCCGAAGTTATTAACTGCTGTGTGGTTATTGCCTGAATATGTAATATTCATCTTCTCACTCTTAAGTAGAATCATAGTATATACCACCTTTTTTGCCTTAGTGTTATTGGTATCGGCAATTCTGTCCCTTAATTCAGTAACATGTTTTAGGGTTAAGTTTTCCTAAAGGCAATGTTTGCATCATTTATATTTTGTTCTGTTGTTGTTGAGGATGAATTGAAATCTTTTTTTTTTTTTTTCTTTTTTTTTTTGAGTTACAAGTATGAATTTGTAGCTCTTTTCTTTCCGGGCTAAAAACCTAGTTTACTTTCTTTGTGTGTGTGTGTGTTTGTATCCAGAAAATATGCATCTATGAAAACATGGAAATGCTATGTATAATTTTGATTTTTCCTATGCATTCTGGTAGTATATTACTAACACTGTCCATATTGTGGATTATCTTTGTAGGATCCTGAGGACAAAAAGGTTATAATCTGTGATGAGAAGTTGAAGAAGATTTTTGGAGGAAGAGATCGAGTTGGTTTCCTTGAGATCGCGGGGTTGATTAGTCCTCACTTTCTTAAGTGATCCAAATTAAGGAAAATATGGAAGGAAAGCTCTTTCTTTTTTCGTAAATTAGGTTCTAAATTAGATAATTGGAAGACATATCAAAAATGCTGCTTAATTAATTTAGCTCAGCTTGGCTGCTTTGAAGGTGCCTCAACATATGATGATAGTTCCTTTTTGCTAAAATTGACTGGTAGTTTGGTTTTTAAAATTCCATATAGCCAGAGGCGGAGCTAGGATTTGAAGTTTATGCGTTTGGAATTCTAATTGCCATTTTAAGTTACTGGGTTCTAAAGTAACAATTTATACATATTCAATGAATTTTTCATGAAAACTATAGGGTTTGAATCAAAGTTACATGACTGAACCCGCAAGTCCTATGCTTGCTCCCCCTGCATATAGCTTTGCGTTGCAAATTTACTACGGACTGTTGAAGTGCTGTAATGTTACAAATGTTGTGCCTTTATGCTGCTAGCGATGTAAAAGGGCATCATAATCGTTGACTCATTTGACTTGAGATGTAGGAAGGGGAAAAGGGCTTTAAGTTCCTTATCCTGATTGAATTGACATATTTACTCACTTCTTCCAGCAAAACTTTTTTATGGTTTATTTTAGAATATTTCTTCTATTGGAGTTGTGAAATTGACGGACAATCTACCGTAACTTTAAGTTGTAAATAAAACGGAAAAGCGTCATATTTGCCCTTGTGCTCTTGAAAAAGGGTTATATTTGTTCTTCGTTATACTTTTTTGATAGATTTGCCCTTATCATTCTACTTTGGGGTTATATTTACCCCTCAACCGTTAATTCTCCTTGTCCCCACATTATTATCCTATATGGATATTATTTTTTTCCTCAATTTAAATTTATGAACTTAAACCCGACCCATCACAAAATGAACCGACTCACTTGAAAAATAAACCCACTCAAAAAATATTCCGGCGTCAGAGAACATACGGCTCATCGAGAAAAATCAAAACTCTCATCGGAGTTCAGTGGTCATCATCTTGAGTTTTGATGAAGCAGGTTTGTTACAAAAATACCAAAATAAGGGTAGTTAGTGTTACCAAAGCAAATCTCGAGAAAGATCTCTGAAATTATCCCATATTTTTATTCACGAAAAAGGGTCATATTTAGCCTCGTACTCTTGAAAAAGGGTTATATTTGCCCGACGTTATACTTTTTTGATATGTTGTCCTTACCTTCCTGACCTAATGTTAATAATAAATAATTTGTATATCCCGAAACTACCCTTATGTTCAACCTTTTAGTTCTAGATTTTTAGATATAAACCTCCTCCCAAAAGTACAGGGGTGAATTGACCCTTTTCCGATTTACTTATAAGTCAAGTGTTGATAAGTCACAATCAGCTAAAAGTCAATAAAACACTGTTTGACTAAACACATAAGCCTGTCAAACTAATTTATAAGCAATATTTAATTTAATTTGGTAAACATCAAAAGTGCTTATAAGTTAAAATTAGTCAAAAGTCATAAGTTAGTCACCCCTAACTTCTTATTTTACTATTTATAAGGACTTTTAGTTTGACCAAATCCTTTATTTCATCACTAATATATTTTGTAATCTCCAAACTGCTCTTCCTAAAACATAATTTTTAATTATTTCTCCATACAATTTTTGACATTCGCCCATTTATGTAAAAGTACTTTTAATTTTATATATATATATTTTTTGGTAAATATCTTCAAGGATACTTAAGTCATTTAACCAAAAAATATTTATCAGTACCTTTTTACCAATCACATTGTCTATTATCAGTCTCAAAACTTCTATCAAGTAATTTTTTATTTATATAATCAACTTCAACACAAAAAAATGTTTTTCAACACACTTGATGTTGGCCTTGATGTTTATTTGTTAATTTTAATCAAGCTAACCTAACATGCTTTAGTCCCTCTAACTTATAAATTTTCACCTTCTAAGCACTTTTAGTTTGATTCAGATTTTTACTATTTCATGTTTAATATTCTTGTGTGTAATCAATGATATTTGTGTTAGTGGCAATTATCTACATTACCCCACATTCGGATGTGATCCTTTACTGAATCTTGCGTAAGCACAGATGGCTTCATACACTGCGCTACTGTTTTGTCCTAAATATTTTAAATTACTAATTTTCAAAGTATATTTCTCGAAATAAATCTCCTATTTTCTTCTTCCTTCCATATGCATCATTTTTCTTTTTCCCTACGAAGATGCTTTTAAATTTACAACTTTTTGTAAAATGAACTAAGGATACTTTAGTCATTTTATAAAGAACAATTTATCAAGGTTTTTTTATTATTATCAAATACATGAACTACTTATTATCAACTTCAACATTTCTATCCAAACACAATCTATTGCTTATAAAGATCAATATTACTTAAAAATATGTATCAACAGGTAATTCTTACTAGCTATTTGCAATAAGCTGCCACTATCGTTACAAAAAGGTAGTTTTGCAAAACCAAACCTGAAGGAAATCTCTAAAATGGACAATTACTCTTTTTTCTTCTACGGGTGAGGCTTATTTAATGGTTGAAGTTGAATATTTTCATTATCAACCAATAAATTAGAGGCTGAGTCACGCAAAAGGCTGATTACTATTCAAAGGAAATTCTTTTCATTTAGTTTTTTTGATATCTAGAACTTATTAATTAGATATTTTAAATATGTACGGTGCAAGTGATGGAATACAGGCATACGCAGCGGAAGCAAATAGCCAGGATCGAACTTGCATGTAATATAAACAACACATAATCAAAGATTTTAATCAAACATAAAATCGATACTTATCTCTTGGAGCGTGACCGCGGCTGCAAATCGAACCTTCAAGCACGAGCAAAAGCTGTCCACGTGTTCATCCTTCGCTCCTACGCCTTCCGCTCGTATAACCCGAATAATGTTGCGAAATTCGTGTGGGCGAATTTCCATGGAAAAGTTGAAGAAACTTCTAAAACCCTTAGCCTCCTTATGGAATAAGACCCCTGTTTTATAACTACAGGTTTAAGGGTTTTCACCCTTTTCCTAAACCTGTTGCGTCTTTATTTTCCACCAAGAAATAATATTCCATTTAATTCTTTATTATTCGGGCATAGCAGGGACCACAGAATTTAATTAACGAGGCTTCCTATTATGGAATTAATTCGAAATATCTGAATTAATCTTACCATAATAAATTACGAATTATTCCACTAAAAAATCGTAACTGCACTCCTCAGTTTTTCTTATTAAATCTTATTTAACTCCCCATGTTAAGATTACAGATACCAATCAATTAAATTAAATTACTGACAATTTAATTTATTGACTAATTGAATCCTTTATATTTTCGCTTAACTTATATCATGTGACGGATACAAAATCCACCTGCAGGGTTTTCACATGAGACTTATAAGCATCCATAAAGGGGTATCATCAATCTCAAAGTCGAGACATGGATTCTATCAACTAATTATTACTTCACAAATGTAATTTGCCATTATCCGATTTACCTGGAATACATAGATCCGCAATTGAGTCGTACCTTTTAATAAATCAAAATAATGAACAAATCACATTGATCATAATAATTATATCAAGATTAAGAGTATAAGTACATTTAATGAACAAGAGAGTTTGTTTTATATATTCAAGATAAAAACACTTATCTCTACTTGGTCCGTTCAATACATACAAAATGTACTAGCACAAGTTAAGACGGCCGTACTATTCCCATAATGAAGATATATTATATTAATCTTGGGCTACAATCATACCGATGGCTTTGTCCAATTCCATCTTAGATTGTGAATTATAAATTTTATACTTATAAGAACTAACGATTTAATCTTCCGTGTATAGTTAAACTTTATACACTAAATCATCTACTATATAAGTAAAGGACACACATACTAGTACATGATCTATTTAATTCTTTATTAAACAATGAATAAATAATTGTTCTATAATAAATACTGTATCCAAACACATGGTTAATAATATATATATCCCAACAATCTCCCACTTAGACTTTTAACCATGACAATTGTTAGAATATACCATGTCTAAACGCATGGTTAATGGTATATACCCCAACAGCAAGAACCATTCAGGGTCTGTTTGGAAAGCCACCTGGTAATTGGAATTAGTGTAATTATTAGGCTAGTAATTATACATCCTAGTAATTATAAAGTATTATAATTACAATGACCTGTTTGTTTGTCATCATGTAATTACAGAAAATTCTTTTCATTTAGTTTTTTGATATCTAGAACTTATTAATTAGATTTTTTAAATATGTACGGTGCATGAACCATTTAGGGTCTGTTTGGAAAGCCACCTGGTAATTGCAATTGGTGTAATTACTAGGGTAGCAATTACACAGCCTAGTAATTACAAAGTATTGTAATTTACTTTGTAATTGTAACGACTTGTTTGTTTGTCATCATGTAATTATAGTGTAATTACAAGCGTACTGTTTGTTTGCACAAGTGTAATTACACAGTTAGTTTAATTTAAAATAAAATTTAATTATCAAAAATTAAAAATTAACATTTGAAAAATATGTGCCTTTATAAATGACATTAAAATATGTATTTAACAGCAAAATTATTTCTTGAAAATATATTAATTAATAATCATATATTTGTGACTAATATTGTAAAAAATAATTGATATATGTTTTTCAAATTAATAATATTTTAATTTTAGTTAAGTATAAAAATTAAGAGCGGACTTTCTTTTTTGGGACATCATGGATTGGATGTTTGACAAAAAAATTAATATTTATAAATATAATGCATTAACATTATTCAAATGTTTGACAAAAAATTCTATTAACTGTAAGTGACAAATAAACAGTATGCAATATGAAATAATAAGTCAATTGTACTAAAGCAAACAAATTAAAATCGAAAATACAACCTAAATTTAAAATCTAAAAAAAAAAAAAAAGGGTTTAACATAATACACTTATGTCAAAGTCCAACATAACATAAGTAAGTTGCAACGTAACATCAAAATTCACTACTAAATTCTACTTTCATAACATCACTCATTATATGTCAAGTTTGTTAATGACTCATTCTTTATAATACTAAGAGGCGTAGTTTCAAAAATTAGAATAATAACACAGCTATGCTAAATGAATAAAAAAAAAATATGAGCAATTACATGTAATCACAAGAAGTAAAGGTTGGCAATGAGAAAAAAAAATGAAAAATAAATAATATAAAAAGAAAAATATATTTTAAAAATAAAAAAGAAGTTAAAATATTAGAAATAAAAATAAATTTAAAAAGAAAAGAAATTAAAATTAAAAACAAAAAAAAACACTTAAAAGTAATCCTATAATTACAGGGTGTAATTACATTCAATTCTCAACCCCCCTGAGAATTGAAAAGTGTAATTACACTCAATTTTCACCTAACCAAGTAAATATTTAATCAAACTAATAGGTCAAACTATGTAATTATACCAATTACATCCAATTCCAATTACCTAGGTGGCTTTCCAAACAGGCCCTTACAGAGAAAGCCTCCCTGTAAAAAATATTTTCATTTAGAAGGCTTGAACTGAGACAAAAAGTTAAAATTTAAACGATTCCACCATATGATAATGGGAAAAATCATAATCGTCCACCGACTCTCCTTCCAGCCAACATGTCAAAATGAAAAAATACCATTGTCAAAACGTGAATGGTTCTCAGTTTTCCTTTTACAAGTCCTTCCAAAAAAGATATTTTCGTCCAAGGATAAATAGCATAGACGCCACAATTAACAATTAACGCCCTTAATTTGTAGTCTGGCTCACCATTCCCGCTTACCTTTTACGCTATTCAAATCCTTACCTTATCATTGATGATGATAAGAAAAATCCTCACATTTTACTATATTAGAGGTTTGCTATCGATGGATCAAGTGGAGCAAGGTTTTCAAATTTCACTAAGTAATCGTCACCACTTCAAATTTATGGGTAAAAAGTAAAAGTGCCAACCCATATTGCTGTATGGTCAGCTTCTTTCAACGGAACATCTTGAAAGTGGCTTGCTCCATTTAGGCATTCGGGTGAGAATCGATATTCATTTTAGATTTTTTATGCGAATCGCCTAAAATGGGTGGTAAATGCCATACACTATTAATGACGTGGCATGGTGACTAATTAAAATAGGACATGTGGCAAAGGGTGTAAAATAATAATTTAAAAATCAATTACAAGAAAAAAGAAAAGAAAAAAAAAATTCACCAAAATAAATTAATAAATTACCTACTTTTCTAAACCCTCCCCCACCTACCCCACCTCTCCTTCCTCCTTTCTACACCTCTACTACTACTGGGCACTATTTTTTTTCTTTCTAACGGCTCCATTTTTATTTGTTTGTTTTCATTAGATTTTGATCCATTTTGGAAGCATATAATTCAAAATTTGGCACTAATCTATAGCCCCAAATCATTATTTGTTTTTGTTTTTACAGTCCTCCAATTCGGAAATTTGATTTTCGAATTTGAAGCTTTAAGTTATGTTAATGGCGAGTTCCTCAAATCTCAACCTTAAAGAAGACCAAATTTCGGATTCGAACTCCTCTCGATGTTACGGTTCTTTTGAGATATCACCCACTCAAAATGGGCCGTTTGAGGCAAACTCGAAAATTCAAATCTGGAAGCTTTGGGCTTCAAAAATAAGCGTTTTCAACTTTCTTCTTGATGGAGATATGCTACATTCGGGAAAAATTTGTAGTCGGGAAGACAGTGTTTTCAAAGAAAAAAAAATGTGACCTTCATGGACGGAGCTTCGAAGCTCGGAAAGAGAAAATAATTAAATCAATTATGTGCGCTAAATATTGTTCTTAAGAGCATTAAGAACTTGTTCATGAAGTATTCGGGAGTTTGGTTGCTAATCAAAGTTGTTTGAATGATTTTTGGAGTTGGGTTTGACGAGGAACATATTGCACAGTGAAAAAAAAAATTGCAACCAGTGGTGGTGTCAATTTGCTAATTTGCAGTGGAAGCGTTTGTCAATTTGTTATCACTGTTATGCCGGAAAACTTATCCGGTGGTGGTGTTGCGGTGGCAAGTTGATGGTTTATGGTGGAGGAAGTGTTGGAATGAAAGAGAAGGAAGAAGAAGACATAAAAAATAAAATAAAATCGTAAAATTAAGCCCTTCACGCGCCTGTTTTGTGTGAAGGTCACACAATTTTCCAACTCAGCGAAAAGTGCCTAAATGGAACATCAGTTGCCCAACTGATGTGTCTAAATGGAACAAAGATCACTTGAGGTGTTCAAGTGAAAGAAGTGGACGACCACAGATGTCTGTCGATGGGTTTGGCCAAAGTAAAAATTACACTTAATGGTCTCCGGACTCCCTATCCCACAAAATGTCGAATTGAAAAAGTATTACAGTAACATCAATGATTTTAAGTATTATAACCTGTTTGGCCAAGCTTATTTTTCTCCCAAAAGTACTTAGTTTTTTAATAGAGAAAATACATAACCCCCCCCCCCCCCAAAAAAAAAACGTATAGCCAGATTAATTATGACGCATCCAACCTCAGGGCGACCTATTACTCCCGCCTTAATTTTTTCATTTTTTTTGTACCATTTTTTGACCGACGTGGCAAAAAAAAAATTGAAGCCTCCGATTGCACGTTGGAGAGTGTTGTACACTCTCCGCCACATTCTGTCGCCACGTCACTGTCACGTCACTGCCACTTTTCCTTCTTTTTTTTTCATTTGATTTTTCTTTTATTAATTATATTTAAACTAATTAACCTCTAATTAACCATTAAACCATTAATTTTATCTTCTTCATCACTAAACTCTTCTTCTTTATCATTAAACCCTTCTTCTTCTTCTTCATTTCAAGAAATCCATCAACCCATTTTCTTCCTCCATTAGCACACACACATTCAACCCATTCTCTTCCTTACACACACACACACATTCAACCCATTTTCTTCCTCCATTAACAACACACATTCAACCCATTTTCTTCCTCCATTAGCACACACACATTCAACCCATTCTCTTCCTCCATTAACACACACACACATTCAACCCATTTTCTTCCTCCATTAACAACACACATTCAACCCACACACACACACACACATTCAACCCATTTTCTTCCTCCATTAACACACACATTCAATTTAATCATCACTCATAAAGAGCTTATTTTCAAGAAACATTCAACCCATTTTCTTCAACTCATTTTCTTCCTCCATTAAAACCCATTTTCTTCAACCCATTTTCTTCATCCATTAAAACCCATTTTCTTCCTCCATTAACACACACATTCAACTCATTTTCTTCCTCCATTAACACACACATTCATTTGAAGGCAAATCAAATACCAAAATATCTCCTCCACCGAAATGGCATTATGTTTTAATGGGTCAGACCCATTTTCATATTGGTGATGTTCGCCGTCGCTCACATTGCGCCGCCGCTTTGTTCTTCTTCGCCGGCCGCATTCGGCTTCGGGCCGCGGTGTGTTACTACTATTTCGCCGTGTGGCGCGGCGGCGGTGGTCGAGGAGAAAGAAGAAGAAAGAGAAAAAGAGAAAGAAGAAGAAAGAGAAAATAAATTGCATTTAACAATTGAAATGTGGAAGAGAGAGGGAGGGGGGGGGTGGGTGAGAGGATAAAATATAAATAAATTTTTAAAAATTAATTTTTATTAAAATATAAAAAATATTTTTGCTGCTTTAACTCGCCATAATTTTTTTTTTTGCCACGTCAGTCGAAAATGGTACTAAAATACTAAAAAATTAAGACTAGGGGGGTAATAGGTCGCCTGCAAAGGTTGGGTGCGTCATAATTAATCTGGCTATACGTTGGGGGGGGGGGGGGGTTATGTATTTTTCCTTTTTTAATAAGTGTTTATTTTTAAAAAAAAGTAAGGTGTTTGGCCAAGCTTTTGTGAGAAAATAAGTGCTTTTGAGAAGTAGCAGAAGCAGTTTTTCAGAAGCTAAAAAAATAGTTTTTGTCCAAAAGCACTTTTTTTAAAAGTACTTTTGAGAAAAATACACATAGAAGCACTTTTTAAAAGCTTGGCCAAACACTAATTGCTGCTCAAAAGTACTTTTTAAATTAATTGGTCAAAGACAAACTACTTTTAGTGAAAAGTATTTTTTTGAAAAATACTTTTTAAAATAAGTTGTTTTTAGAAGCTTGGCCAAACAAGCTATTACTCCATCTTAATTAAAAAATGGGATAAGGCACTAGTACTCCCTGAACTTTGGCTAAAATTGTTGTGACACAACTTATCTTTACTAGGGTCATATTACCCCCTAAACTATTTTAAAGTGTAATAAATGCAACCCTAAGTGATGACGTGGCATAGAGAACCAAACATTTGGCAAGCAGTGAAATACATGCGCTGTCACGTGTAATTTCGCAATTTAAAAAAAAAATCTATTTCATTTTCTTCCTTTTTGTTTTCTTTTTAATTTCGAGATGTAATGGAAATATTATTTTATATTTAAAAAAATGAAACGGACAATTGTTATTGTTTTTGTATGAACATGAAAAAGAATTAGAAGTGTTGAGCATATTCGAAGGTTGTTGAAGTTTTAAAGTTGAGATTCAAGTGCTAAACTCATTCTAGATCCTTAGTTGTTGATGAGATTCGAAAATGAAGAAAGAATTGCAAATCCACCATTGTTGAACCTTGAAAAAATTTAAAGAACAAAAAAATGAGTTTGTCAAAATTCTTGGTTGTTGGCCAAATTGATTATTGGGGTTTGGTGATGATGTTGTTGTGAAGTTGTAGTTGAAATTTGAGCTTGATTGGTGTGGATTTAGCTGAGTTTTTGTTGAATTGTAAGACCAAAAATTAGATTTGGAGCTCTTGAAAATAGATGATAAAATGGGGATGAAAAGCTCTTGAAAATCAGCTTTGGAACTGACACGTGGTCATTTCGTATAGGTTAAAGCCCTTTTTTTAAGTTCCCATGTGCTTGAAGGAGGTGTTCTCACGCCTTCCTCCATGTCAGCACATAAGGTGCAAAATACAGAAAAAAAAAAAGTTTAGAGGGGTAATAAGACCCTAGTAAAGGTAAGGTGTGTCGCAGCAACTTTGGCCAAAGTTCAGGGGTGTACTAGTGCCTTATCCCAAAATTTAAGTTCGAATCCTAAAAATATAATCGGGATAAGGCACTATTACCCCCTTAAACTTTAGCCAAAGTTGCTATGGCACACTTTTACTAGGGTCCTATTACCCCCGTAAACTATTTTAAAGTGTAATAAATGCAACCCTAAGTGTTGACGTGGCATAGAGAACCAAACATTCGGCAGATAGTGAAATACACGCGTTGCCACGTGTAATTTCTCAATTTTTTTTCTAAAATCTATTTGATTTTGTTCCTTTTTGTTTTCTTTTTAATTCCGAAATGTAATGGAAATATTATTTTTAGAAAAATGAAAAGGACAATTGTTATTGTTTTTTAATGAACTTGAAAAAGAATTAGAGGTGTTGAGCATATTCGAAGGTTGTTGAAGTTTTAAAGTTGAGATTCAAGTGCTAAACTCATTCTAGATCCTTAGTTGTTGCTGAGATTCGAAAATGAAGAAAGAATTTTGAATCCACCATTGTTGAATCTTGAAATGGGTTTGTCGAAATTCTTGGTTGTTGGCCAAGTTGATTACTGGGGTTTGGGTGATGATGTTGTTGTAAAGCTGTAGTTGAAATTTGAGCTTGATTGGTGCGGATTTAGCTGGGTTTTTGTTAAATTTTGAAACTAAAAATTAGATTTGGAGCTCTTGAAAATAGGTGATAAAATGGGATGAAGAGCTTTTGAAAATCAGCTTTGGAGCTGACACATGGCTATTTCGTATAGGTTAGAGCCCTTTTTTTAAAGTTCTCACGCGCTTGAAGGAGGTGTTTGTTGAGTTTAAAGTCTACAAATGCATTAAGTGAGGGACTTTAAAGGTGAAGTATGAATTGAGAAATTGAGGGAAACAAAAGTGGAGGGAAATGAAAGTTTGAAAAATTCAAGTGAGCACTTCTCTCACATTAGTGGTTGAAAGTGTTATGTGTGTGCTTATATTAAGCAACACATTCTCTAGCTCATAAAGGGTTGAGAAGAGGACCACCCCTCGCGCCGTCGTCGTCGCTCGGCTCGGCTTCGGCTTCGGTAAAATAATCTTTTGGACCAAATTTATTTTAATTCCATTTTCGTTACTAAATATTTCCAATCCTGATATTAATTAATTCACGCGAAATTAGACTTAATTAATTAGATTCGCGGAATTATTTTTCCCAACAGAATTAATTATTTCCCAACAGACATAACGATGACCAATGGTCATCTTCTTCACCGAACAGGCACTTCCACACCTGTTCAGCAAAATAGCGGGCTATAAATATTTAGAGGTGTCGCCTCATTTTTCAATCACTGAAACGAAAAAATTTGAAATTTTTTGCTTTCTGACAAATAGTTTTTCCCCCCTCATACTGCATTGTTTCAAAACCAGAAATTAATAAGTGTCGTTTGATTGCTACCATTTGTTGAGTTCGCTGAAATTCTGCAATTTCCATTGCCGGTATTGCAGAATAGAATTTCGTTCTATCCTGGGAAGAATTAGTCCAAATCTTTGGCAACTGAGAGGGGATTAAATTCTTTAAGGAAACACAGTTTTTTGTGGGCTCGACATAAACATATTGTTCTTTACATTCTGCAAACAGATCATAATTTAATTAACAGGAATCACAAACTTAAAGAATTTAATGATAATTATACTTCTGTTTCATCTAACATTCTGTTTTGGTTGGAGACTAAAATCCTCGGATTTTCTACTCCAGTAATCTACTCGATTTGAAGATATAAAAACTTCATCGAGATTATTACTTTGTGTGTTTGATTAGAAGAATATAAAAACTTCATCGAGATTATTACTTTAAGTGTTCGATTAGTAGAATATAAAAACTTCATCGACATTATTACTTTGTCCGTTCTATTTATTGATTCTGGTTCTGTTTTGTTGTCAAACAGAAAATGGTTGATAACACTGCCGAGAACGCTACTGGTTATGGTGCAATGACTGTCGCCTCTTCGGTCGCACCCAATCTTGTCCCTCGCAATGGCTGCGGCAAAAAAGCTCGAAAAGTTTTCGGCATCGACTTTAAACGCCGGCGAGAAAATGTTCTTCTACTTAACAACCCTCGATTTGCAAAAATTTATTCGAGGAAGTTCCTGTTCTACCAGAAGAGACTCCGGACAACGAGCGTTTCATCGCGACGGAGGCATGGAATCATTCTGATTTTCTATGTAAAAACTATATTCTCAATGGGCTGGATGATAGTCTATATAATGTCTATAGCGGTTGTAAGACGTCTAAGGAATTATGGAATGCTTTGGACAAGAAATATAAGACCGAGGATCTTTGGGTTGAAGAAGTTTGTTCTTTGCGAAGTTCTTGGACTTTAAAATGGTAGATAATAAATACGTCATGTCGCAAGTCCGGGAACTTCAGTGATTACATGATGCTTTGCGGAAGGAATGGTACTCAATGGAGCTTTTCAGGTTGCGGCCTTTATTGAAAAATTGCCTCCTTTGTGGAAGGATTTTAAAAACTACTTAAAGCACAAACGTAAGGAAATACCATTAGAAGATCTAATTTTCTAGCTTAGAATTGAGGAAGACAACAGATTTGCTGAGAAGAAGGCCAATGGTGTCACGCCCCGAACCATGGCCTGGGCGTAACACGGCACTCGGTGCCTCGCTGCATGTGACCGAGCGAACCACATGACTTGCTGAGTCTACATGGGACATGAACTGATGCGGAATATAAAGTAAACATGCATGAATTGTGAAAACATGGAGTTCAATAATCATAAGTCTGAAAATATTATCATTATATCATGGATGCGGAGTTATGGTAATGTAGCCATTAAGGCTAACTCAACTGAACATCTGACATGACAATTGACTAGTCTATGAAACCTCTGACATAAATCATTTGCTAAAGCGTTCCGGGACAAGGCCCTCGGCATACCTTAAATGCATAACTGACTTAAATAGAAGTAAAGACACAACCCTGAATGAGATGGGGCTCACCAAAAGCTGATACGAGCAACGTCCTAATGAGCAAATCTGCTGTCCTGTAAATCAATACCTGCATCGTGGAATGCAAGCCTCCGGGAAATAGAAAGGGGACGTCAACATATTGAATGTACTGGTATGTAAAGCAACTGAAAGAAATAACATGGGACATGGAATAACATGATAAGAGCTGAAACTGAAGTCTAGCCATGAACATGAGTATCTGACATGAACATAAATACATATATAACATGAGTAAAAATATTTTAAGTTGGGTGAGCATTAACATAACCGACATGTAACCATCACGTTAACATGTGGCGTCTGATCTCTGCCCGATCAGCTAATCCATCCTGTACCTTGCCGAGGTACAAGACATGAACATGACATGAATGGATCCAAATCCCTCAATGGGGAAAAATATGAAGGTATCGTCCTAACTAGGCGGAGCGATCCTTATCCCACGCTGGCAACGTAGTTTCAGGCTATCTGAGCCTTTTCGGTAATCTGTACAACTCCCAAAAACATGAACATGATATAGTTGGCTAAGAAGCCCATGATTTTCGTGAAATAAATTGTAATCATGATTTCACAAAATAACTTATAACATGATTTCATGAAATATCTTGTAACATGGTTTCATAAGATAACTTGTAGGCATGTTCTGAAATGATATAACATAAACATGGTTTCATATCAAATAGCTTGTAAAACATGGGCTTTGAACAATATAGCTACATAATATACTTGCATGAAATCGTGTAAAGTGTGAGGAGTGTTTTCTTGAAAATAGCATGATAATTTATAACTTGCATGTAGGAACCCATAGAATGCAAAGTATAGATTTTCATGGATTACGGACAGATTCTCGATAATCATAATGATATATCAAGAACATAATGAAGAATTTATAACAATTTAATACATAATATATCATGGGGCATTGACCTAGGTTTATCATGAGCATGGTTAAAAACCCTAGTTTTCGTAAAACTTCATACTTTATGGAAGAAGGGGCGTGGGGAAGAACAATGGTGTTCTCACAAGTAGATAGCAACCCTACATACCTTAATCGCTCCAAAACTTGAAGAAAAGTCTGAATCTTTGAAGAAGAATTCCAAAAGCTTTGAATTTGAAACCTTGAGAAGAGTTTTCACTGATTTTTGTAGCTACTGTTCGTGGCTCAAAGGGTACTTCTCCAGACCTCCAAATCCAATCTCCACCGTTCATATTTTAGACTTATGTGTTATGAACACTCAGTTAAAATTTGGGCTCAAAACACGAAATTAATATGGCTGGTAGGGCTGTTCACAGTTTTGGTTAAAACCAAAACCAAACCGAAAATTTAACCAAACCGAATAAAAAAACCGACATTTGGTTTGGTTTGGTTTGGTTTGGTTTTAAATTTGAAAACCGATAATATTTGGTTTGGTTATGGTTATAGTAAAAAATAACCGAATAAATAACCGAACCAAACCGATAATTATATACATAAAATTTATAATTATTTATATGTATAATATTAACTTTTCATAAATAATTAAAGATATTTTATACCTTTTAATTATTAATTTAATTTTGGTCTACTTATTTTTAAGGCCCATGTCTTAAAAGAATATGTCCAAGTCCAACAATCCAAGTCCAACTCTAATAAGTCGTAAGCATAAGGGTAAAAAGTAAAAATCCTACTATCTCTTTTCATTTTACATTGCCATCAGCATGTCTTTCCCTCAATGCGGCAAAGTTCGCCCTTGTGGGCCGTGAGGAAAAAAGAGCTTCATAAGAAATTTGAAGAATGTAGAGAGAGAATATTTGAATAGTCACGGCTAGTCATAAATTAAAAAACCGAACCAAACCGACAATAACCAAACCGGTGGTTATTATTTTACTTGGTTTGGTTATGGTTTTAAACATTTAAAACCGACTAAATTGGTTTGGTTATGGTTTTAACCAATAACCGACCCAAACCGAACCATGAACACCCCTAATGGCTGGTTGGAATGAAACTCAACAGAAAAATACTAGAGTTTTCTCTAACTTTTTACAACTCTTGATATTTATAGGGTAACGGGATGGATGGATTTATTCTAGTCTTTATAAATGATAAATCTTGTAGAATACAAAGGTTCTTGATTAAAATATTTACCTTGGAGGAAACCTTAAGAAACTAGATTGCCAAACCAAATTCTTTAATGTTTCTTGATTTTTCTTGATTGCAAGAATGAGTTTCTTGAAAGATTGAAGTGTTTAGGTTCTTTAGGGATGGAGGTAGAGAGAAAAAGAATAGTCTCTTAGGGTTTATAATAGTGTTATGGACGTTTTTGCTTCATAAATTAATAAAATAGGGAGTCCTAATTCGAGTAGGAAAAGGCTAAAAAATGTAACCCAAAATCTGAAAATTCTGCTCCAGCGTTAGTAAAATAGGCATAACCCTTAGCATAGAGCTTTGTTTGAGCTCCACAAGATACCGTTGGAAAGCTATTCCAAAGGGCTACAACTTTCATGTTTTTAGTTTTCTCAAATTATCAACTAGTCAAGGAGTTATGGGTGCCCGAAGTAGGCTGGTCAACCACTTTCGTGATACACACAAACTTTCAAATTTTTCGCTAAAACTCTAACGATACGAGTCTAACATTAGTTCTAAGATACGGGGTGTTACAAATGGCAAACAAGCAATAATGTGGGCAAACATCGTTGAAACTGCCCCTACAAGTTCAAAGAAAAGGAAGCGGGCTTCTGGAGGGAAGAATGTTCCAAGCAAGAAGAAATTCAAAGAAAGTTGTTACAATTGCGACAAATTTGGACACATGGCTTGGTACAAGCCGTGTATAGAAAAAAGATAAGGGGAACAAGAAAGGTCAAGCCAATATGGCTGAAATGAATAATGAAGTGGATAATCTATGTGCCATGTTGTCGAATGCAACTTGGTAGGTAACCGCGAGAATGGGGGATAGACTCGGGCGCTACTGCCACGTGTGTTCTAACAAGGAATTATTTTCTTCTTATGATGTAGCTGGCCCCAACGAGACGATCTTCATGGTGGTCTGCTACTGCCAAAATTGAGGGAACAAGCAACATTGCCTTGAAGATGACGTATGGAAAGATTATGACGCTCAAGAATGTCCTTCATGTTCCAGAAATGCGGAAGAACTTAGTCTCAACTTCACTACTAGTCAAGAATGGATTTAAATGAGTTTTTGTTTCTGATAAGGTTGTTGTTAGTAAAAATGAGATGTATGTTGGAAAGGACTACCTCACAGAGGGCCTTTTCAAACTCAATGTAATCTCAGTTGATATGAATAAAATCTCTCCTTCATCTTATTTACTTGAGTCAAATAGTTTATGACATGCAGGTTTGGGACATGTTAATTATAAAACCTTGCGAAAAATGATTAACTTAGAAATACTTCCTAAGTTTGAATGCAATAAGTCCAAATGTCAAGTATGTGTTGAATCCAAGTATGCTAAGCATCCTTATAAGTCTATTGAAAGGAATTCTAATCCTTTAGACTTAATTCACACCGACATTTATGATATGAAGTCAACACCATCACGCGGTGGGAAAAAGTACTTTATAACTTTTATTGACGATAGCACTCGATATTGCTATGTGTATTTACTTAATAGCAAAGATGAAGCTATTAATGCATTTAAACAATACAAAAATGAAGTCGAAGCACAACTGAACAAGAAAATCAAAATGATTAGAAGTGATAGGGGTGGAGAATATGAATCTTCCTTTGAAGAAATATGCTTAGAACATGGAATTATTCATCAAACTACTGCCCTATACACCCCACAATCTAATGGAATTGCGGAAAGAAAGAATCGAACATTGAAGGAAATGATGAATGCCTTATTGATAAGTTACGGTTTTTAAGTAAAACTTATGGGGGGAAGCTATCCTTACGTGGTGAATAATCACCGAAAGTGCCCTATAGCAAAACAAAGTCCATTCCATATGAACAATGGAAAGGTAGAAAGCCTAGCTTAAAATATTTCAAAGTGTGGGGGTGTTTAGCCAAGGTACAACTTCCTAAACCCAAAAGGGTAAAAATTGGACCAAAAATCATTGATTGTGTTTTTATAGGATACGCCACTAATAGTAAAGCATATCATTTTCTGGTTCATAAATCAGAAAATCCCGACATTCATGCTAATACGATAATGGAATCAGATAATGCTGAATTTTTTTAGAATATTTATCCGTATAAAATAGAATGTGAGTCGTCTGGTAAAAGACCTAAACGACCTCAAGAAGAAACAAAGGAAAATATGCCTAACGAAGAAAATCCAAGACGTAGCAAACGTCAAAGAACATCGACTTCCTTTGGTCCAGACTTTTTGACATTCTTAGTAGAGAATGAGCCTCAAACTTTCAAGGAAGCAATGTCTTCCTCCGAAGCACAATATTGGAAAGAGGCAATCAATAGTGAAATAGAATCCATATTAAACAATCATACTTAGGAATTGGTTGATGTTCCTCCGGGAAACAAACCTTTAGGCTCCAAATGGATTTTCAAGAAGAAAATGAAAGATGATGGCACTATTGATAAATATAAGGCAAGACTCGTTGTTAAAGGATTTAGACAATGAGAAGGTCTTGATTATTTTGATACATACTCATCGGTGACAAGGATAACATCCATTCGGGTGTTGATAGCGTTGGCTGCAGTGTACAGACTCCATATCCATCAAATGGACGTGAAAACAGCCTTCTTGAATGGAGAGTTAGAGGAAGAAATCTATATGGATCAACCGAAGGGTTCATAACTCGAGGAAAAGAAAAGAAGGTGTGTTGACTTGTTAAGTCACTTTATGGACTTAAGCAAGCACCCAAACAATGGCATGCAAAATTTGACCAAACAATGTTGGCAAATGGATTTAAAATTAATGAATGTGATAAATGTGTTTACATTAAGAACGTTCCAAATCACTTAGTCATTGTTTGCCTGTATGTTGATGATATGTTGATAATGAGCAAAGACATTACCGACATAAATGCTACTAAGCGTATGCTTACTAGCAAGTTTGATATGAAAGACTTAGGAGTTGCTGATTTGATTCTAGGAATTAAAATCCATAGAACTCCACAAGGTCTAGCATTGTCACAGACTCACTATGTTAAGATGGTACTTGAAAAATTCAAGTATCTAGAGTTTAACATTGCAAAGACTCCGATTGACGTGAACCTTGCTCTTACAAAGAACCAAGGTCAAAGCAAGTCTCAGTTAGACTATGCTCGAGTGTTGGGAAGTTTGATGTACATTATGAACTGTACACGACTAGATATAGCTTGTGCAATAAGTAAGGCGAGTCGTTACACAAGTAATCTACGACCAAACTCATTGGATGGAAATGAAAAGAGTTTTGGGGTATTACAATACACCCAAGACTATGCTTTGCACTATAATAAATATCCTGCGGTAATTAAAGGATATAGTGATGCAAATTGGATCACCGGATCATCTGAAGTTAAATCCACAAACGGATACGTTTTCACCATTGGAGGAAGAGCAGTGTCTTGGAAATCATCCAAGCAGACGTGTATCGCTCTCTCTACAATGGAGTCAGAATTTATAGCTTTGGATAAAGCTAATAAGGAAGCTGAATGGCTACGGAATTTCTTAGAAAACATTCCGTTTTGGCCTAAACCAGTGGCACCTATATGCATACACTGTGATAGTCAAGCTGCAATAGGAAGGGCTGGAAGCGTCCTGTATAACGAAAAATCTCGTCACATACGACGAAGACATAATACCGTTAGACAATTACTCTCTAGTGGAATTATCACAATTGACTAAGGATAATGTGTCAGATCCACTTACGAAAGGCCTAACTAGAAAAGTGGTTGATAAATCATCAAAGGGAATAGGATTATGGCCAAGAACAAGTCATAATAATGGTAACTCCGCCTAGCTGACTGGAAATCCCAAGATCTAGGTTCAAGGAGATCAAACAAAGTTATGAATGACAGTTCAACATTGTCGTCAAACTCAATCCATTCTCATGATAAGACAATGTTCAGGAACAAGGATAAAGCGCAAAGGCTTTTTAATGGTTTCTAAGTTTGATACGGAGTATATCAAATTGTGTATCTACAGGATGACACGTTTATGTTACACCTCGCATTCTGTACATTTGAATATTCCAAGTTAATGGCGGGAAGTTAGGGACAAGGTTATATTTTCTTTTCCGGTTTTGTTAAGAATGTATAAGTTGCGTATTCATCCTTTTTATTGATATGGAGAATTAAGGGTAAATTTGGAATGAGAAAGCATTGGAGGCTAAAAGTTGGAAAAGAATTTCATGAAGTGGCCAAAAGGCCAAGGTGGTCGTGGGCCCCCCCTTGGTTGGCCAATATTTTCATGCCATGAGATGGCACATGTGTACATTACATATTTGTGGAACTATATATATGCATGGAATGACTAAGCAAGACTACAAATTCATCTTTTGTGACCTTGGAAATTTCTAGAAATTTGAAGAAAGATTGGAGGGAAAGAAAAAGAAGAAAAAAAAGAAAAAAGAAAAAAGAAGCACATGACCGACCATGTGCTATGCAAATATATATATATGGCCAAGTCATGAAAAGGGGACCAATTCATCATTTTTAGCTCTAGAGAATTCAAGAAAAGTGGAGAGAAATGAAGGAGGCACCATTCGGCCATGGTATGGCCGAAAATGGTCCTTGCAAGTTTGATTAGGAAAAATTAATTTCTTCTTGCTTTCCTACCAATTAGAGGGTCCTCTACAACGTGGAGTGATTGTTGGAGTGAATAAATCGCTTGTTTTTACTATGGGGACGTCTAGCCGAGTGGGGAAAAGTTAAGGGAAGAAGGTGAGTTTTGATCTTCTTTACACGTCTTATAGATGTTCGTGGATATTGTAGTATGTGAAAATGAATGAAAAACATGAAAATATGGATGTTGAAGTTGAGCCATGGATGTTAATGTTTGGCCGTGTATGTGTGTTGCATGTTTAGGGTGATGAATCAATTCTAATTGGCATGTTGGTTGTTGTAGTGCGTTGGAATGAATGGAAATCATGAAACCTTGAATGTTGGTGTTTGGCCGTGGTGTTGTGTGTAGCCGTGTGTGGGCTGTTTTGGAGGGGATATGATGAACAAATTTTATGTAATATTTGGTTGTTGTTTCTTGTGGACTATGTGATGAAAAATAAAGGTTTAATGACTTATGTCGAAGTTGTAGTGTTGTGGGCTGTTTTGAAAGTTAATATGATTCTAATGTGTTTTTTTTTTATATTTATGAAGATAATGTGGTAATGTATGGAATTGTTGACGTAGTATGGGAATTTGAAAGAAAGAAACGCATTATTGTCGTATTCATTAACTTGGAAGGTTTCGGGTTTCATAGCATATTGTTTGAATTGTCTTGAATATTTTGTGGATTGTTCGGAATGTTCTTAAATCTTGTTATTATGATTGTTGGTTTGGTTGTTGTTGATTTGGCCGAGTTAAATTCTCGGGGATGTTGAAGTCATAGGGGGAAATCTTTTGAAATTTCTGTAGACAAAGTGTTACTTTGGTATTGGATGCTTAAGTGCTTATGGCTAATGGTTGATACCTAATGACATTATTGTAGATCGTGAGAAGCCGAGACCTAAGCTCGAATTAGCGTAGGAAGCGGCTAAGGTATGTTAAGGCTCATCTCTTTTCTTTCAAAGGCATGACTCCCACGTTATAATGTCTTAAACGTTTTATATCTTCTTTGCTTGCCAAAGTTAGAAGCCTATGACTCCAAGGTACCAGTTCTTTTCCTAATAGTTCATAGTTGTTTTTATTAAAATGTCCATGTTTTTCAAAAACCAAGTTTTAAGAGGTTGAGAACTTTTATGACTAAAACGATGAATATGTCTTTATATTGACAGCGACGATGTCAAATATGAGGAAATGTCCGTGATGAATATGTCGAGGATATGTTTCTACCATGAATATGACAATGTGAAAATGTTATGCTATTTCTTGACTTCTCAACTCTAATTATGGATAATGACTATTTTAAAGATTCCAAGTATATGAAACGATGCCTTACGATCCTATTCCATGTTTCTCGTGATGTTACTCTCCATTGTTAGTCTCGCCTTATATTAATTGTCCCTTCAAGGTGAGGCACGACGCCCATGGCTATTCCATAACATCATCGGAGGTTACCGACCTTACGTCGCTCCGATAGATACATGGCTTTCTTTGGGGCTCTCCGCATGCTTATATGATATATGTATATGACATATGTATATGTATATGGGGGATATAGGGAAAGGGAGACATGTTGCGCTATAGACGCATTGCCACACAGTCGGTGAGTAAACTCCATCCGGACGCGGGATGCCGGACGCGGGATATGTGGTTATGGATCGGGCCGCACGTTCATGACAATATATTATATGGATCGGCCGCACGTTCGCGGCATTATATATATATATATATATATGGATCGGGCTGCACGTTCCGGCACTAAGCATGCATGGTTCCGCCTAAAAGGGCACTCAGATGTACAGGTTACTCTTTTATCTCATAAAATGCCCTATGTTGTCGTCTTGTTACTATTCATGTTTTGTATCCTTCCACATGTTATTACTCATGCCTTACATACTCAGTACATTGCTTATCTTATGCGACGTCCCTTCTTGTGGACGCGTTTCATGCCGCGGTACACCCGAATATGCGCCGAAGATTTTAGTAGAAGTTGTTCCGGCGGGATTGGCGAGCTCCATTTTCTCGGTGCGGTAGGAGTCGTAGAACTATGTTATGACAATTGTTCTATGTTAGAGACTTTGCGACAGTGTCGGGTGCATAGTATGTCGGTGCTGCAAGCGGCTCCACAAGCCGATGTGTTGTTATATGTTATATTACTGATTTCGTGCGATTTGAATCTTTGTTGGATACAAAGAAGGTGGAAAGCATATTTGTTTCCTGAAAAAGCTCTATTATGTACTTATGCTATGATTAAGGGCCCAGTCTGATTACGAGTACTATGAAGGTCAGCGGGTTCGCTCGGCCCTAGGTAAGGGTCAGGTGCCCATCGCACCCTATCGGATTAAGGGTGTGACAGTTTAAGAATCACCTATGTGAATGTGAAGTGGAAGCCGCTTTAAGGAGAATTAGAGTAAGGCCAGTTCTATACACACTCATGAAACCAGGCGGTGTTCAAGGTGGAGAAACGAACACAACAATGAGAACCAAGAATGGTTAAGGGTTAAGTGTGTGACATATGTTGTCTAGATATACATTAAAGCTCATCGGTTCAAAGATATCAAATCTACCAATTGATCGAGTATATCCGATATATGTTCACTACGGAAAGTTCAAAGGGAAACCTATTTACCCAGTTGCAGTTAATCCTTACCTGTAATCACACAAGTTTTTTTCTTTTTTTTGCATGTTTCATATATAGCCATTCCTCATTCATGTGGGGGATTGTTGAGTTTAAGTCCACAAATGCATTAAGTGAGGGACTTTAAAGGTGAAGTATGAATTGGGAAACGGAGGGAAACAAAAGTGGAGGGAAATGAAAGTTTGAAAAATAACTTTTCAAGTGAGCACTTCTCCCACATTAGTGGTTGAAAGTGTTATGTGTGTGCTTATATTAAGCAACACATTCTCTAGCTCATAAAGAGTTGAGAAGAGGACCATCCCTCGCGCTGTTGTTGTTGCTCGGCTCGACTTCGGCTTTGGATTTGGTCAAATAATCTTTTTGGACCAAATTTATTTTAATTCCATTTTTGTTACTTAATATTTCCAATCCTGATATTAATTAATTCACGCGAAATTTGACTTAATTAATTAAATTCGCGGAATTATTTTTCCCAAGGAATTAATTATTTCCTAACAGACATAACGATGACCAACGGTCATCTTCTTTACCCGAAACGGAACACTTCCACAATTGCAAAAAAATGAGCTATAAATTTTTAGAGGCTTCGCCTCATTTTTCAATCACTGAAATGAAAAAATTTGAAATATTTTGCTTTACGACAACGATTCCCCCCCCCCCCTCATACTGCATTGTTTCAGAGAATCAGTAAGTGTCGTGTGATTGCTACCATTCGTTGAGTTCGCTGAAATTCTGCAATTTCCATTGCCGGTATTGTAGAATAGAATTTCATTCCATACTGGAAGAATTAATCCAAACCTTTGGCAACTAAGAGGTGATTAAATTTTTTAAGGAAACACAATTTTCTGTGGGCTCAAAATAAACATACTGTTCTTTACTTTCTGCAAACAGATCATAATTTGATTAACAGGAATCACAGTGTTCTCACACTCTGCCACACGTCAGCACATAAGGTGCAAAAAAATACAAAAAAAAAAATTAGGCGGATAATAGGACAATTGTAAAGGCAAGATGCGTCGCAACAACTTTGGCGAAAGTTCAGGGGATACTAGTGCCTTATCCCTAAATTTAACCTATCAAAAGTTGAGTGACGGTTTTGTCTCAACCAAACATTACTTCAAAAATACATCAGTAGTATCTACTTAACTCGAAAAAAAAAAACATTCTAATAAAAATAAAAGATCATATCTTTCTCATTATTTTGCCCATTAATTCTTATTTTTCTTATTGATCTTATTTTGAAAAGTCTAAAGTTATCTATGTTTATTATTGAATTTATGTAGAAAGCACTCAAAAAAAAAAAAAAAAAAAAAAAAAAAAAGATGAAAAGATCTCAGTTTGAAGACCTTTATTTTTCCCCGAACAGTTAAGAAGTTGTGACTGATAGCAATTGCTGTTAAGAAGCAATAATATAAGGAAAAGGGAAATAGAAGAACATCGCCCAACGTATAATCCTGGCAACAGGTGCCATTCTATTTCTCGTACTCGCTTGATTGGCTGCAAAAAAATTGTTTAATAATAATTTCACAACATATGTTGATGTGTGCTTCAAGGAATTTGGGGACAGAGTTTTGCATTGAGTTACCATAGATGAGGCAAATATACTTGCCTTCTTTTTCTCTATTCATAGTTGGTTAGAGCCTTAGAGGTATATTTAGAGTTTATGAAACTTTATTTGGGTTAATCTTTTTATTTTATTTGTATTCTTTGTTAAATTCGTAGATGAAATAATTCCTAATATTGAATCAGACAAAGGGTATATGTACGTGTAACGGTGTAAGTATGATCTGTATAAATCAATTTTACTAACTATTATCTCCATCACAAATAACTACAATTTCTTTGTAGGTTTACATCATGAAATTCACAATGATCTACTACACATCTTGAGGAAGGGATACATTGATCGGATTTTTGTACAAATTCTACAAAATACTATTTATTCGACAACAATTTCTTGATATATATGCAATTATAAAAAGGAAGAGCCTAAAATTTTAAAAAAAGAGGGTGAAAACTTTAAGACTTGAAATGCTTGAGACCAGAGTTGACGTTCCTCAAATTCATGCTTAAATGTTGTTGACATATAAAAGAAAGAATTACTGTTAACTTTAGTGTATATCTTATATTATAAGCAAGTGCTTAATTAGTACTAATTTTCAGTATAATTATGCTTTGCAATGACAATAGATATCAGTAGAATAGGCTCATCATTTACCGGTTTAAATTTGCATTTTTACCTTCGATTTATGTGCAAGAACACTTATTATAATTTATGTAAAACGTCTATTACAATTATCATTCGAAAACTAGTATGTGTGAGTGTGTGCGTGCGCGCGCGAGCGCGCTGTTGGTTCGGTTTTTTCGGTTATTTTTTGGTTAAATCCAAAATCAAATCATATTTTAAACCAAAACCAAACCAAACCAAAAAGTGTTTGTTTTCTTTGTTTGGTTTGATTCAATTTTTTGATTTTCCGTGAACACCCCTAACTTCAGTATTTCCCTTCAGGTGTGTTTGGTACGAAGGAAGTTATTGGCGACGATAACTGCCAAAAGTGGTGGTTGATGGTGATAATTATGAAGTGATAGGGTTGCTAGAAGTGGTAAGCGATAATAATTCTGTAATGTTGTTTATCGTAATTAAATAAAGTCAAAGTAGAATAAACGAGTGACCCATTAAATTTGTCAAAGTTTTTCATTTAGACACTCAACTTGATGTATTATTTATGTTCAAGGGGGAAGAATCATTTTAGAGGTACTTGATAGACGTTAGGTAGATAATCAATTCATACCAATTTTTGTTGACAACGAAGATATCGCCATTGCATGAAAATGAAAGAAATTGTCTAACCATTAGTTTTCGAGTAATCTGCATCTTCAATAGGTCAATTAATTAAGGTTTTACATAAGAGATTTCTAAACTTTACGACATCCAAAAAATGACAAGATGAAATAAGTGATCTAGAGTGTTAGCAAAAGAATTACGATGATGTTAAATTGTAAGGGGAAAAAGATTAAAAGACAAGTTTTTTTGCCCCTAATATTCCCCTTTCCATCGCTTAATATAAGACTTCATCTCAATGAATATTAACTTTGGATTGCTTAATCCATCTCATTATTAGTTCATTGTTAAACCAATTTGAATATAAGAACCATTATTTTAAAAGACGTTTTCTGAGCGAGCTCCAGGGTGAGGCGTATCAAAAACGCACCGACACGTATTGGCAGGTAAGCCCCAACCTTCCTGGCGTTTGCCTAGGCGTAAGCCCCAACGTTCTAGGCATTCATTTGGGGCGTAAGGCCCGAGGACTTTTCCAAATCTGAGCCAAAATTGCTTAATAAATCCTTTTTTAAAAGTTAATTTATAGTATATTCTCAGACTAAAAAACTCAAACTCAAACAGTCAAAAGTTTTTTCTAATTGTTTATCCTAATTTCATATTCTTTTCTCTTTATTGTTTACAGAGTAACAAATACACTTTAGACCTTTGTATGTAAAGTGCAAACTACAAAGCAAAAAAATTCGTCCTCCAATTATTATAATGCTTTCCTGCTTGCATTTTCCTTCTTTATGTTTTATTTTCTTCAAGATTTTTTAACATTCTTTAATTTATCTTTCTCTAGATAGTTTTTAGTTTTAGAATTTCTTTTGGTATCGCTCTAGTTTAGATAATGTTTTGAAGACTCTATTCTAGCTATTTATATTATAATGAGTATTACTTTGCTATCTGGTTTTAGGCTTTAAAACAATTATTGCATAGTATTGTCATTTTTATGTTTGAATTATTGGGATAAGTATCATTTTTATAACTCTAATTTTGTTCCATCGTAGTCATGTTATTGGTGCAACACATCTTTACGTCATTCACTTTTTTCAAGATTTTTTTTTAATGTTTCGTGCGTATGTTAGCATGTTAATAATAAATATATACATTTTTCGACTAGTAATATTTTTTTTTATAATTTTAATGTATTTTTATTATGTTTTTATATTAATTTATAAAATACTGAAAATTAAATACACACGAGGCTTACGCCCTGTGCTGGGCTTACACCTTGCTAAGGTATATGTAAAATGACTCGCCTTATGCCCACGCCTTTTAAAACAATAATAAGAACTTTTGTCAACAGTTTTTGTTATTGAATATGTTGTTTGCAAATTTTAGTATGTACCTAAAATGATGCACCTTTTGGTGAGCTTCAACATTATATTGTAGAAAATACTTATGTGTATACAATATTCGTATCAAAACGTAACTTTAACAATTTAAAATAAAAAGATATCGGCAACCAAAACAATCCCTCTTTGTCGAATGAATCTTCAAATCCTCATAAGTAAAAATGCATACATACAGAGTGCAAATAGATTTGGTGCAAATTAAAAAGAACACATATGTTCGTTTAGTGAGCTTCAACATTATAAATGTGGATAGAAAACACTGTCTTCAATTGTGAGGAATAGGGTAATCAATCTCATGAGACAGCTTGCTTGGCCAATCTTTAAAAATCGACTTATTTTGAAATGTGTTTTTTCCAAAAATGTTTTTCAAAATAGTACTTTTGATGAGAAAACAGTTTGTATTTGATTAATCAATTTGAAAGAACTTTTGAGAAGCAACTAATGTTTAACCAAGCTTTTAAAAATTGCTTTTTAGTATTGTCTCAAAAGTGCTTTTAAAAATACTTTCGGGTAGAAGCTACTTTTTCCAGCTTTTCAAAAACAACTTCCACTTCTACTCAAAAATACTTTTTCTTCTCCTAAAATCTTGACCAAACACCCCAACTTTAAAAGAAAAAGAAAAACATTTTACACCCCCACTTTAAAAGAAAAAGAAAAACATTTTTCTCAAAGAAAAAAAAAATAAGCACTTACCCTGACCACACAGACTATTAAATAATATGGTGCATCGCTTGGAAGGATCTCAGATGAATAAGCTTACTATGCTTGGGCATACCAATGCAAACGGATAAAGAATCAACAGTGTGCTACGGAAACACAAGAAAACAACCATGTCGAAGAAAACAGACTAAAGACTTACAAAGTTGCATCACGAAAGTATCATTACGCTCCCATCTACATGAAAATACTGTTTATATGTCTCATATGCTACAAAGCTACTTTCCTTCTTCGGCCACCAAAGGTTACCAATTCAAAACGATAATACTTGCTGCTAGCAAAATGGAAGTTGATTTGCGTCCATTAAAAATGACAAGGTTTAATTGTGTTTCATAAACACAAGTTTACACATTTTACTGGACCTTTAACTCATCAGGCAATATATTCTTAAAGTTTGTCAAACTGAAAGAGATCTCACCTCATCCACTTTCCAGAGGTCTTCTTCATACTTATACCACCTAATTAGCCCTTCATCATTTCGAACACGTTGACACATGATGCATGAGTCACTCATGCAGGTTATGAATTTGCGTAACCTACACGCTTTTTCAAGAATTGATTCATCAAGCTTGGTCAGAATTTTCTCTGGTGCAGGTGGAGAGCCTTCAGTAATCAGGCAATGCGATATGTTGAGCACTTCCAACTTTTTTAACCCATCCAAGATAATAACCAAGGCAGGTTTAGGCAACACTGTGCACCTCACACTCAACACTTTCAAGTTTGGCAGAAATTCTACCAGTGTAGAAGCAAAGACCACATCACAGGGCCCCATAATCTTGAGCTCAGCAAAATTTTTGCAACTCCTTCCAATTTCCTCCATGACACATGCAGGATCTTCTATACTAGGCATCGTCAGTGATTCAAGATCTTCCCACATACGAATAGCCCTGCATATTCCTGCCTCTTTTATTCTGTTCCAAGCAGGCATGACAAGACGTTTAAGAAGCGGACACCTGAAACAGAGGAGATTTAATTAGCTGTCTTCTTCATTCTCACACTAAACTTTGCTTCTGCTGAATTAGAATAATGGAAAATTATATGGCAGGCTATACGGTTTCTTTATTTAAGTTATAGTACTATAGAAAGATGAAGGTTTATTTGGGGAATACCTCTCGGCAGTATAAGTCAACTGATCGTCCTTGACATACAAATTGTAATGGAATATTAACGTTAGTATGTTTCCACGACTAAGGTTCAAAAAAATCTTCAGGTAGCGGGTCAACGTCTTATCAGACTGACGGTCGACATATACATACGGCTTTTTCGGAATTTTGATGAAATTTGATTTTAGTGCCGACAAGTCCAGCGTCTTCCACAGAAGTTGATCAGAGCAAGCCAAATGCCATGCATTACACACTTGAGCAGGTCCCGAAGTCAACTCAAAAAGGTTAAATGACTGGAGTATCTTCACCAGGACATCAATATCCAGGTCCTCCCATCTCCTCACAGGAGAATCTCCTCCTTCCATCACAAAACTTCAATCTCCTAAGACTTAGGGCTAAAAAACTCCTGTAGAAACAAGAAAGGTTATTTGAATTGGATGTCAAATTGATGCTGCTGATTGTCATTGTGTATATTGGTGAATATAGTCAGACCATGAAGCAGAAAAGTTAAGCCCAGCAATACGAAGAAGCATTAGAGAATGTACAAATAAGTCTGAGTACTGGGATTCCCAAAAGTGAAGAAGCTAGGAGAATCTGACCTAGAACTTAAGTTGGTTATAGATAACGACAGAAAACTAAGTTCTTGCTGGCATAGCTGACAAAAGTATCACATTTTGGATAAAACATAAACATTACCGAAAGCAAAATGATACAAAAAAGGAGGAAGTAACATTGATTTCCACATAAAATTCGCTAGAGGAGAAATTTCAATGTCCTTAACATTAGGATGGAAAAGCTGAAGACTTGTTTTATGTTTAAGAACAAGACAAGTACAACGAGAACTGGAGAATGGATATATATATATATCCTCTCATTTAACTTCTGACGTGGCGCGAGGCCAACGCTTCTGCCTTTCCACTTTCCACTAGTCAAATAATGTAATGATGGCAGAGAGAACTAGAGTGAAATACTTGTAGCAAGTAAAGAATGACTTCAAAAAGTTTCAAATAAGATAGTACGAGTTGTAAAAGCGCAAGAGCTATATAGAACCAAAGTGTCTGCTGAAAAAGATGCATATAGTTTCCAGGAATCAAATCGAAGGGGATGAAAAACATAACTCCATCCCTCCTATTTTACATGAATGGAAGCAAAAATAAATAAGTTAGCATGATAGGCGTATTTAGCAAAGAGGGGTTAAAAGATATTAAAGTAGTAATAGTTAAAAAGTTAGCTTAAAAGGAAAAAGCACCGTGTCAAAGTTTGAATATCATAAGTTAAATGAATTCCTAAATCTGGTCAGAGTTATGTAAACAATACTAGTAAGGAAACAACAATAGCTATGCCTTAATCTCAAAAATTTGCAATTGGTCTTACGGTTCCTTTGTAACCATTCCGCTCTACCCGGGTTCAAATTTTCAATACTACTTTACAACAACTTAAATGGAGTGATGTGGACGTTGAGGATCTTTTTTTGGAATTTCTTTTTATTACATAGGAGGGTAGGGGGTAGGGGAAGGGGAAATAGGGGAGGGGATTACAAGGTGGGGAATCGAACCCTCACCAATAAGGTAAAAGTTCAGGTAGCCAAGGTAGCCAACCAACTGAGCTACTAGTATTCCCGGACACTGAGGATTCATATAGCCGGCCCCAACTTTTTGGGAATGGGGTAGAGTTGTACTTTACAACAGCTATACTTCAAAGATAAACTAGTTGAGGTCGGCTATATGAGTACCTCAATATCCATTCGCTCCGTTTGGAAGAGTTTCATTCCAATACTCCAATTATTATTAAGGATTCTCTATTGCTAAAGGTTTTCTAAATTTTCTACCGAAATACAAATCAGTAATGAACTAAAAAGACTCCTGGCAAACAACATACTTAATGTAAGGCCGTTTTCGAAAAACCCAAGAGAGAACAAAAAAAAATAAGGACAAGCATATCAAAACAACATGAAAACGAGAAATAACAAAAGCGAGAAAGTCTGATAAAACCTGGAAGGAAAGATCTTGCTACCATAAATAAATAAGATAATTTTGACCTAACAAATATAAGCAAAAATCAAATGGCAATAAACGAATGAGCACTACTAGGACGAAAGAGAAACTGCGAGACTCCTCTGAGATCCTAATCTTCCTGTCCATCTAAGATCATGTAATCACCTATCTCCAATACTTCTTTCCTACCACCTTTTAACACCTTCAAGCATCATAGTGTCTCTCCTCTTCACAAACCATCTCGGCCTCGTTTCCCGCATCTTGTCCTCCGCCTAGTCACTCCCATTGTCCGGATATCTTCATTCCTAATAATTCAGTGCCCACACATCCCTTCACTTTCGCGACTTTATCTTCTACGAATGAGCTACTTGCCAACACTCCGTCTCAATAAATCGGTCTAACCACCATTTTTAGAACTTGCCTTTAAGTTTTGTGCACTTTCTTGTCACACACCATCATACCAAGCAAGCCTTCTCACAACACTCTTTTTTCGATATGTCGAAACATCATCAGATACCATCAACACCGTATAATAGGCATAGAACATCATCGGTCCCTTATCACATAACACTCCTCCATTTCAACTATAGGATTTTAATTTATGTGTTGCGTCTTTGTCTATCAGACTATCACACCATTGATGTGGAAACTGAGCCTAGACATATGAATGATCTATGTGACCTCACTTTGATGATCTCAGACCTGAATCAAACATGTCCTTTATCGCTTTGTAGGTACACCTTTAGCCTCCAAATTCCAACGAACCTCTTTTCAACGTAACTTTTACTAGTTTATCCTGACAGTAAGGAATTAAATTAGGAGAAATGGAGTATTGATAACAAGTCATCAACAACAGAAACAATGATAGTTGGTAGGGGGTCAGTATATGACTAAATTCCTTGAAAATGACATTAAACAAAGCTAAACTAGCAACTCTTAAACATGATGGATCTTCAATCCTCTTCCGCAAATCCTACGAAAAAGCTGAAAAACACAAGTACAATATCCAAAGTCGCGACGCCCATTAAAACTTATCTCCTAACAAAAGTCACAAAAATATGTTTAACGGAAAAGGTCATCTGAGAGAGCTTCCTCCACCAGAACTTTGCCATCTAGATGAAATAGATAGTCTATGAGGCATAAATTAGGAGTCATGATGAATATAAAACTTCTAAAATCAAATATCCAGATTGCAACATAAGCAAACCTTTATCCTAGCCATTAGACTTACCAATAGATCTTGCTTCATTTATATTTTGTTTTTGTTTTTTTGGCTAATTTGTGAAGATGTTTGACCTTTGAGCATGTCATGTTTACCTCGTCCATTTTAACACCTTGCATATATTAGTGATTTGAACTTCTAACCTAGACATTTCCAAACTATAATTCAGGACTTCTTTCCTTTCATCTTCTACATGTGCTACTTGTACCTTGTCATAATCATCACTTATTTTGTCTAGTTTTATATGACCACACACCCTCATACCATTCGCATTTCTACAACACTCATTTTTTCGATATGGTGGACATCAGATACCCTGTGCCATATAATTTATAAAAATCGAATCCTCCATTTCAACTATAGGATTTTAATTTGGGACTTTGTCTATCAAACTATGGGACGTGGAAAAAGAGACATATGAATGATCTATGTGAACTCACTTTGATGATCTCAGACCTGAATAAAGGGGTATTATGGCATATTAACGATCAACGTAATACTAGTTTATCCTTACAGTAAGGAATCAAATTGGGAGAAATGGAGTATTGATAACAAGTCTTCAACAACAGAACCAATGATAGTTGGTAGGGGGATCAGTATATGACTAAATTCTAAATTAAAAGCTAAACTAGCAAGTAAACATGATGGATCTTCAAAAAATGAAAAACACAATACTTTTGGGTTATATATATATATATATATGTTTAAAGGAAAAGGTGAGAGAACCTAAATGAAATAGATAGTCTATGAGACATATATTAGGAGCCACGATAAATATTTTTTTTTTGAGACTGGTAACAAAGGAGCCACGATAAATATCAAACTTCTAAAATCAAATATCCAGATTGAAATACATAATTCAGTAGGGATTCCTTAATTGTTCGTAAGTACTCCCTTCATTTCATTTTTTGTGAAGATGTTTGATTAAGCATGCCATTTAAGATGTCAATTGATATATTAGTGATATGGAAGAAACTATTAAATTAGTGGTTGAAAAGAGATATCATATCAAAGTTATAGAGGGAATAATTTAATACAACTTAAATTCTTAAGAACTGTGATAATTTATAAAAATAGAATGGTTTCAAACATTTTGGGACGTCTTAAAATGGGAAAAGAGTCATATAAATTGGAACTATGGAGTATAAATATTTCAGGATGCAGAATATTCATCCCAGAAGGAGCTTAAGGAATGGCTAGGAAGAGAACTTGAATGAAATGGGACTTCACTGTGGTTCTTGTCTTCTTCTCTCAAACAAACTAGAGTTCTCACCATATATCAAGCTTCTCAAACCAGTAAAGTATCAATTGAAGTATAAACAATCAATTATGGAATGTTGATACTACTCAAGAGATTACCGGCTCACAGCCAAAATCTCTAACTCACCTCCTGCAGTTACAGCTCAAATCAATGTCAGCCACAAGATTGTATTGAGTCTTTAATCAATGATATTAATTTATCACATCTTGTGTTCCTAATACATCTGTACTTGGGATTGAAGGAAAGGATGGATAATTTTTTCAGGCATATAGAAGAAAGCAGAAGTTGTTCCACAGCCTAAACAACAATGTGAACACTAAGATTGCCTTTCCGAAATCAACTGTGAGTTTCTCAGTACTTATCAATGGCTCAGCAGCAGGTTAATTCAGAGCACAAAGGGGCCTCAGACAAGGTGATCCTTTGTCACCTTCTCTGATTTTCTTAGTTATGGAAGTACTCGACAAAATGACTAAAACTGCAAACTTGAAAGGATGGTTAAAAGGTTTTGATATGGCTAGAACTGGTAGGGAGAGTTTGCAGGTGACTCATCTACAATATGCAGATGATAATATGATATACTCATATTCTGTGATGCTGAAGAAGAGCAACTTAGATATCTGAGGGTGATTGTAGTATTGTTTGAAGGGTTATCTGGCCTGTGGCCTGCATATCCACTGCAGAAAAAGCTTTTTGTATCCCATTAACGAAGTCACAAATCTGGACCTACTGGCTGCAATCTTAGGTGGTGAAGTTGGTTCCCTTCCAACAATCTACCTAGGAAGCTAAGTCCAAATCCACAGATTTGGAATAATGAGATTGAGAAGTCTGAGAAGAAATTGGTCAAGTGGAAGACCCAATATCTGACATTAGATGGCAGACTGACACTTATTAATTCAGTCCTTGATGTTCTCCCAACATACATGATGTCCTTGTTTCCTATCCCAACAGGGATCATCAATAGGCTGGACAGCATCACGAGGAACTTTTTGTGGCATGGGAATAAAGAAAGGAAAGGATAACACTTGGTTGAATGGAAAAAAGTGGTAGTTGGAAAGAGATATGGGGGATTAGGAATTAAAACCTGAAGATACAGAACAGGGCTCTCAGAATGAAATGGCTATGGAAGTTCACTAATGACAATGAGTTATTGTGGAGTAAAGTCATTAAAGCAAAATATGAGGAGGAAGATAAGTGGATGACTAAAGAGGTTACTACACCTTATGCGGTGAGCTTGCGGAGGTCCATCAGAAACTTATGGAGTGATTTCAAAACCAATACTAAGATCAAAGTGCTAAATGGGGAAAAAACTATCTTCTGGAATGATGATTGGCATGAGATTGGCAAACTGGAAATCCTCTTCCCAGACATATATGATCTTGTGCTTCACAGCATAGGTCTATAGCACAATTGGGGACAACTCAAGGGTGGAACATTACCTTCAGAAGACAACTGAATGACTGGGAAATAGAAAGAGTGGCTCAATTTTTTAGCACAGTTGAACAATTCAGTGGGCTTCAGACAGGTGAAGATGCTTTAAGGTGGCTAGGCAGTAGTAGTGGTTCCTTCAAGGTCAGTACAGCTTATAGAATGATGAATCATCCCAATCAACAACTAAACTGCTGGCCTTGGAAACTCATTTGGAAAACTAAAATACCACACAAAGTAGCTTGTTTTGTGTGGCTTTTGGCTAAGGAAGCAGTCCTTACACAGGATAACTTGATGAAGAGAGGGATCCCATTATGTTCCAGATGTTTCTTTTGTGGAGAAAAGCAGAGACAGTTAATCATCTATTTCTACATTGTAAGATTACAGGACAACTCTGAAGAAAATTCTAAACCTGAAAGGCATATCTTGGACTATGCCTGGTAAGGTTTCAGAAGCACTAAGGAGTTGGGAGGAAGCAGGTTTGCAGGCAGGAGACAGAAGTCGATGGAGAATTGTATTTTGTTGTTATGATTTTTGAGAATGTAGAGAATAAGAAGGTACTCAAATGATATGTGTTTCTCTAATAGATTCAAATGATATTGTCTCTTGTATATAGTTTCAGTATGACCCATGTACTATTCTGCTCATGATGAAATATATTTACAGTTAACAGTTTCATTTAAAAAAATAAAAAATAAAAAGACTGCCTCTCTGAAATGGCTACCGGGGCTTTGGTCTAGTGGTAAGAGCATGACAAGTATTGTAAGGGTTAGGTGCACATCACGGGTTAGAAGCATGTTGCAGACAAAATCCTGGTATTAAGTGTTTTAGGGTAGAGGACCGGGTTCATTATCCACAGGATTTCGAACCGTGTGCCAATGGCTTTCGGGGATTTTCCGTGGTCAGAATAAAGAAAATGCCTTTACGAAATGGCTTCAATCACAAGCTTATGTGTCAACAAGGGTCTTTGCCAGCCTGAAATGTTAACTGTTCAAAAAAAAAAAAGGGTCTTTGCCAGCCTGGTGACGGATATTAAAAATAAGAAAAGGTCTAGGAATTCCAGTTAGTGAAAAACTTCAACAAAAACTTTCTAAATAAAATCGAATTCTTGATTTCTTAGAAATTAATACTCCACAGAGAACACAAAAATTTGAGCATGGAAATTAGTAAGGGGGGAAGGCAATTTCTAGGATGCAGTTTTCTTTTCCTTTGTGTTTGAATGCTATGGAGAATAATAACAGAAAAAAACTAGGAGTGTGAATCAAGTTGTGAAGCCCCCTGAATTTCGATTTTTATTTAGATTCATTTCAAGCTTAAGAATCCAATTTATGTAACCCTGAGCTACATGGGGCTAACATGAGTGTAACAAGCCCATCTAAAATAATTGGAAAATGCTAAGTTAATGTTGTATAAGTGCATGGACTAATGCACATGTGAGGAGGTTGGGAAAATAAGATATTAACTTGGAAATATTTGACTCTCAAAGGAGTAAATGCTTGGACCAAAGATTCTTAAGAAACACGTGAATCTGATTGTAAAACAATTGATTAAATGCTGAAATTAGTGGGGAGACAAGAGAATAAAATAATCAAACAAAGGATCAAGATCTGTAGTTAGAGAATGTGAAAGGAAATGAAAGGAAGGAATTAATTTTTTTTGAAACAGAAGGAAGGAATTAATTTAGCGAAGAAAAAAAGGGAAGCTACGTAATACAGCAAGGCAGTCACTGCCGGAACAGCGCCAAACCTGGCGTTCCAACTGAAGTAGCCTTTTTAAAGGCATTTCGGGAGAGAGAAAATTTAAATTGTTTGGAACAAGTTCTTGGCGGTAAGAGAAAAGGGAGAGCTCCATAAATAATAGCTTCGGGAGGTAACACCATAAATAATACGGGGAGAGAGATAATTGCAAGGTGAGTATTAATTATTAAAAGCATATGTCTCCATAAATAATACTTGGTAGTATTAATTATCAAATTTGATTTGATTCATTAAATACATTTCGTAACTCTCCGACATCATGAAAGTTATAGATTTGAAGAAAACCTAAAGAACCTCTCAAGAACACAAGTCTTGAAAATTTTAGGGTTTAACAAAGTATATTATCTTCCATGGGCATCGTAGACTACACTTTTGAAGAAATATTTGGAAGCTATGAATAGTTTGTTGTTGGTTTGCTTGAACGATAATGTTTTGAGTTTCTAAAGGAACAACTAGGTTCGATAATATGCGTAATGGTCAAATTGGAGTTAAAACTCAAGGATTTGACTTTCGAATTAGGAAATAGGGATTTTTACTAAACTTGTGAAGTTGAGTTTAAGTGTTGGACACTTAGTTGACTTAGTTGGTATTGTTGTGACGCATTATTAATTTACATAAGATCGTGTATGTCGATTGGGAATTATTGGCGTCACTGGATCCCTTGGAGTAAGATTTAGAAAGCAATTCAAGGTAATGAGGTGTGCTCACCTTACTACCTCTCGAAACTTCTCTGAAATTCATATTAGTGAATTGGTTTACGAAAAATGGTTTAATGTGAATCCTAGCTTGAGGGGGCGAGCGGGTTAGTATTGACCATATCTTGCATTCTAAATTGTTCAAGTGTTATGATCACCATTTTTTTTAGGAAAAACAAAACATTGTGTATTAAAAACTCGATTTGATGAAATGGCATTTCTTGAATCTTTATAGATTTGTCTCTCATTTGTTAAATGCATTAACATGAATTGAGAAGGTTTTACACTTGATTTTTGTGGATGGTTGGATCAGTTATGAACACCGTGATTTGATAAAAACAAATTTCTTTGAAGCAAAGCTATGAATCTATTTTTCGAAATGTCAAATGTTTTGGGAGTTAACTAGTGGTGACCATTAAGACCGGTTCAAATGTTACATTCTTTACCCGGGATACACGTGCTGGTGTACGTACACACTCCATGGGAAACCGCCCGGACAAGTAGGTCAAATACTTGTGACTAGGTTGATCACCTAGTGTTGTTTCTATTTATGTCGGTGTCGGTATAGTGCTTCCGGAAAAAGATAAAATTCCACATGATGTTGATTAAGCTTTACTGCTAGAAGCAACAAATGCATTTTACTTTAATATTTCATTTCACTATCTAACTTGAGAATTGATATAAATGCTTCCTTCTTATATGAATGTCTATGCATATTACTTGATTTCTTAAAATCTTGTCTGACTTCCTGGGGAAAACGGTAGTATGATACATGCTATGTTGTGGAGCTTAGGCCTTTTGGCCATTTAACTTTTGATTTTGATTTAAGGATTTTGTGTTGACCATCCTGAGCCATGCGGTTAGGATAGCTCCACCTTTCTAGTCGGATACTTTTGGTGAGACTCCACTTACTTCTTGTGGAGCTTAGATTGTTCTATTCTTTGATTCGCCAGGGCCTGTCTTGGTTGACTAGCTTAATCCTTGTCATAGAGGTTACATAGACGGTAGTAATTCTTCTGGGTTGTAATTATGGTTATTCATATGGCATGCATGCATGAAATTTTATTACTTATATGAATATTTTATTTAAGATGAAATGTGGTTGATTTAATGGTTTTATTCATGCATGGTTTTCAATACTTCAAGGATTGGGATTTTTCAAAAACTTCCGCATTCATGATTTGGGTGCATAAGTAGGGATTATAACATGGGTTGGTTCATCGGGTCAGGTAGAGTTCGGGGTTCCAATCACGAGGATTTGTGGCGTGACAGAAGTTTACAACTATAATTTAGCAAACTGATTCATTGGAACTCACCTTGTGTTCCTCCTAAACCTAGTGTCGTCGTTCACCGTCTCTCTTCCCCCGCCCCACCTTTGCATAACCTGGAAGCCAACACCAATCCCACCTTTTTCTGTGTGTGTGTGTGTTGTTTTTTTTTTTTGGGGTGGGGGGGGGGGGGGGGTTGGGGGGTCGACTAGAGCCATCTCTTACTCAACTTGGCCAATGATCTCAGCAATTTCTCATAAAAGGTAAGATCAGTAATATCCTACCTTATACAGTATCCCTCCAACCCAATTTCCATACATTTTTAAATTGCCTTCTAAAATAAAGTGAGGAAATTTAATTCTGAGATTTTGTTACGCTTTTCTCTTAACATTCTTTTCACAAATTTGTAAGCTCAAATGTACTTCTCTTTTGCATCTTCTTGATGCCTTCAATGAAGCTTTTTACTTCATCTGAAAAAAGAAATCTCCCATAAATTTTGAAGATCCAAACATATGGTAAATTCTCTGAAGAATTGCAAGACAGAGTACTACCAAAATACCATTGGCTCTATAGATGTTTATAAAATACTCGAAACCTAGTAGCATATTATTAAATTGAAAGCAAACATGGAAATAAACCTAACACTCGGCACACTTAACTTTACTCTTTTCCTTTCACTTGTGTTCTACAACAACATTTTAAGCAGAGTTCAAGGCTTCTAGCCAGTGAACCGGACACGCATTCTGCTTTATCTAAAACATCAAAAACAAACGAGGGCCTAAAGTATATGTATCTTTTCCATAAGAATTGCATTTAAACATACAAATATCTGAATCTAAGTAGAAAATTGCATTTCCAAAGTAACCGTGGAAAATCAGACCAAAAGGAAATCAACAACTTGTGTTTGCTCTAAAGTACTATTGCCGCCTGGCTCCCATAGAGGAGAAGCTAACATTAGATACTTTAGCAGCTGATATGAAGCCTGCATCAATCTTTTCTCTCAAACTACTAATCATCTATCTACGGAGCTTATAAGTTAGATACTCGGAAACCCTATTTTCTCTTTGAGAAAAGCAAAAGAGGGAATAACCAAAGCAGCATTTGCATTTAACCTGTGCAGGTCAAAAGAATGCTGTAGTAATATTTTTGGACAACGACGAGAATGCTGTAATAAATTTTTTTGGATAACAATGAAAATGCTGTAGAAGAAATTCAGAAGAAGCTACGTTCTATTGGAGAACTCCAAGAATTGAATTGTTATGTCAACAAAATGAAAAATCACAAGCAAATTAAAACAACCTCGACAAGGATTCAGACTCTAAGATCAAGAAAATCCACATTTGATCATACCGCACTAATAATTGAAATGCAGAAAAACAACATATACAAATTCAGACAAGAATAAATTCAGATCTGTATGGGCAGAAAACAAATATTAAATATTAATCCGAAAAACAACCTTAAAAAAGAAGGAAAAAAAAGACAGAAAGAAAAATAGATATAGGACCCTGCAGTTAAATTCCACAATTTGTACACCGAACTCCTTTAACACCCACAACAACCAATCAAGATCCAACTCGAATAAAAAAAATTAGTTCAAAAAACAACCTTAAAAGAATGGAAAGAGGAAAAAAAACACAGAAAGAGAAAGATAGATTTAGGACATGCCTTTTCAGAATTAGGTAAACTGCTGCAAATGGCTTAAATTCCACAAGTTGTACTTCAGTGTGTATAACACCCACAACAACAACTTTTGTGAATCGAGATTCCATAGGAAATATCAAATGGAAGAAAAATTAATCCGAGAAACAACCTTAAAAGAATGGAAAAAGAAAAAAAATAAAAAAAGACGTAAGAGAAAGAGAAAGATAGACTTAGGACATGCCTTTTCAGAACATAGGTAAACTGCTGCAAATGGCTTAAAGGAATTTAGATCGTTGGTTCACTTCAGAGTGTGTAAAAAAAATTGGGTGAAAATTATGGGATGATGGTGTAGCTGTGATGAGTCAGATTCGGATACATAGGAAATGACGATAATTTTTTTTTTAAAGAAATTGGCAGAATCTAGGAGAATGCTGGCGAGTGGCGACCACCAAAAGGAGACAAAAGAAAGGAAGAAAACAGAAAACAGTAGATTACAAGGATCCTAAGAACAGAAAAATCTCCGGTAAATCCTCTTTACAATGTTCTTTACACCAAAAGTAAAACGATACAAGGAAAAGACGATAATAACCCCCACACTTTGGAAAACTGTAATAATTGAGTACCTGCAACTCCCAACTGCCAAATGGAAGTGTCATCCTATCTTTCACACCTATAACTTGATTCTGGTCAACAGTCTTTAACATTTTTTCCTTTTTAGCTTAGGAGAATAGTCAAAATCCATACTTTTACCTCTTTTTTTGGTAACTGACAAAAAAAGAACATCTAAATGAGATTTTTTTTTTTTTTTTTTGGGTAACAAGAATCTAAAGGAGATTTTCTTTTGAGTTAATAACTCTAACTCCCTAAACTATTAACTTTTTATCATTTTAACACTTAAATTATGGGGTGTTGCTGTTAGCCCCCGAACTACAAGCCAAGTGACATGGAGAGTGGCGGCCCAAAAAACCATTTATGTGGACCTAGAACACTCTGTGAGGTCTGACATTTTCTCTGATTCACCTCGTTTACTGCATTTCCATTACTTGAACGGAAGCTTATACAAATTGAATGAATTATTAGTGCAACGTACTTAATTTTCTTTCTAAAAGTCAAAGTCAAAATTAGCTGGTAAATTCTGTCCAATATAGAATTATATTTAATATTCTCTAATTTCAGAGAGGATTTTAGTAACTATCTTGCCCTCTTCTTTGAAACATTAACAATTTAAGAGACGTAGATCTCTAAATTTCTTGACTTTCATTTTCCTTCAACTAATCACTCTCATAATTCTCAGATCATAAAATTTGTAATCCTTTAAACTGTCTTACCGGTAAAATGGCCAACTAAACATATGATGATGTTTTAGTCGTTATGCTCGCAAGTTTATGAATTCAAAGAACGTGAGACTCTTACTGTTATTTATTATACGCACTAAAGTAACATCTAAGATTATGTAGTAAAGATGAAGAATCTATTTATCATCGTGAGAATTTTGATTTTGAAGTTAATCTTTTACCTTGCATGTCCATGCCATTAACCATGTCTTTTAAAAAAAAAAAAAAAAATACATGGAAATCAATCAACTACGTCTTCAAAATGAGATTAGTGATGATTGAAGCAGTGTGCAGAAGCTACTTGTGGTCTGGGGAGGCTACAATTACCAAGAAGGCTATGGTGCCTTGGAACAAAGTTTGTTTGCCCAAGAAAGCAGGTAGTCTGAACATCCATAACTTGAGGACATGGAACCAAGTGGCAATATGCAAACTACTTTGTGCATCGAGTCAAAAGAAGGATAAGCTATGGATCTCTTGAATACATACTTACTAAATCAAAATTCAGCATATTCACAGTATGCAGAGTCCCAAACAGTCAGCTTGGATGATAAGGAAGATTTATAGAACATGTTACCTTCTCAAAAAAAAAAAGGAAGATTTATAGACGTTAGAAAGTACTGGCAAGCTCTGGGAGATATCAAGAGGCAACAGCTTGATCATGGGAGATATCAACAACTTGATCACTGAGGATAAGTTTCTTCTAGCTACAGCTTACAAGAGACTGACAGGAGAGGTCCTCAATGTCACCTGGAACAAAATGCTCTACCAGAACATTGCTGAGCCAAAACAGAATTTTATACTTTAGCTGAATTTGCATGGAAGATTGAGACCTAAAGATAAACTGTTGAAGTGGGGGTTGAGTGTGGATGCAGACTGTGTTTTATGTGACACTGTGCCAGAAACTAGGAAGCTTTGTTCTTTGAGTGCAGGTTTTGCTCAGGGAACTGTGGAATCACTCAGATGACAAAAAAAAAAAAAAAGGATAGGAGAATTCAAGATTGGGTAGCAGAATGGCTATGGGTCCAGTGGCAGTTCAGAGGAAAGCACCCAAAGAAAGTATTACTAAAAGCTAGCATGGCCACTGTGATGTATGGATTAAAAGGAACATGAGGATTTTCCAGAAACAAGTCATCCTCCAGTGAAACTATGTTGCACCAGATGAAGCTAAATTTGTGTATAAGAGTCAGACACAACCAGAAGCTGCTTAACTATGTCAGCTCCTTGGGAGCTTAGGAAATTTTGTTATTAGTTAGTTTTATTTTATGTTTATAGAGGCTGCACACTGAGAAGGGATTGGATTGGTTAATCCACCCTTGTTTTGTAAATACTTACTTGGTGATTTTTTTTTATTTTTTATTTTTAATAACATAATACTTACTTGGTGATTAATAAGATGTTCCTTTAATTGCCCCAAAAAAAAAAAGTATGTCTGTTGCATTATTTTGCAACACTTCAAATCGACTAGTGTGATGTTTACCTCAAGATTTAAGTAACCAAAATGAAACTTACACAAATCTAATGATGTGTGTACAAGTAGTTGTACTATTTGCATCAAAATGAAAGGAAAAGAGAAGAAGAACAAGAAATCTCTCAAATGGTATCCAAGAGTTTTTTCGGTTTGAATTTCATATGAGTTCTTATGAGCATTTAAATTTGAGAATGAAATATCTAGGTTTTACGTGAGAACTTGGACTTTAGATGTTTAACAGGGTGTTCCTAGTCTTCCATAGCAAGTTGAGGACCTATTAGTTTCTCACCTACAATTACTTCAAGTTAGTTACTCTTTTTTTTTTTTTTTTTTTTTTTTGACATGGAACCCACAGCCGTTATCAAAGGCGCCTTTTGGGTGCGCAGGTAAACATGTTGAGCGCTTAGCCTCGTGCGCTTTAGTGTCGTCATAGCCGCAAACATACACACAGGAGAGCTCGCAAGACCTAGAGCTCGACTCAAAGGCAAAATCCCCTCTTTGTCGTAGGCAGGGGTTTCAATCTTGGACCATATATATATATATATGTATTTTTGCTCCATGCTCAACCAACTGAGCCACCCTTGCGGGTAAATTACTTAATATGTAAATATGTTTCTTGCTGAATGATTGAAAGTTCATTATACTAGCAAGGCTTGCTAGTTGTTGTTAAATGGGTAGAGATTCAATAAAGGCTTCTTTGAATCAGAACCATATTGTATGATCAGTAACTCTCCACATAAAGGTTAAAACTTTCCACAACAAAAAGCTAATAATTCTAAAATTCAAAAGTCAAAAAGATGAAAGTTCTACCATAAGAAAACCTACCCAGAAAACAGAATAGTTTAGTAAAACAAGAAATTACCTGCTTAGTGAAACATCATAGATCTGAGCCATCAAGAAAGGCTTGTTTGAATCAGACCCATCATACTGTTTCAACTCCTGTTGAGAAATATCTCTGGTGATGACCATGATGAGGTGAACCAAACAACTCCCAGACAGCATAGTACAAAGCAACCACAGTAAAAAAGGTTGTAGGAAAGAGAGCTCTAGGGCCACATTTGGAAAACAAGAGGAGACAACTATAGCTTCCTTCCATAATTGATTCAAATAGAAAATCAATCTACCCAAATGTATTATTATTATTATTATTATTATTATTATTATATTTTAAATTTTTTAAGTCTTTTTCTTAAATTGTTGGTTACAAACTTACAATTTTGCAGGCTCTTTCTTGAGCAATGTTTTGATCAAGATCGACTCTCATATTTATTCACTAACGGGTCGTTTGGTGTGAAGGATAACAAGTTGAGGACCTACTACAAAAATATGTTTCTTGCTGAATGATAAAATTTTAGGCTTGATCTCCTTATTAAAGTGTTTGATTGGAATAAAAATTTGGGATAACTATTGTAGGATCAGTACATTTATTTGATCCAAAAAGCTAATAATTCTAAAAATTCAAAGAGGAAAAATCTGGAATAACTACCCAGTTATCTAGGGATTAGTTATCCTGCTTTGAGATAAGTTGTTTCCATCAACCAAAGGCTTGTTTGAGCCCTAACGTCTTTAAGGCCTCATTTATAAAAAAATAAAAAAATTATTGTATGATGTTTAAATTTGAATACATATTTAATTTTAATACTTAATAATTAAGTTTCAGATATGTGATTCAACTATTTGAAATAAAACGTCTTTTGTTTTTAAAAAAAGATGTTCGATTCTGTTAATAGTAGATTTCATTATGCCATTGGCGTGACGCATTTGGTTCATTTGTTTCACCAATCACTAACGGAGCTCAAATATGCCACTGAACTTACTGAAATGGTTCACATATGCCATTAAAATAGGGTGAGAGGGGTGGATGCTAGTAAGTAATGAAGGATTTAAATAATGCCACGTGACAAAATCTGATAGTAATAGGGTTCCGTTAGTGGTTAGTGACATGAATGAATCAAATGTGTCACGGCAACGACATAAATGAACTAACTATTAACGAGTGGCATGGATGAGCCATCTCGAATTGTTCGATGGCATATTTAAACTTTTCCTCAAGAAATTATATAGGAAGTCCTTGTATTTAGAATTTTAAAATCAATTAAGATTCTACCTTGTATAAATTATTTCTTAGTTAAAATTGTGTAAAATAACTATATACGAAGTAAAGGAAAAAAGTTTTCTTTTTGTCTTTTTTCTTTTGGTAGTTTAGTAATTCTTTGACCACAAATTGAGTTCTAAATAAACAACACATCTATGATTCAAATTAACACATTTTAAGTCTCTCTAACCTATTAATTTTGCATTATACATTGCCGTTTGTTTTGATGTACAGTATAATGTATTGGTACCTACAAATACAATGAATTTATTATTTTCTTTGCATAATTCTGCATTTTATTATCTTTTATATGTCATTATTTTTAGTTAGATTTAAGTTTTCTCTTGGAAACACACCAATTGTGCACATGATAGAATTACTTCGCCTTAATAATTTTTTTGAAAAATTATACTCATTAATATAAAGTATATGTGCAAAGAACATAAATCTTATGAAATGTCGTTCGTCTTATTTTTTTTCATCCTTTAAAAATAATTTTCATAATGAACAATATTATCATTTGAGTTTCTCCAATATTTAGGAGCTTTAAATCAATTAAATTTTGTACATTAAATACTTCTTTATTTAAACTATATAGAAAATTTTAATATTAAATATCTTGTATAAATCCTTTCTTATTTAAATTATGTAACGCAACTATTTTATAAAAGACAAATAATTACCAAAATGAAAAAACTCATAGAGAATAAGTATGAGTGTAATTATCATTTATTTTAAAATTGAATTATTCTTTGTTACAGATTATAACCAGTTAACTATATATAATTTAATTATTTTAGCAAAATGAAAAATAGAAAAATACTAAGTAGGAAATTATAACTAGAGTAGTTCCTACGATTTTTCTTATTCTTAAAAATAGAGAAAGACTAAGTTGGAAACTATTACTAAAGTCGATAAATGTTGGTTGATTAAAGTTTCTTTTTCTGAATTATAGATTTAGAACCGGTCATCTACTTAAAACCAACTAATTACACATAATTTAATTATCTTAAGGAAAAACAAAAAAAGTGAAAACTGCTTTATGTGAAAAATTATGTTTGATTCTCTAGGTATACGATATCACGTTCATTACCCTTTAATCGATCACTCCTTTTGTAAACTTTATGCAAAAAAAAATTATATGTGCATTCTAATAAATACTATTATTAGATGCAAATTATTTCAACAACACAAACTCAATGTAATCCCACAGCTTGGTTTTTGGAGGATACTGTGTATGCAGACCTTAACTTTATTTTGAGAAGATAGAGAGATTGTTTCTGATACACCATCGGTTCAAGAATGATGAAAAAAGGCAATAACAAGTAGAAACAACAACAAGATAATAAGATAATAGAGGCTAAAGAAACAAGATGTAGTAATGCAAATTATTTCAACATCCACAGTTATTATAGTCTTTAATTCAATATCAAATTCTAGAAATAATGTCGAAATGACACTTAATAATTATAGTTAGGTATACATAATTTAATAATATTTATGTGCTTCAATTTAAAACATACTTTTAGAATATGAAATGCATTGGAAGTAGCTTTTGAAATCGTTAGGATATAATCGAAAGCCAACTACAATGAAGAGAAAATTAAAAAAAAAAAAAAAAAAAAAGAATTGGGGGTGGGGGGGGGGGGGGGGGATTAAGGACAACGAGAGAAGAGAATAATTTATCCTTTTACAGGTATTATAATTGAAATTGCAATAAATTTTTTACCTTATATGCGATCAATAATAAAAAATTTAACCCTTTGAAATATATTTGTAGTAAAATAGAATTTGGCATATTCTTAATTGTTAGAAGTAAATATTTCCACCAAAACTTGCCATTTAATGTAAGAACAAAATATATTGATATGAGAATTTGCAAGTGAATAGGAACATAAGATGTCAATCGGATTTTTTGAATGAGTAAACTAATTCGTCTTCGCTTACAAAAAGAATGACAGAAAAGGACTAATAGAATAATATTTTTGCATCAGAAATTTGAGACTTGTGAATCTGTATGAACTCTAAAGTAACCAGTATTGGGTCTTAAAAAGTGAAAGATAAACAATTTTATTTGGTGTTGGGATTCATCTCCACAATAAATTGTAGTTATTTCGAGGACAAATGACTAAAGCATCCTCCGAACTTTAAAAGAGTTAATGCGACACGCTTATTTTTCTTAGGATTATTACCCCCTAAACTATTTTAAAGTGTAATAAATGTCACCAAGTCTTGTGACGTGGCATAGAGAACCAAACATTTGGCAAGTAGTGAAATACACGCTTTGCCACGTGTACTTTCGCTTTTTTTTTTTTAAGTCTATTTCATTTTCTTCCCTTTTGTTTTCTTTTTAATTCCAAAATGTAATGGAAATATTATTTTGTATTTAGAAAAAATGAAAAGCACAATTGTTATAGTTATTGTTTGTGTATGAACTTGAAAAAGAATTAGAAAAAATGAAAAGGACAATTGTTATTGTTTGTGTATGAACTTGAAAAAGAATTAGAGGTGTTGAGCCTATTCGAAGGTTGTTCAAGTTTTAAAATTGAGATTCAAGTGCTAAATTCATTCTAGATTCTTGGTTGTTGATAAGATAAGAAAATGAAGAAAGAATTTCGAATCCACCATTGTTGAACCTTGAAAAAGCTTGAAGAACAAAAAAATGGGTTTGTCGAAATTCTTGGTTATTGGCCAAATTGATTACTGGGGTTCGGGTGATGATGTTGTTGTGAAGTTGTAGTTGAAATTTGAGCTTGATTGGTGCTGATTTAGTTGAGTTTTTGTTGAATTTTGAGATAAAAAATTAGATTTGGAACTCTTGAAAATGGATGATAAAATGGGAATGAAGAGCTCTTGAAAATCAGTTTTGGAGCTGACACGTGGTCATTTCGTATAGGTTAGAGCCCTTTTTTTTTTCAAGTTCCAACGCGCTTGAACGAGGTGTTCTCACGTCCCACGTTACCACATAAGGTGCAAAATAAGGTGCAAAAAAATACGGAATAAAAAGTTTAGAGAAATAATAGAATCCTAATAAAAATAAGTTGTGTCGCAGTAACTTTGGCCAAAGTTCAAGGGTACTAGCGCCTTATCCCAAATATATTCACTTGTGGTGGAGATTTACGTCCCAAAATGGAACTTTTTTTTTTTGCCGTAAATTTAAATTAATTAAACCTTAATACAAGCACAGAACACAACAAAAATAGAAAAAGAAAGAAGAAAAAAGAAAATGTAGCACTGTCAAAAAAGCATTGGTCATCAGTTTTCCTTCTACAAGTCCTTCCAAAAAAGATATTTCTGTCCAAGGATACATACTACAGAGCCAAACTTGGCGTGTCTTACTTCCATCCTTATTATACTCCATATATTTTAAGGATTTAAATCTTGAAAATGAAGTTCTACCAGTAAGAAGTATTTTATTCTGAAATTTCGGAACGCATATCTCAATTAATCGGACTTCAATACCAAATTAGATACCCAGGGAAAAATCCAAAAAGAAAAAAAAAAAAAAAAAAAAAACAGCAAGTATGACTTTTTTCTTGTTTGTTGGTTCTGAGTTTTCCTCCTACAAGTCCTTCCAAACATAGATGTTTTTGTCCATGGATACATAGTACAGAGCCAAGCGTCTTACTCCCTTAATTTCCTTCATATATTGTCTCAGTAATCCCCAAAGTTTCCTTCACCCATCACTGTGATTGAATTTCCACATTAAAATATGAGCTGGTGGTGGTCTGGAGCTATTGGTGCTGCCAAGGTAATTAACTTCTCTCTCCAAAAAAATCCCGCTTCATCTTATTCTTTTTGGAGTTAATTGTCAAAAACAAACTCTAACTATTTTTTTTTTTTGAGTTTCACACTTCAGTTAATCAGTTGTTTCCTTTTTTTATCCGGTGATAGTTGGGTGTGTTTTAATACATAAATAACATCCCCGTTTCAATTTATGTGGTGCTATTTGATTTGACACAAAATTTAAAAAATAATTTTTTTATTTTAAATTTGTGATCTAAAATAAACGTCAGATATTTATGTGATTATAAATTATTTCATTAAAATTGCTAATTATAGAAGTGTAACATTTTTAATTATAAAAAAGTAACATTCTTTTTAGACTGATTAAAAAGATAAGAGTATATTATCAAAAAAAAAAATCTAAAAAGAAAAGGATGTCATATAAGAACAATTTTGTTGATAGTTAAAGTGGGAAACATGTGAAAAAATGATAGTTTAAGTGTGTTTTTTACCGTTATCTTCAATTTCTTCAACAATCTAATAAAATCTCATTCTTAATCACCCAGAAAAAATTCGAAGAAGAAGATGATGCTCCACAAAACTATGAAAGCGTTGCTCTAATCATCGGAGTCACCGGCATCGTTGGCAATAGTCTTGCCGAGATCCTCCCTCTGGCTGACACCCCTAGCGGTCCTTGGAAGGTCTACGGCGTTGCACGACGCCCTAGACCGTCGTGGAATACCGATCACCCTATTGAGTACGTCCAATGTGACATATCAAACCAAGAAGATACCCAATCAAAACTATCCGTTCTCACTGATGTTACCCACGTGTTTTACGTGACTTGGGCCAGTAAGTCCACAGAGGTTGAAAACTGTGAAACCAATGGAAAAATGTTACAAAATGTGCTTGATGTTATTATCCCCAGTTGTCCCAATTTGTCGCATATATGTTTACAAACAGGTCGAAAACATTACCATGGTTCATTTGAATTGTTTGGGAAAGTAGCTCATGATACACCACATCATGAGGGTTTGCCTCGTTTACCCATACCTAATTTCTACTACACTCTTGAGGATATCTTGTTTGAGGAGGTGAAGAAAAAAGAAGGATTAACATGGTCGGTTCATAGGCCAGGGCTGATTTTGGGGTTTTCACCATATAGTTTGATGAACATTAGTGGAACTCTGTGTGTTTATGCAGCTATATGTAAACACGAGGGGTCGCCATTGAGATTTCCAGGTAAGTTTTGGCTGTCAAATGAACAGGTTGAACTGAATTTGGGTGAGTCAAAATGGATTGAGTTAATAAATGGACGTGCTATTGACCAGTCTAAAAGTTATTTGGGTTGGGCTGAAATAAACTAAAAAGCGGCTCATAACCCAATCCGCCAAATTCTAACAACGTTTTAATTTCCTTTTTGTTCTTTTATAAATTTGTAATACCTAATTTATGTATTTTCCATTATGACTATATATAACATTCAAACAAAAAAAAAAAAAAGTCTTTTTGAAAATATTTTGACAATATTTCTCATGGATCAATTTGGGCTGAAATTGGATAAGCTAGTAAATAGGTGGGTCGATGATCAGCCCAAACTTGGGGCGATTGGATGGATCATGTTTTCATGAGCTAATTTTGTCACTCCTATTTTCAGGTGTTAAATCAGCGTGGGACGGATATTCGGATTGTTCAGATGCAGATTTAATTGCCGAGCATCAAATATGGGCATCGGTTGATCCAAACGCGAAGAACGAGGCGTTTGATGTTAGCAATGGAGATGTGTTCAAGTGGAAGCATTTGTGGGAGGTTTTAGCTGAGGAATTTGAAGTGGAAGTTGAGGAATTTGATGAGAAAAAGAGATGGACATTGGAGGAGATGATGAAGGATAAAGGACAAATTTGGGATGAGATTGTGAAGGAGAATGGATTGGTACCAAGTAAATTGGATGAGATTGGAGGTTGGTGGTTTGTTGATATTATTCTTAGTGGAGAGTGTCCATTGGATACTATGAACAAGAGCAAGGAACATGGTTTTTTGGGTTTTAGGAACTCCAAAAATTCCTTCATCTCATGGATTTATAAGGTGAAAGCCTGCAAAATTGTTCCTTAATTAGTTTGATCTGTGTTTTGGGATTTGTTATGTGTGAAAAAATGTTTAAGATAAGAGAATAATAGGTTTAAATTCACTTGTGGTCATCCATTTAAGTGTTAATTTTACCAAGTCATTGAATTTGTTTTTTTTTTTTTTAATTGAATTTGTATTTGTCACTTTAAAATAACTCAATTATATAGACTATAATTTTAAAATCATTATTATGGTAGTTATCCTAATATATACCCACTAGAAATCTGACATGACACAACATATATAATTTTATCCTTTAAACATTTGAATTTGCGAAAATGTGTTATATTCGATCATGAGGAAATTTATTGTACCATTTATAATTCTAAATATTAAATAAAATAAATGAATTATTCAAAACAAAAATATTGTATAAACATTAGGGACGATAAAATTGTGCGTACAAAAATAAGAAGTTTACTCAAATCGACATAATTTCTAGTGACGCAATGACATTATTTTAACAACAAATTAAAAACAATTGAAACTGTCATTAATTAAGATAATAATTAGTGACAAATTTTTCATCAGCAAAAGTCTATTTATTGATAAAAGTCATTTTGAACTATAAAAAAAATTGCAATTTTTCCAACAAACAACTTCGTTATTTATTTTAATACATTTTGGGACGACGAAAAAAAGATTTTGATTTTGACTAATGTTATTTGAACCACAAAACATTAGATCGTCTTTGTTTATGTTTAGTGACCCATGATATGACTCGAATACAACAAGAAGATCTCATAAAGTGGGATTCCGGTAGCGTAGTGTGTACACAGACATTACCTCTACCATGGAAGATAGAGATGTTGTTTCCGATAGACCAAAGGCTCAAGGCATGATATGACTCGAATGATTGATAAAATACATTTCATAAAAAAAGATATACAATGACAAAATAAGATATTTTGGTTTTAAGAAAAATAGTTACTAAAAATCAAATTAAATTATTTTATCGATACAAAAATAAATTAAGTGACTTTACTAAGTAATTTCACATACTTGAGTCTGAGTGACGGAGTGACGGTTTGAGAAATTTACTTCCTAATTCCACATACGACAAACTAGTCCATCAAAGCAATTAACGTGCCTAATGTCATGCTATAGTGTGAAAAAGAAAATTTGTGATGCTGGATGAATACAGCATTGAAAAGGATCTTTTTAGGTTATAGTCACCGGATTCATAAGTCTTCCCTCATTTGTCAAAACCAAACTTTTGCACGCAATCTGTTTCTAGATGAAATTTCAAGGACTGTGAAATCTGTGGTAATAATTATTGTAAACTCTACAGCGGAAAAACTTATTCACATTGATTGTGTACATTAAATCACAAATTTTTTTGGTAGCTTAGTGATGAAATGAGGTGAGAATATATATATACCTTGATTATTACAAGTAAGCATGGATAAATTTGTATTCCTTCTTGATAGAAACTAAGAGTCCACCAAAAAATAAATAAGAGACCAGGTTCCTTATCTGTTCCCTCAAGCAAAAATAAAAGTAAATGAGACGCGATATTTACGTGGAAAACTCCTTGCTCAAGGGATTAAAAACCACGACCTACATCAGTAAAATTTTCAACTTCACTAACTGAGCAACTTTTCAGATTACAAGCCTTTCGCAACCTAGGAATTAGCCCATTAATCCCTCCCCTTATAATAATTCTATTGCAAGCAAAAGCCCTTAACTAACTCTAGCCAAGAACCAACTGATTCAACTAACTCTAGCTGAACCTTAACTCACCATTACTAACTATAGTCCTATGTTTACACAAAAAGCTTGAAAAACCAAATATCTACAGAACCCTTCTTAAAAGAAGTGTAGGTTTACAATATTAAGACCAAGAAGACAAAGACTAAACAACCTAGGACTTAAGACATCTTCAGTCTTGGGATTTGGTCCATGGAATTATTTAGCCTTGATCTTGAAAGCTCTGAGAAAACAGTGGTGGCTGCTCTTTTCAACAATGAGAATAATATGATTTGAAGTGCTAGGTTAAACAAATGCCAACATGTTGTTTATATAGGGAACCAATGAAAGCGTGTAAGGATTATGTGAGTGGCATGTGATATAGATAGAGACGTTACAATTATCCTTGTCTTTTAGCCAACATGCATCTCTTTGTTCCATTGTGGCTCTTGCTGTCGAACGATTGCCACGGCTTTACCATTTGTCACGTTCGTACAGTGTTCAGGGGACCTGATCAAGGACCTGGTCCTTGGTGTATATGTCGATCATCAAAACTATAAAATGTCATAACTCGTCAATTTCCCCCTTTTTGATGATGACAAACTCGTAAGTGATGTTCCCCTGAGAACCAGGTTCCCTCTGCAGATTTGACCTCAACAACATGTAGCTATAGCATTCTCATTTTCATTCAGAGAACCAGGTTCCCTTTGTGAATTATGCTCTCATCAACATGCTAACATTTTCCATCTTACCACATCTATGCAGCATTACTTAAGGATAAACACTTGTAAAAAAAAAACACTTAAAAACACTACACCTCTTCCCCCTTTTGGCATCATTGAAAAGAGACATTAGTTGGCACAAGCTTTAAGAAGTTCAGAACCATTAACTCAAGCCACTTGGGCAACTCAGCATGAGTACCAACAGAATCAATCATAGCAACATTAAGGAAAACATATGCAGAAATCAGAAAAATTGCCATTCAGAACAATATTTTAAGGCAAAAACATAGTAATCAATTCAACACAAACATACTAAAATAATTGTCAAAATGCCAGGATCACTAATACAGAAAACAACAAAGAAAAACTAAGGACAGGTTTCAAGAAATTGGATGAAGAGGAAAAAGTCAGGGTTGGATGGGTTGACAGGGTTGAAGGCTTTGAACATCATGTCCAGTCTAGTATTTGCAGCTTTGTGATTGGACAAGAGATTTGCTCCTGGACCCCTGCAACTTTCTGCGTTAGACTAGAATTCTCCTCTCTCAACTCTGCAATTTCTTTTGTTGTATCACCACTGAGACCAGGTCCCTTCACTTTCAGTCTGGTGATTTCAGACTTTAACAAGGTGTTCTCAACCTGCAACCTCTCAACATCAGCTAAGATTTTCTCATTTGCCTCAATCAGACTCGAGATAGTGGAAGTGGTTCCTGCTCTTCCCTTTTTAGGAATAAATTCACACCCCTCCAATGTGGGCATACAGAACATTTGCTTCTTGTTCCCTTTAAAGGCTTTTACAGTAGGTACTTTGAAATTCTGAAACACTTTGGTAAGGAAAAATCCATAGAGAAGACCATGCTTACCATCCTTGAGATCCACCACCTTTATCATGTGTTGCAACATTATGCCAGGCAAACTGATCAAGTGCCCACCATCTAGAATTTCCATAAGGACCAGGTCTGTCTTGGAAGCAATACACCTTTTCTCAATCTGAGGGAGCATGGCCTTGTTCACAAACTCAAAGAGCAACTGATACTGAGATTTCATTTGTTTCTTACAGACAGTCTCAGTGGTCACTTACTCTCCTATTTTGACTATGTGAAGCTTGAAGTCTGCAGTAGCCTTGTCTCCTTCCTCTAATCTACTTATTCCATCAATTGGAACACCAAGAATTGTTCCCAACTGCTCTTCATCGAGGTTGAACTCCACTGTACCAACTTTGCAAACCAATGAGTAATCATCAGTGTACCTAAGGTTTATAAAGAAGTCGGCTACTTCTTTTTCATAAGCTATTGCAAGACCTTCCATCAAGTGCTCCCATTTTGAGATTTGAGAACTTCCATTAATTCCTCCAACGCTTTGTGCCCAACAATCTGCAGGTCAAACTTACCAACAAAACTTTGCTTACTTTTAGATTGTTTTGTCTTTCCTCCTCTAGCTGTTGTTTGGTTCTCACATCCTCCTTCTTCTGCTTTCCTTTCTTTAAAGAACCAGGTCCCTCTGTGCTAACTCTTATTCTTTTGGAGGAACCTGTCTCCTTACTAACAACGTTTTTTCTCTTCTTAGGGGATTTTGATACCTTCTTCCCCTTTTTCACTGCTTCTTCCCCTTTTTCACTGCTTTTTCCTTCTCACATTCTTCATTATCTTCACTATCACCTCCTTCATCACTGTCACCTCCTTCATCACTGTTGCTTACACCTCCTTCATCCACAGCTCTCTCCTCAAAAGCCACGGATTTCTTTCTTCTTTTGGAATTTTTTTCTGACCAATGTGGCTTACTCCTCTCTTCTTCTTTATCAGACACGTCAATCACCTCTTCCTCTTGATCTCTCAACTTACTCAAATTTGCCAAATTTACTTGCCTTTGCCTCTTACTAGTAGTCTTTTCTTTGTTAACTTGTAAGGCAGAGTCTAGTCTTGCCTGAGACTTCTGTCTAGTGGTAGGAGGTCTTTTTCTTTGTTTATGAGAAGGCTTCCTATCTGCAAAATGTTTTCTCCTGCTTTTCTCCTTTTTTATCTTCTTAGTACCCCCAGACCTCTGCCCATATATAGTTCTCAATATAACATCATCATCAGAGTTTATCTCATTACCTTCAGAGTTAACCTTCTCAGAGTGGCTAGAGGAACTAAGTTCCTCCTCTGAAGAGGCTTTCCTTTCAGATGAAGTTTCTTTCCAAGGAACTGCAATTATAGACACTAGTTTGGAGGCAGACGCTACCTCAGAGGGACAGGTCCATCTGTCACCACAGTATGTCCTAAACTACCCTGTTCCCCCTGAGTTTGAGCACTCACTTCCTCAGTTTCCATCTCGCCACTGTTACCAAGTACAGTATCAACAACATCATCTACCATATCCTTCATAGATTCATCGCTAGTTACCACATTTTTACCCAAATCACCAAAAACATCCATATTTTCAAGAGAAGTTGGGTTACTTGAGTTTTGAGGCACTTCATTTAAGTTCCCCTTTCAGTTGCACATACATCCTCTGTTTCCACTCCTTGACTTGTCACTTCAATATTATCATCCTTCTCATCAATTTCCTCAAGATATTGAGAAGTTGTCATAGTATGAGTGCTTCCTTTTGAATTGGGTTTCTCAAAGGAAGTGGAAGTAGGCACGAACTTATTTGGGATTTAGCTCTTACGAGTTCTAGAGGAACCAACAGCAGGTTTTGGTAAGGACATTTTAGGGTTTTGGTCTTTTGGAATGGGGACTGTTGGAGACGACAAACTTGTTTGTGGGTTGTTTGAAGTAGGCCGTTTGGGAGAGGAATGAGAGGGGTTGGCTTCTGAGGCATTAGGGGATAAAGTTTCTTTGTTTGACATGATCGATTTTAGAGCAAAGAAATGTGAGAGGATATGAACGATGAAGGCTTGAATGTTTGAGAGTAAAGTGAGAGAGATAATTTATGGTTTGGGTGTTAAAAGTGGGTGACAAAATCGGTTCCCTTTGGCAGAATGAAACGTTTCATTTAAGTCGGGTTGGTTTTGAAGAGTTGTAATGATTCAACTTTAGGATTTTGAAAGGGAGGCGGAAACAATTGATGAAATGGCACTCGACAATTCAAAAGTATGTAAGTACTGAATAGACTACTAACCCGAGTCAGAGGGACCTGGTCCCTTGACTATTTTTTATAAAGCTTAGGCAGTAACTCCGAAATATGCAATGTCTCCAGTGCTTATGTTGTCTTGAGAGTGCCATGTGCTCATACCTGTAACAATATAAGAGTGAGTTAGATGTCTCTAAAAAACACTTTAAGCATTGTACCTTTTCTCTTGACATAGTTAATCATTGAGGGACATTAGTTGAGATTGATCAAGCCAACTCCAGACGATTCCTTTCAAATTGCTCTCTGCTCAGTGCCTTGGTGAAGATATCTGCAATTTGATCTTCTGTGTTGCAGAACTTCATGCAAATCAAACCCTTCTCCACATTATCCCTTAGAAAATGATGTCTCACATCAATGTGCTTGGTTCTTTTGTGGTGCACTGGATTTTTTGCCATACTAAGTGCACCGGTATTGTCATACATTAGAGGCACACAATCAGTGAAGACACCAAAATCCTTAAGTTGTTGTTTGATCCACAGCAGTTGAGCACAGCAAGAGGTAGCAACCACATACTCTGCCTCAGCAGTAGAAAGAGCCACAAAGTTCTGTTTCTTTGTACCCCATGAGATCAAACATGACCCTAGAAAATGTACCATTCCAGAGGTACTCTTTCTATCCCACCAAGTAACCAGCATAATCAGCATCAACATAACCAACCAAGTCAAAATTGTCTCCAGAGGGATAGAAGAGGACCAGGTCTTGAGAACTTTTAAGATACCTCAATATTAGCAGCTTTCAAATGAGACGCTTTAGGACTTGATTGGAACTTAACTGACCACTGCGAAAACAATATCGAGCCTATTGCTTGATTAGGTATACGTGACGATGATACCTCATCATGGTTTCGTTACCAAAGGACGGTTCGACCATGTCGACTTAGTAGCGGTTCTATAGGGTATCGATAGGCTTTGCATTTTCCATTTCAAATCTTTTAAGCGAGTTCCTTGATGTACTTTTGTTGACTAATCATGGTGCCCTTTTGAGATTGCTTGACTTGCGATCCCGAAGAAGTTTAGCTACCCCATCATGTTTATTTCAAATTCAGCTTCCGTGAGGCTTAGAAAACTTCTTCACATAGGGAATCAAGAGTGGCATCAAAGATAATATCATCAACATATACTTGCACAATGCCAGATTCTTCCCTATTTTCTTTAGAAACAGAGTGTTGTCAATTCTACCTCTTGTAAACCCATTTTCCAGAAGGAATTTTGATAATCTTTTATACCATGCTCGAGGAGCCTGCTTTAAGCCATACAGAGCTTTGTCAAGCTTGAAAACATGCTTAGGATGATCATGCTTTGTCATGCTTGAAAACAGTGGCGGCTACTCTTTTTAACAATGAGAATAATATGATTTGAAGTGTTAGGTTAAACAAATGCCAACATGTTGTTTATATAGGGAACCAATGAGAGCATGTGAGGATCATATGAGTGGCATGTGATATAGATAGAGACGTTACAATGATCCTTGTCTTTTAGCGGAAGCGTACGACTACTGTTCTGTTGTGGCTCTGCACTGTTGGAGAGGTGTCACGCACTTTACGGTATGTCACGTTCGCATGATGCTTGGGGACACGATCAAGGACCTGGTCCTTGGTGTGTATGTTGATCATCAAAACTATTAAATGTCATAACTCATCACTTCTTAAATCATGTGGTGCACGATATTAATAAAGTTCTATTGAGCTTAGGTGCTTATAATACCTCCAATTTAATTTAGACAAGAAATTAACTGAATTTTCACTTTTTCATATACAATGCCAAAGGAATTAAAATAACAATTGTTGTTGATTAGGAAAGAGAAAAACACTACTTTGCCCCTAAAATGTGCATCTTTCGTCTTCTCCCTAGTGGTGGAGCTAGATTTATTCAAGGGAGCTCAAATTCTTAGAACTTAATCAATTTTTAAAATATGTTAAGAGAATTCAACATTTTATAAGGTTTTATGAATACTATATACCATATGTAAGCCTCTACTTGTAACAATTAGTAGTATCAACAAAAGTATCTTTATTAAAAAAAAAAAAAAAAAAAAAAAAAAAAAAAAAAACTGCTTGATCCCTATCTGAGAATTGGCTATAGTCTTCCACCACATAGGTGAAATGTCCGAATCTCTTATGGTGGTCCATGTACATTCTCTCTTTCCTTTTTCAATCCATTCACAAGAATTAGAAAAGAAAGAAATAAGGGGAACAAAGAAGAAGAAATAACTTAATCCTTGAAAGTGATCACATCCACTATTTCAATTCGACCAGGGTTGATGAATATGGACGGTTTTCCAATATAAATTCCTAAATACTCTTTTTGTTCAATTTATATAATGTGCTCTTTTATTCTTGAACGTATCAAAGTGTTTGAGACAATTCTGTTAATGTTATCATTTTATACAATCTCAAATTACAATTTTAAATTCAGATTTATTATAACCAAATTTAAGGTGATATTTTATCCTTCAAACTAACTATTTAGTTCACTGCTTTAATATTTCACTACAACTTGTATATCATCTAAGATCAAATTAATAACTTTAAATCCATATCTAATATAGTAAATGGTGTTACAAAAATGGACAAGGGAGTAATTGAAAATGAAAAAGAATGCTTATGATCATTCAAAGTTGTTATAAACAAATGATAATAATTATTCCATCCAGTTCAAAATAAGTGATTTTTTTTTTCCTTTGGTCTAGATCTTTTGAATTTTCAAAGTCCGAAGAAGTTATTATTTATTTTTTTCCAAAATTATCCTTCTCTTTAATGATTTTTTCAAATCACAACACTGACTATTTTTACTTTAAAGAAGAGTTTGGGAATACAAAATGGTAATATTATTAAGACATCCTTATAATTACTCCCTTTGTCCCAATTTATACGAGGGTTGACCTATTTGGGGAGTCAGAGAGCTCTTTCTTTGACTATGATTTTCTCCAACTTTTTTCATATATTGTGAATTATTAATTATGCAGACTTATACTTTTTATGTAATTTTCAAATATGTAAATTTTATTATAAAATACTCAAAGAATCTATATTTGAAATTGAGTCAAAGAAAGAGCTATTTGACTATTCAAATAGATCAACCCTCATATAAATTGAAACAAAGAAAGTAATTACTTCATCTGTTCCGATTTATGTGGCACACTTTTCTTTTTAGTCTGTTCCAAAAAGAATGTCACCTTTCTATATTTACAAACAATTTAACTTTATGAAATGATTTGCAGCTACACAAATAGCTAAAGCTTGTTTTGGACCACAAATTTCAAGAGTTTTCTTTTCTTTTTTAAATTCTGTGCCAAGTCAAATGGTGCCACATAAATTGAGACGGAGAAAGTAACATTCAACCTCGGGTATTATTTTCGTTTTTCTAGATTCTGTTTTACATTGGTTTATACTTTCTGATTTTGTACTTTCTCCTCCCAGGATAGAAGGATTTCACTTTGACAATGTACATTGGTTATTTGACAATGTTGAACCGTCATTCATAACTTTGTTTGATCTCTTTGAACCTAGTTCTTGGGATCTCCAGTCTACTAGGTAGAGTTACCGCCATGATGACTTGTCCTAGGCCTTAACCCCATTCCCCTCGATGATCTTTCAACAGCCTCTCTAGATAGGCCTTTTGTTAGCGGATCCGAAAGAAAGAAAACGGGTTGGGTCGCGGGTCAGGATCTTTAATTAATTAATTAATTATTATTTAATTAAATAATTAAAATTAAATGAAATTTGGTCCAAAAAGATTATCAATCAATCAGATCATTTGACCAAATCCAAATCCAAATCCAAGCGACGACGGCGTAAGGAGGAGCCTTTTCTTGACCGCTTTAGCAACACGAAGGAGTGCTTCTACTTTAAGTAGAAAACTTTCTTTTCATGCTATGAGGGACAAATGCTTATTTCATAAACAGAGGGAACAACTCATTTTTCCCTCACTTCTTTCCCTCCATTTCCCATTCAACCTATCAATTAAACCCAACAAGTATCACTATATACTAGTATACAAATGTTTAACAAAATTAAAAAGAAACTCTGGCAAATTATGAGCTCCGTTATAGAGGAAATCAGGAAATGATTCTCTATAAAAAAAATTAATGTTCTATTTATTGGTTTGTGAATTTTTTTATCGATTTTTTATGAAAATGATCATATACTCGAAAGAATTTTTTCACAGGAAATAAAATCAATCTCCTCCGGATCAGAAATAAGCAACAAGTAATTCTTAACTGTAACTAATTAATATAACCTCTATAGATCATTTGCTTCCATGTGTTTATGTTCATGGTTAATCTCACCTAAAATGCATTTCAATAAGTTTGATTAAAACTTAATTTTGAAACTTAATTAAATGTATTTGAATTAATAAAGTTTATGAAAATTGTACTACAAAAAAGAAGTAATACAAAATAGTGATTTTAGTCCTGAATTATAGCTATAGTTCAGTTTTGGTCCCTGTATAATTCGATCGAACATCTTTAACCTTCAACTGATAAAAATGTATGATTTTGATCCTTCAAACTAACAACGACTTTAAACTTAACGAAATTTGTATTTTTCTAAGTTTTGAAAATTAAGAAAAACAAAAGAGAAGGTTAGCTATTGCGAAGTCTAGGCCGTGATTGATAAGCATTGAATAAGAGGTCATTCACTGTCAGCTCATTCCCTCCAAATACAAATCATGATCAAATTAGTCCAGAAAATTTTCTTCCCCTCCTTCTTGGTCTCCATTTGATCCTTCTGTTATGGCTTTCTTTGTTATACTTCCTTGATAGGTGAGACTTTCATGAACGAAAGCACTGATAAGAAATAATCTTACTGGTTGTTCGATTCAAAATAAGGTTATTCAATTATAATCTCGAAATTATAATTTCAGGAATGTAGTTCCACTTTTGATATATGATAGATGATAAATTTAATCAAATTTTTTGTTGGGACGGATAACCCGCTAATCCATGTAATCTAACCACCCCTTTGTCTGCTAGGACCTAGGAGCTTCGTTCTATTTTTTGTTTTATATAACATCCTCTACCACTGCTAAAGAAAACGGTTCTTACTTCGTTAAGCCCTTAGTTCGTTAAGCCTTAGTCTAGTACGCGTGATCAGACCTTTGACTTTTCGATCAGATAGAAGCTGAGAGCGCTGCATTAGTTTCAAATGCACTCACCTCGTCAGTTATAAGGCTACAAAATTCGAAAAGAGTGTAAATTTATTGAACTTCTCCTCATCTTTTGTTTTCTCTTTTATTTAATTTGTTTTAAATATTGATTCCATTAAGTTCTATCCATAGTTAGTTTGACTGTTTGAGAGACCAAAACCGCACAATTATATTAATAGAAAGTTAAATATACTCAATCTAATTATACAAAGACCAAACTGAAATATAGCATAATTGAGGGACTAAAATCCCTAATTTTTTCATAATACTATTACTATGACTTAATGGAAATTAAAATATTGTCGAAATAGAAAGAACGCCAGAGCCACAACTCATCTACCGTCACGCACTCCCTTGTCTGATGTCTCTATGCTACCCCGCTCTGACTGATTGACCCTCATGATTAACACATAATATACGGAAAAGGGCTAAATATACCCTTGTACTATCGAAAAAGGGCCAAATATACCCTTCGTTATACTTTGAGTTAAAATATACCCCTGCCGTTATACTTTTGGTTCAAATATACCCCTCCACAGTTAAAGTTGACCCCAATCCTACGTGGCATTAATATTTTAATAAAATAAATATTATATGGCATGCCACGTCACTTAAAAACCCAATTTTACCCTTCCCCTTCCTATCTTCTTCCACCACCACCTCTCCCTCTACTATTACCGTCCTTATGCCCACCACCATTAATTATTGGGGAATCCTACTCTTGTATTGTGTTTCCTTGTAAATGCGAAAGCAAACTTTCTTGTTTTCATTCCTCTTCTTGTAGAGGGCCACCAAAATAACATTAAGGAAGATCCCACTTGCTAAGGCCATGTTTGGGGGGAGATCCTGCTAATAATTTTACTCTCTTTGTGTCCTCAAGATCTCCTCCTCTTCTTCTTCTGTCTTTCCTTTTGTATAATTGAGTATTTGTACCTGGACCCATTTCATAAGCCATCACGTTCTTTAACGGAAATTAGTATCCGAAGAATTTTAAAAGGGGATCGACGAACAAAAACTTCATTTTGTCCATATATATTCGTAGTTAATGTTAGAACAGAGAATCAAGTTATGAGATATAGATGGTGTGCCTTTTGTTGTCTTTTCATTTTTGCTTGGGAAATATTGCAAGAGTTTCTTTTGAGTTTGTACTCGATAAACTTTACATAGGTTTGTTCTGTTAATGCTTTAGGCGAGTTGAGATGTGTTTTTTGAGGCAAAATCTATCGTATGTTCGATTAATGTTTGCTTTGAAATATTTGAGTATGCAAGAGACTAATATAGATAAGTTATAAGTATCATAGTTTGAGCACTATAAAACACCCAAATTGAAAAAAAGAACATTTTGAGAAGAATTGTTTCTAAGTTCTGAAGTCTCGTCACTAATGATTTCTCTAGCAAAATACATCACTAGCCTTTCGTGATTCTGTCCAAATTTTGTAAATTAAAGCAAAACATTATGTTTCTTCGTTTTGCTTTAAAAATTACACCAGCAGCAGCAGGGATTCCCCAATAATTAATGGTGGTGGGCATAAGGACGACGATGCTTAGAGGGAGGTGTGGTGGAAGAAGATAGGGAGGGGAGGGGTAAAATTGGATTTGTAAGTGAAGTGGCATGCTACATAATATTTATTTTATTAAAATATTAATGCCATGTAGGATTGGGGTCAACTTAACTGTGGAGGGGTATATTTGAACCCAAAATATAACGATAGGGATATATTTAGACTCAAAGTATAAACAAGGGTATATTTAGCACTTTTTCGATAGTACTGGGGTATATTTGGCCCTTTTCCGCATAATATATCACCACCTACCTTCTCCAATTTTCCTTCTTATCATCCCCATTCAAACCTTTACAACAAACTATTTTCTCTTCTAAAATCTTCTCCAAATTTGTAATTCCAACATGAGCTGGTGGTGGGCTGGAGCTATTGGTGCTGCCAAGGTAAATCCCCTTCTCAATCTATATTTCACATCTATTAAAATAAAACATCTCCAACTAAAGTGGACGCAATACAGAATTAATATAGACTCATACTTGTTGTTTATAGTGTAGTAGATCCAATCTAATTCATTTTTGACCCTCCCTTACAGAAAAAATTCGAAGAAGATGATGCACCGCCAAAGTACCAAAGCGTTGCTCTAATAATCGGAGTAACCGGCATCGTGGGCAACAGCCTCGCGGAGATTCTCCCTCTGGCCGACACCCCTGGCGGTCCTTGGAAGGTCTACGGCGTTGCTCGCCGCCCTAGACCGTCATGGAACACCGATCACCCTATTGAATACATCCAATGTGACATATCAAACCAAGAAGATACCCAATCAAAACTATCCGTTCTAACGGATGTTACCCATGTTTTTTATGTTACTTGGGCTAATAGATCCACTGAGTTGGAGAACTGTGAAATTAATGGGAAAATGTTTAAGAATGTTCTTAATGTTGTTGTCCCTAGTTGTCCTAATTTGCGACATATTTGTTTGCAAACGGGTCGAAAACATTATTTGGGCCCGTTTGAATTTTTTGGAAAAGTAGCCCATGATCCTCCGTTTCATGAAGATTTACCGAGATTAAGTGCGCCGAATTTTTACTATACTCTTGAGGATATTTTGTTTAAGGAGGTGGAGAAGAAGGAAGGGTTGACGTGGTCGGTTCATAGGCCTGGAACGATATTTGGGTTTTCACCGTATAGTTTGATGAATATTGTTGGTACGCTTTGTGTTTACGCGGCTATATGTAAACATGAAGGGTTGCCGTTGAGGTTTCCGGGTGTTAAGGAAGCGTGGGATGGGTATTCGGATTGCTCTGATGCGGATTTGATTGCTGAACATCAGATATGGGCTGCTGTTGATCCGTATGCTAAGAATGAGGCGTTTAATGTGAGCAATGGGGATGTTTTTAAGTGGAAGCATTTTTGGAAGGTTTTGGCTGAGCAATTTGGAATGGAGGCCGCGGAGTTTGATGAAAACGAGAAGAGATGCAATTTGGTAGAGATGATGAAAGATAAAGGCGCTGTTTGGGATGAGATTGTGAAGGAGAATGGATTGGTGCCGACTAAATTGGAGGAGGTGGGTGTTTGGTGGTTTGTTGATGTTATTCTTGGTGGTGATTGTCCTTTGGATACTATGAACAAAAGCAAGGAGCACGGTTTCTTGGGATTCCGGAACTCACAAAAAGCATTCATTTCCTGGATTGATAAGGTGAAAGCATACAAAGTTGTTCCTTAGTTTGATATGTGTTTGTGGTTTTACTGTGTGATAAAATGTTTGAGTTTGATTCCTATCTATTTATGTTGTTTAATAAAAAGTAATAATAGCTGAAACGATGTACTTTTGGCTTCTTTTGCTGTTCAGCTGTAATTATCCATTTGTTATTGGTACCACTGTTGTTTTCTTGTTTCATCTTTTTGTACATGTTGCTTGCATTGATGACTGGAAAGTGCTTATGATTTGATGAAGATCTGTTTAGGGTCTTTCTGATAAAGAAGTAAAACTACTTGTTGCGCCACCACTTTTACATAGTTGTCACAAGTGAGGAAGCTATTTGAGTGTCTATCCTTTAGCGCTATGAGCACTTTAAGGGTGCACTGGATTTATAGATGGATATCTTCATTGCAAGGGAAAGTAGAAGATAATGAAAGTGCATTGTTTGCTTTGGATAATTCCACCTTTGAATGCGAATTGCTAAATCTAAAAGGCATCTTAGATGGTGATGCGTTTGCTATAAAAGTTGAATCTTATGTAGAATTCATCCAGTGGGAACACCAGTCCAATAATAGTTTTTTTGTTGATATAATTGCATTTTAGAAGTTCTGCAGTATGTACATCAATAAGGAGATCAGGTAGTCAATCCCATCGCTGATTAGGATACATAGTTAAAGTACACCATAGCAATGCAGTGCAAATTGGATACCAGCTATCTGGATCTGGTTTGGTAAATTATAGTTGCAAATTCCAGAAGTATGTAGTCATAATAAAGTGAAGCAGTTCCCAAATCTAAATCCTTATCGTGTAGAATTTCGGGTTGATTTCTTAGATGATCACTCAACTAATAGTTTATTATGTTGGAAAGTCACCTTTCTTCTTGATTCCAATTTTCTTCAACAAAGAAAGTGACTTTCTGAGGTATAACTATAGTTGAATGACCATCTAAGAAATCAACTCGTGGAATTTCAAATTCGTGAATGGGTAACATGCATCTTCAACTATTATAGGAGAGGAATAGTTGCAAGTTGCAATTTGCAATTGAAGAAGAGAACAGATAGATTCCTCATTTCTAGACACTACAAAAAGGATCTATTAAGTGTTTTCAACATCATGGGTATTATCATCATTTATCATTTTGACAGGTAAACTAGTTAGTCAAGGTGCTTGATTCACCAAGACTTATGTGTCCAATTCAGTACCACTGGTGTCCTATTTCTGACGTTTATGTGTTTTTGGATTAAGTCTGCACAAAATGTTTCTGGGAGGCATAAGACTTCAATCAATCGTATTTCAACTCTCTTTCTAGTTCATTGCAGTTCCTATGTCTTGAATGTTGATCTTAAAATTTAAAGCAAGAACAATCCAAGGAATAGATCACTTGCATTCTATTTTAAGCAACAAAGAGCTGAAAGTGATTGCCTCAACTTTCTGTCCCTTTCTAAGTATAAAATAAAATGACATTATTGCTTTCCTGCAAACTAGTGTTAGATAAGGGGTGCGTTCGGTATGGAGGAAAACATTTTCCGGAAAATGTTTTCTAATTTTTTTTATGTTCTTTTTTAAAAAAATGGGGAAAATGACTTCCCTAATCAAAGTAGGTAGGAAAAACAAGTCCACAAGTGTCGTTTCATCAACCACTCAACTACCAAATCCCAATCGCTCCCGCAACCCATGCACCACCGACCCCGCACCCTCGTCCCCCACCGCACCCCGTCCCCACCCAATATATATATATATTTTTTTTTTTAATTTTAAAATTTTTCTTCTGGGTTTTCTACAACACCAAACCCCACCACCAAAAAAAAAAAAATTCCCTCCCCCCGCCCCCTTCTCTCGAAACCCACAACCCCCTCCAATATTTTATTTTATTTTATTATTTTATTTTTTTAAGTTTTGAAAAGTTCTCTTTTTTGATTCTCTACACACCCACCCCCTCCCGAATTTTCTGCTTCATAGGAGTATTTAATTTTACCATTATACTCTCTCCGTCCCATAATAAGTGTCACTTTAGTCAAATTTTTTTGTCCCATAATAAGTGTCACATTAGGAAATCAAGACATAAATTGACTAGTTTTTTCTAATTCTACCCTTAGACAATAAAGTAACAGCTAAATGATGATTGGAAAAGTCATATAGTAACTTGGTATTGTTGAATTTTCAATATTAAAAGATTTACTTCTTGTGCATGCTCTAATCAAAAGGTAAAAATAATTTATTTTTATTATATAGGGGTAATTTGGTAAACTTCACATTGCATTATTAGTTTCTTAATATGCGTATTTTTGGCTAAGGTAACACTTATTATGGGACGGAGGGAGTAAAATTTTTTTTAAAAATTGAAAGTTTGTGTGGTTAAAAATTAAATTTTTTGGAGGGGGTGGTGGGGTGTCGGGGTGGGGGGTCGTGGGGGTGGGTGGTGTAAAAATCCAAAAAAAGTAACTTTCAAAACTTTTTTTTAACCATTTTTTTGGGGGTGGGGGGGGGGGGGGGGGGGGGGGGGGGGACGGATGTGGTGGTGTAGAAAATCCAGAAAAGAAAATTAAAAACTTCAATTTTTTTTTTGGGGGTGGGGTGTGTGGGTGTGGTATGGGTCCACCAGGGGCGGGGGAGGGTGTGGGAGTTTGGTCTGGTATGGTGTGGTGGGGTTGGGGTGGAGTTGGTGGGGCTTGGGTGGGTATTTTCCGAAAAATATTTTCTACCAACCAAACAAACATGAGAAAATAAGTAGGAAATGCACTTATTTTCTACTACTCAAACGAACATGAGAAAATGAGTAAGAATTCACTGATTTTTTAAGAACACATTTTTCAGAAAAATATTTTCCTCCATACCAAACACACCCTTAATCTTTAAGATTTTCTGATTCGGTCATTCTGAGGGGTAAAGGATCCCCTATGGTACCATTTCATCCGGTGATGTTCAATACACAATTAGATTATTGCCATGTGTTCCATCTGATTAGTTCCATCTTATTTAGTCATTTAATAGCAAATAAATCTCACCCATTAATTATCCCTAGAACACATGGCAATAATCTAATCGGAAAAGGGCCAAATATACCCCTGTACTATTAGAAAAGGGCCAAATATACCCCTGTACTATTGGAAAAGGGCTAAATATATCCCTCGTTATACTTTGGGTTCAAATATACCCCTGTTGTTATACTATTGACTTAAATATACCCTTCCTCCGTTAAAATTATCCATCTTGAACATGCTATACTACGTGGCAGTGACATTTGATGACGTGGATGCCACGTGGCATTGCCATCTCATCACACCTAAGCCATTTTACTCCTCCCTTCTTCCACCACTAAAATTTCCACCCCTTCCACCACTATTGCCACCATAGTAGTTGATGAATCTTTAACACTCCAAACTGAAACTTGAATCTTTAACACTCCAAACTGAAACTTACCCTTTTAATTCCCGATTCATTTCCCTGTGAAGATCTGGAGGGTCCAGACATGTTGCGTCCTCACTTGTCTCTTTCTTGTTCCTCTTCGTTTTGGTAACACCTATTCTTGTAATCTTGAATTTCTCAGAATTTCACTTTCCTTTTCATGCTCTAAGACCTGATTAATATAATTTTTTGTTCTAATGGGTTTACATCAAGCCTCATTCTATCTTGCTCATGATACCGATATCTAGGGGTTTTCAAATGAGACCGAAAAATCGATCCGAACCGGTAAATCAAGTCAAACCGACTTAATAAATCGAAAACAGGCTTGGTTTGACTTGATTTGGTTTTAAATTTTAAAAAACCGATAACATTTGGTTTGGTTTAGTGTTAAACCAAAAAAACCCGAACCAAAACCGAACCGAACCGATAGATACATACATATTTAAAATATTTTATATATATATATATATATATATATATATATATATATATATATATATTCTTCAAAATTTTGGCTCATTCCAAGTCCAATACAAATTCAAATAATTAGAAAGAAAAGTATAGCCCATTTAAGTTTAAGGTAAAATAAAAGGAAATTTGCTAAAGGCAAAATAAAAATTTCCCCCTTATCCAGTTTTACGGTTCCCTCTTTTACATGTCATCTGAATTACTACTAATAAGCTAGCATTTTATCCATAACAAATTAAATGGGAGAAAATGGCAATTGGAATTTAAAAAGATTTGGTAGATGACTTTGTCTTTCTGTTTATCATTTTTCGTTTTAATTTCTGTGCTTTTGTTACACCTCGAAAAATTTTCCGTTAATGTACAGTGGATAGATTAACGAAGGGTACGAAGTATACGATGTCTCAATAAGTAAGAAATAGCATTTGAGGATCCTAATTGAGATTTCAAAGACATTTGAGGTAAGAGAAGAAAGTTGGCCGAGAAAGGCAAGGTATACGTTATGTATCGGGAGAGATTTACGAGTAACAAGTTAATGGTGACTTAAGGATGCCTTGGAGAAGAGTTATAACGTCCCTTAGATTGTTAATGAGGTGTTGAACCAGTGTTAAGAAGGTTCCATAAGGATTGAAGATCAAACGAGTCGACGAGAACGAAATTCGGAAAGCTGGGCAATATACGATCCAACATACGGATCATATAAAACATACTGGCCGTATGTTAGGCCGTATGTTCTGCTCAGAATGGCAGCCCTCACTGGACCAAAGATACGGCTAGACATACGGTCCATATAAAAGATACGGACCGTATGTTGGTCTGTGAAACCGAGTCGGGACAGATTTTAAAATTGATATAAGGGACCTCAACCTCATTTATTTCATTTCATTTTCTCACTCCACTTGAAGAACTCTCTAGAAAGCTCTCCACACTTCTTCCACAAGAACTCAAGAGAGATTTATGATCAACTTCATCAAATCAAGAAAATCAAGTGTAAGAAACTCATTGGATTTCATCCAAGGCAAGAAATCCCATTGGAAGTGAATGAGGGTTTTGGCTCAAGTGAAGTATTTCCACTCAAGGCTTATTTGCACACTATCTAAGGTATGTTTTATGATCATTCCATGTTGTTTAAGGTATTGAGAGGTTGAAAGACTTGGATTGTAGAAGGAGATAGAAAATGGGTCATGAATGTGAGAATAGTGGCATTTTTGAGTAGTAGTTTGAAATGAGTCATGATTCTTGATATGTTGTGATTATAAGTATGTTATAAATGACATTAAGAACATGAGATAAGCAATATATGTGAGAAAACATATTAGTGTACTATGACCATGATTATGGATGAATGGAAGTGAAATTGTGGAATGTGGATAATGTAGGTGTATGAAGATTATTGCTTATGATATTGTGAATGTAATTATAGATGTTTGGGAGTTGATATGTAATATGGGGAAAGTAGTATAAACAAAGGAAATGCTGCCCAAATTTTCTCTAGAGTTGAGCATGTTCATGTAATCGATTGGCTAACGTTAATACGAACTATCTTGAAGGTAGAAACGTGAGCATTGAAGGAGAACAATCAAGCGATAGAATAGCTAAACGAAAAGGTATGTGAGGCTAGTCTTTTCATTTTAAGGCATGACTCCAATGACATGAATTCTCCTATTTTCCCATGACTTTCTTACATTCGGGCAATCATGAGCCTATCATTATAAAGAGCTTCACATGAGATAGAGAAACGAGATATGTCATGAGTATGATAGTGATGATGATGAATTAAGTCTAAAGGTCCTAAAGCTAATGATTCTAACTATGATTTATTGATGTTGTTTATTGTATACACTCACCTTATATGCTAATTCCTTCAAGGTAAGGCATAAAGTTTATGAATGCTCCATAATGGAATCGGGGGTTCACGACCTTATGTCACCCCGGTAAAGTATAGTTGTCTTCGAGTTTCTATGCATGCATTATGATGAGTACATGATGATGACATTACACCGCGCCTATATGGCCGGGCAGACACCGCTAAGGCGGGCAGCGTATATACCATGTCTAGATGGCATGGGCAGACACCACTAGTGGGCGGCATGAGATGGTTACCCCGAACGCGGGAGGCCTGGACGCGGGTTAATGATGATCGCACTTTCCTCCTTTTTTGTACCTATGGTCGGGCAGCTTATACATATATATATGCAAACATGATATGATGATGATGTTTATAAAGTAAGTCGGCATGCATTATTTCTATTAAAATTGACGATCGATTTATAAATTGTTTTTCATTTGATATCCCTACGCATTATTTTATTGATGTTTTGTTATTGTTTATGCCTTACATATACTCAGTACAATATTCGTACGACGTCCTTTTTTTTGACGATCCGTGCTCATGCCCACGGGTAGACGGGAGGTGATCCATTCATAGGAGCTATCGGCCAGACTTTGAGAGCACTCCATTGTTCCGGAGGTGCCATTGCTTATTATTTTGTGTATATACTTTTGGGGATGACGGGCTCCCGTCCCGTCTATATGTCTAGTACTTTAGTAGAGGCTCATAGATATGTATGTGTGGGTAGTATGGTCTCACGATGTCCTTATGGTATGTATATTATTTTGATAGCCGAAGGGCTTATGTATATAAAGGTAAATATGTTTCAAAATGGAAATGGTTTTCCTATGATTATGAGTATGAGTATAATGAATAAACGCAGGATGAGTACGATGAGTAATAGTATGAGTGGTGCTCGGTGGTTAGCTCCGGTACCCGTCATGGCCCCTAGTTAGGTCGTGACAGCTTTCTTCTCAATGCTTCATAAACACGATGAGTCTAGATAACAAAAATTCCAGAGGGCTGCGAAATATCAAAAGACTATATGTAGAGAGGTAACTAGAATTATGAAAAGTAGATGTTATGTTTCTGTAATTCCTATACCTATAACCATAGGCCTATACCTAAATAAACTTAATGAATTAATTAAGAAGATTCTTAGATTTGAATGGATCACGGTCAAAGCCGTATTTAGTTACCATTTAATTCAAAGGTTATTTGTATTAATACATTCTTAAAATCCGAAAAAATCGCAAAAATCGAACCAAACCGATTAAATCGACATAACCGAAACCGATAGAATTTATACTATAATAGTTTGGTTTGGTTTTAATCAAAAATCGAGTCAAACCGGACCATGAACACCCCTACCGATATCCATGGAATACAAATGGAACACTATACAATCGACATATCTGAAAGTATATATAAGATTAATGTATAGAGAGAGAATTGGAAGGGCAATTTTTTGTAGAGCGGTAACTATATGGTGGCAATGGTGGTGGAGGGGGTGGAAATTTTAGTGGTGGAAGAAGAGAAAAGTAAAATGGGTTAGGGGTGATGAGGTGGCAATGCCACGTGGCATTCACCCCATCAATTGTCACTGCCATGTTGGATAGGATGTTCAAGGTGGACAACTTTAACAGAGGAAGGGTATATTTGAGCCATGGCAAGATAGCGGGGGTATATTTTGGCAGGAAGTATAATTTGGTATATTTTTTCTTTTCAATACTTGTGGGTATATTTGGCCCTTTTCCGTAATCTAATTGTGTATTGAATATTACCGGATGGAATGGTACTCGACGGAATCCTTTTCCCTGACAAAGGGCCAAAATGACAGGTTGTTAGTTATCAATAAGGATTGAAGTCATGTATATCATTTAATGGTTATAGCTAATTATTATTTTATTATACAGGTTATCGTATTATACGTGTAATGAAGAATTATTTTCTGCGTGATACCTAGTAGCTCATTTTCATTATCAAATTTTGACCTCATAAATCAATAAATTTGTACCTCATCCTCTATAGTAGGGGTGTACATCGATCGGGTTGGCTCGGATTTTTCAACTATCAAACTAAACCAATTGCGTCGGGTTTTTAAATTTATAAATCAAACCAAACCGATAAAATTCAGGTTTTTTAACTTCGGGTTTTCTCGGGATATTCGGGGTTTTCTAGTTTTTTCCCGAAAAAGTCTTCATACAAAACATATGACTTTTACATCAAATATTTCTTTAGTCCTAATAAGATAAAACTATATAACTAAGGTGTTTCTTAAGAAAATAACACAAAATGTGAGATGAATGATGACATCGTATTAAAATATTCAACAAAAAAGATAATAAATCGGTTAAAATAAGTATTGCTAATTAATAAGCCATAAAGAAAATGACTTTAATCTAAATACTAAGTTTTGCTAAAATAAGTACGGCTAATAAGTATTAATTATATGACAAAGAAAAAAATTAAGCTATGTATTTTTACGCTCTAAACCAATTATGCAAAACTAAAGAATAGATTTCCAACATTACTGTCATTACTAGTGTTAGAATTGAATTTCTTTTGTTAGCATTAGTGTTGAGTTGGTTTTGATTTGGACTTTATTTGAGTTACTAACATCATGGGACATAAAATTTATTGGCATTCAAAATTCTAAGTTCAAGCTTAAAATAGTATGATAAAAGACAAAAAAAGAAATATTTACATGTTACATTACAAATAAATATTTTTATGTATAAAATATTTTAAAAATCGAATACACGTAAAGTAGGGTCGGTTTGGTTCGGTTTGACTTTTTTTAGCTAAAACCAAACCAAACCAATTATGGTCGTTTTTTTTTTCAACACCATAACCAAGTCAAACTAAACCACTAGTCGGGTTTTTTTCTCGATTTGATTCGGTTTATCAATTTGGTGCGGTTTGTCGGTTTGCTTTGTACACACCTACTCTATAGTTGTAATATCCCAGTAGCCTTACCGAACGTCCGTGCCTCATCCTCCGATGTGTCTTGATTTCATTTGAAAGGAAATTTACATGAAAGATCGATTTAATGTTTTCAATAACGGAAGTGGCAATCCATATACAGAAAGAAGAATAAATTTGAGGACGTCATACATCTTTTCACATAAACTAACATTATAAAGGTAACATGGAAGGGGTGCAAACTTTCTACATAGCACATCAAAGAACATCCCACGAGAACAAATAACTAAAGAGTAGAAGAGAGTTGATAATGAGCTAAATTTTTAGAGCGATAGATAAATATGACATAAATAATTAAATGAGACTTCTCAGGGTGAATCCATATAACTTGATTCCTAAGCGGATACTGAACACCGTTTGAGAAAAAAAACATGATTGTCTAAAACTGATAAATCCATGTATTTATAATGGTTTGTCTAAAACTGATAAATCCTTGTATTTATAATGGTGAACAGTTACTAATTATAAGCAAAATCATTTGAAAGTTTGAGACCGTTAGACATACTTCGTACTCTGATCCTAAACCAGTGGCCTTCATGTCAAGTAACGTAAAGAAAGTCTTTGTACCTTTGGAATCACCGAGCAATATTGAAGCAATACAGTGGTTAAATATGTCATTGTTTTTTATTGGTATTCTTTAAATTTCAGTGTTACTTGTTTATTTCGTTCTTTTAGCTACCAGCCTACCATTCCCAAATCTTAAAACCAGATCATTGCATTAATAAATATTATCAAATTCGAATGAGTAGATAATGAGATGATATATTTTATTGGAGATAAGGGCAATATTGTATATATCAACTATTATATGAAGGAAATAAGAGTATGATTTTCGTAGTATATGGGTGTTCAGTATTTAATTTAGTAATATAGGGGGTGTATCTACAACTGAGTGATATTATATGGGTGTTTTGCGTAATTTATTCTTTTTTTCTATATAAAACAATTAGACATGTCGTTATTTAATTCATTCACTGGCGTTTGCATCTAGATCAGCTGTAGACTGCCTTAACTAAGGTGCTCACGGTAGAGTACAGCCAATATTGGGCAACTACGAGGCCGGCAACCCGGCCCCTTTATTAGTGAAGTTGGGTAGGATTTTTTTGGCGTATAGAAGTGAGGCTCGAAGCAGCCCTCTCTCTTTGTCAAAGCCCTCCTCGGGGTTAGGTGCCCAGCCTCTTTGCGAAAAAAAAAAATAATAAATTAATTAATTTAAAAAAAAATAGAAGTAAATTAAATAAAAAGATAAAAGTAATGAGAAAAAAAGAATGTACTTACCACTAAGTAGTAAATTAGAAACTAAAGTAATACTTTTTAATCTTAAGATTTATATTAATTTCTTTTAAACGTGATCTAATTAGTGATAAAAATAATAATTTATATTTGTTCGTAATTTTTCTTATGATATGAATTTGCGCAAGAATGGGTGGTAGAATCTCTATTTCATATTAAAAAAGTTTTATGTTCAAAGTGTACAAAAAATCACTTAGAAAAATATTATTTCGAACAAAAAAGCTTTAAAGTGAAAGCCCGTCTGGTCACGTGACTTGCATTTTGGGCTGCTTACTTTGTGAGGCCTCTTCAATTAAAAGAATCGGCCACTGATTATTTAAGGCTCGTTTTTTGGCGCTTTGGGAGGCTGGATTGGGTTGAAAATTTGGGCCGACGGAGGAATGGTGATTTATCTTAGGAGCTCAAAAATATAAAAAGCCATAAAAGAGTTAAGCTAGTTCAACGTCTACTATATATACATAAAAACAATTTTCGCACCTTCAGATATACGGTGTGTAATTTTTGTAGAAGGGGTTCGGATGAACATTACTCTTCTTGGAGTCGTAATGGTTGGAGTCTGGCCATTTTAAACACCTCTCACGAGCCACAATTCTAACCATCAGAGGTGTCTATTTGGTGACTTGAAAATTTAAAATGGTCAATCAACTATTGGTGGCAATCAACTTAAAACTATTAAACCATGTTCTGTTGGTAGAAGAAGAGGTTTTACAATCGCATTAAATTTCTCACAATCACAAACATGTTTTGGTTGCTTATTTTGTTGTTCACATAAAATAATCTTTCCATAAGTTATTTGAAAATCTATGTATTATTTTTATGCGGGATAGAATTTAAATAAGAATACGAAAGTATTAATAATACACGAAGTAAAATTTAAGTTAATAAAAAATACCCTCACACTCGTTAGTTTTATTCTTCTTTGAAAAATATCCTATTCAAAAAAAAGAAAAAGAAATGACCTTACATTACTAGTAATTCTTACATTTTAGTATGCATTACTAATCACGGTATAAACAGACTATTTGGAATTGAGAAATAGTTGACTAATTGAATCTTGAAAATATTCATGACTATTAACGGAAAATATTTCATGAGCCATTAATTATTAGTGATTAATTTTAATCAAATTTAGCCTCAACCTATAAAGAGGCCTCTAAACTTCGCGCCGCTACACAAATAATAAAAATTCTCAACTTATATAATGTTAAATATCAGAATATGAATGCTTGGATTGCCACACATAAATTTCAAGGCTCAATCAATGTTTCTAAGAAATCGACTGTCAATCGTAGTGCTGCAGTAGGTATTGGGCTGAAAAGGCTTTCACTGTATTTATGCAAAGCTTCGGAAAGTAAATACTTGCCGACTGATGCCAAAAGGGGCCCAA
>NC_081344.1:21377189-21463271 GCF_029784015.1 Lycium ferocissimum
CCATCAGAGGTGTCTATTTGGTGACTTGAAAATTTAAAATGGTCAATCAACTATTGGTGGCAATCAACTTAAAACTATTAAACCATGTTCAGTTGGTAGAAGAAGAGGTTTTACAATCGCATTAAATTTCTCACAATCACAAACATGTTTTGGTTGCTTATTTTTGTTGTTCACATAAAATAATACCTACATAAGTTATTTGAAAATCTATGTATTATTTTATGCGGGATAGAATGCGAAATAAGAATACGAGTATTAATAATACACAAAGTAAAATTTAAGTTAATAAAAAATACCCTCACACTCGTTAGTTTTATTCTTCTTTGAAAATATCCTCTTCAAAAAAGAAAAAGAAATGACCTTTACATTACTAGTAATTCTTATATTTTAATTTATGCATTACTAATCACGGTATAAACAGACTATTTGGAATTGAGAAATAGTTGACTAATTGAATCTTGAAAATATTCATGACTATTAACGGAAAATATTTCATGAGCCATTAATTATTAGTGATTAATTTTAATCAAATTTAGCCTCAACTGGCAAGTATACCCTCAAACTTTGAGTGTGCACAAATAGGCACCTCAACTTATATAATGTTAAAACATGTAAACATAAATGCTGACGTGACACATAAATTTTGAAGGTGTCTAAACGATCATTTTGCAAATTGGAGTGTTCAACTAGAAAGGTAGAGACAAGTTGAGGTGCTCACTTGTACGCAAGTTGGAGGAAATACTTGCCGACTGATGCCAAAAGGGCCAATTTACTATAAAGATTGGTGAAAATTCCCAAAGAAAGAAACCAATCACTGAAACAACATTGAACTGCAGAGAAAGTATTTGATATAAATTTTCGTTTCTGAAGCGGAGATTTGCTTTTCATATTTTTTTAATCCCACCTCCAGCACAAACCCTCATGGAACCTGGAAATGTCCGGTCTCACAGAAATTAACCATTTAAGTAATTAAAGACATATTTATGCTCAAAATCATGGACATCCATTTCACTATTAATCTTTAGAAAAAAACAAGAAAAAAAGAGAAGAGAATCCGTCTGAAAAAAAAAAATGTGTGTTTGGTCAGCTCCTAAACTGAAAGCTTCTGCCGGCAATGCATTCAACCAGCCAACCCAAAACTGTGATTATATGTACAATAACCTGCACTCTTTCCACATATAATTTCATTTTCACTACCATAATCCTACTGTATCCATTATACACTGCTTGCCCCAAGAGGCTGTATTACCTGTTTAAGAAACTCTATCCACTTGGTTCATCAGCAACTCCATCTGAATGATAAGAAGAGATGTCCACAGGCGGACTGATACAGCCAACGATGCCTTTGGATTGGAAAGAGTTTTTCTGTTGATCAAGATACATCACTATAACTGTTATATCATCGTGGAAATGTCGCCTAATCCCCTTCTCTATTTTCTTGATGTCCTTGTACCTCATCTCCCTCTTCTTAGCAGCCTCCTTAATGGCTTCTCCCACCAGTCTCTTAGCTATTCCCTGCAAGTACACCAACCAAAAAGATCAGTTCATGATAGTATAAACTTCAAATGCCCACGAAGTGGGAGTGGTTACATTATCAAACAAACGAAATTGGCAAGAACCACTCCCATATCTTATCAAAGATATCAATATCTAATCGAGTAACAGGTCTCAAGTTTGCTAAGATGGACTTAAACAAGAATGTCATCAAAGTCATTATCAATTCCCTCTCAGGTTAAACAGACTTGAGTCCGGACTGTATTAACAGCCAACTATAGCAGTAGCTTGGCAACAAATGTAGATATTTTTCCATAACTTGTCAACAGAAAACAAGAATAAAAGAAATGTCAACTTACAGCTCTTGGGTTTTTAAAGACTATTTCCACAGCTGCTTCATCAGTTAGGTGTTCCCAGAGGCCATCAGAAGCAAATATCACAAATAAGTCATGCTGTCTAAGTTTTCTTGTAACTATGGAAGGTTCTGCTGTCATTACAGCCCGCTTCAAAGGAACAGGATTTCCATATTGTTGAAAGACAGGATCCCTGATTAACTCAGGTCTCTTTAGATAGGCATCTCCAATGGATCTCGAGACCTGCAAAGTGCCATGTATAAGTATCTTTCTCCCATGTTCACATGACAAAGTCTTGACTAAAGAGCAAAGACACAAAGAGGCTACAAACAAAAGGCACCATGCATAAGTATCTTTCTCACATGTTCACATGACAAAGTCGAGTACAGAGCAAAGACATGAAAAGGCTACAAACAAAGTGCAGATATTCTTTCTTACAAAACAATCAATTTAATTCTACACACTGAGAACTCTGGAGCAACTATAAGGAATAAGGAAGACAAATAAAAAGCTTTTCAAGAAAATCCAAATAAATGCGTTACGCCAGCCCATAACAGTGGTAAATCATTGGCCTTAAAGTAGACAACCCTTAAGGACAACAACACAACATTTTGATGTTACAGCTATGAATTGTACATAACCAAGATAAGTGGGAATCTCAGAAGCAAGTTCCTGTAAGTCGTGCTTTTACTTTTCAAAAAAGAAAAAAGAAAAACAGCCAAAGCTGAAGAACTCCAAAATGCAGTTCACTTAACGAACAACGCAAACCATAAAGCCGATAAAAGAACCAAGGGAAGTCAAGAAACAAATAGTATGGCTTTGGATTGTTCAGAATTGACATTATTAAATCTCAATTACAGCCTCTCTACCTCCCAAGGTAGGGGTAAGGTGTGCATACACTCTAACCTACCCAGACCTCACTTGTGGGATTTCACTGGGTATGTTGTTGTAATAACAGCGTTCAACAAAAAGCATACGTCATCCAGCAAGAAAAGAGACAGATTTGGTTTTAAGTAAGCATCAAATAAGCAAGCTCACCTGAATTATGCCTTTAACTCTCCAAACTCCTCGGCAATATACCACTATAGATGAATCATCAGGATGAAGTGCTTCAACCTCTTTCCGCACCTTCTCACATGAAACATTATGATCAGTTGACAACCTTTCTGCAACCACTTTACTTCTCTCCCCGTCATAACCTCTGCGTCCAAGAACTGCCCTGGAGTCTCCTAAATTAGCTACGTATAATTCACTTCCCGAAATAGCACCAACCAAACAACATGATCCAACTGAAGCAATCTTTGGCATTAACGGCAATGATTGCTTCACCAATCGAATAAAATCCTCTTCTGTGGCACTAAATGCCCTCTTTATCACCTCTGATGATAAACACCCTTGCTCTTTCTGGAACTCTACACCAAATTGAAAGCAAATAAATTAGATAAATAGTGCTTCATGTACAACACAAGAATATGCAGTCGAAATAGACCACGCGACTCATGTTAACATAAAAGGCCAACCACAACTCATCAACAAAATTATTCCCTAGTTGGACTAAGGATAAGGCACGCAGTAAAGCACGCGTTCAAGAACTAGAGTAAGGAATCAAAACTATCTCCCTTTAACAGCTTCTAAACTAGATCGTACACAAAGAGAAAAGAGTTTATTAACAATATTCATAATCAAATCAAACACCTTAAAACCAAAGAGGAAAAGAACCAATCTTAAGAAGCAAAACAACAGACTGAAGCAACACCAAATGACCCACATAAGAAATGACGTGTAAAACCAAAATTAGAGCCAATTTGACTAAACTTTGAACCTAAATTAGATTAGATTAACTCAATATCTTAAGATTAAAACTTATATATATTCTAAAATTACATGTAAAGTTGCAACTTTTCTCATATCAATTTGGTGACAAAATACATCTCAAAAATATCGGTCAAAGTTTATATCCACAAAGCGAAAAGTATCACATAAATTGAAATTACTTACTATGTAAATAAGGGAAGAGGTGTCTATTAACAAATCGAGCAGCTTCAGGGCCACCATGACCATCATAAACACCAACATATGTAGCTGAAGGAGAAGTAAGCACTTGGCTTTGATCTTCTAATGAAGAATTCGCCTGAACAACCGCCATCGAAAAATCGCCAGATGAATGAGGCTTTAAATCTGTATGCCACAATAACCCATCACCGCTTCGCCTACCCAAACATCTTTCCAATGGCCTGTAACACAATCTCATCATACTTTTCCGTTAATCAATCGATTAAAAACCTCGATTTTACCGTGTTTTGGGGAATGATCGGAAGGTGTTCGTTGACTTGTCTGACAGAGAAAAAGGAAGAAAATAGATAGTGGAAGAAGAGAGCGGCGTTAAATCAATAATTCAATTACAACATAAACCCCAAACCAGACCAGAAGAGGTCGGCTAAAACTGCGATTTTACCGTGTTTTGGGGAATGATCGGAAGGTGTTTGATGAATTGTGTGACAGAGAAAAAAGGAAGAATACAAAAAGAAGAAGAACAGACCGGCCAGTTACAATATAAGAAGTGGTTGGCTAAAACAGCAATTAAGTTCTCCGTTTTACTGTTTCTTGGATTGATCGGAAGGTGCTTGATGAATTGTCTGACATAGAAAAAGGAAGAAAATAGAGAAGTGAAAAAGAGAGCGGCCTTAAGCCAATAAATCAATTAAATTATCGATCCCAAATAACAAGTGGTCGGCTAAAACCGCGATAATCTTCTCCGTTTTACTGTGTTTTGGAGATTGATCGGAAGATGCTTGATGAATTATCTGAGAGAGAAAAAGGAAGAATACAGAAATTGCAGAAGAGAGCAGCGTTAACTCAATAAATCAATAACAATCTCGGCTAAAACAGCAATTTTATTCTCCGTTTACTGTGTTTTTGGGGAATGATCGGAAGGTGTTTGATGAATTGTCTGAGAGAGATAAAACAAAATTGAAAAAGTGGGAAGAAGAGAGGGGATTAGTTAAAGACTTTAGGAGAGAGTAGTGGGGGAAAAACCGCGTATAAAAAAAGACAAGGGACACGGAAAAATTAAGTACCTACTCTTTACGCGTCTTTTATTTATGTAGAAAAACTTTAGTCGTACAAATACTCTAAAGAGCAATACATACATACTGCTTTATCCGTTTTTGTGCGATGTCAGTTGTTAGTCATTTAACATCTCTTTCCGATTTTGACTCTGTCATGTTTCATTTGTTAGTTATCCACAGTCCATATTTATTCTCTGTCTGACTAGACACAGGATTTAAACATGTTCCCATTCGACTAGATAATTAGATTAATAATTCCTCCAATTTGTCTTTAATAAAAATAAAAATGGTCCAACATACTGTAGTAAAGTTAATTCTTTCTCGATTTGATAAGTGGACACTCTTTCAATCCGGAGGGAGAAATTTTTCACCTTTATCCTTAGACAATAAATATGGACCGAAATTAATGTGCGTGAAAAAGAGAATAGTATTAATTGAGATCAAAGAATAATAAGGATAATTTAGTCAAATTATTTTTTTAATTAATATTTTCTCAAGGGGGGGTGAAAAAAAATGACAAGTAAAATATACCGGAGGAAGTAATTGTAAGAAAATATTAAATTAATAATTATAAAGTATAGTAAATCAAAATTGTACGTTTCAAATTAGTTTCTAATTCTTATTTGTTAGTAGTGAATATGTGGCAAATCATTTAGGATAATTTGATGAGAGGCACGTGTGAAATGAAAAAGTCATAAAAATGTGTCTACATGTCACAGTGAGTTCATGGTGATAATTTAGGGGGATTTTTAACCTATACGCTACAAAAAAATAAATAAATCAAGTCTACTGTCAATTGGAACTCTTTGGAGGAGCTTTTGGAGCATGATGTTCACGTAAAATGGTCGAACAACCAACAACAACAACATGCCCAATTAATGCCCCCACAAAGTGAGATTTGAGAGAGTAGAATGTACGTAGAGCTTACCCTAGAGAGGCTACTTCCGATAGACCCTCGGCTCAAAGAAAAGTAAATCACAGTAGTCTTGAAAAAGAGTTAACAAAAATAACAAAGTCATAACAAAATGCTAAATAAAACACGACAAAGCAGTCAAACAACCATTATTTTTAAAAAATAGCTATAACCAAAATTTTATTAACAAGAAATGCACTATGAAAGGTAAAAAAATTGATCAACATTTTACATTGTAACTTCCTAATTGGTATAATTGTACAGATTCTAATAAATATTTAAACGGTTCTGTGTAAATTTTTGTTATATTATCAATGTGTAAAAGTTGAAATCATATTAAAAAGAGTATTTTAGTGTAATTGAATTAAACATCTTGAGACATCTTAAATAAAGATGGAGCATTGACAGGTCGCATGAAAAATTAGTACAAATACAAGCTTTTCCATTTAAAAGTAGTATAAATATATATTTTTCCTTTTTAGTAATAAATATATACCTACAATCTTATGGATTTGGAGAGAGAGAGATATATATACCATGTTTTTTTCTCTTTCCCATTCAAAAGTTGGAAAACTAGTAGTAATATTTCTCAACTTTCAAGACAAATTTTCCATACTCGGTGCCTTAAGTTGGACATCTAGTACTATTTCTTTCCTCCGTTCACGCCATAATTGTTGCCTTAATTACCAGTCAATGCAGTTAGAATTTGGTAAATGGTACTAATAAATACAATTGTTGACTAGAATATTAAATAGTTCACATGTTAAAATTTCTTTAATACTCCTACTATAGGTTTTGTACGACAAACTAAAATCATTTAATACTCGCGGTGAAAAGGTGCCACTATAAAGAGTAAATTGAAAAGGAAAATAAAGACATGCGGGACCTCCGTAGGGCTGGGCATAATATGGTTCAAACCGAAAAAATTGACTGAATCGAACCGAAGTTAATTTTGGTTTCGGTTTTTCAGTTTTTTCGGTTTGATTCGATTTAAATTTATAAGATTTCAACAATTCGATTTTCGGATTATGCAAAATTTAATTCGATTAAATAGAAAAATCGAATTTTAACAAGCCATTTTTTTCTTGAAACATATATTATATATTCCTTGTACAATTCCTTGTAGATTTTTAATAAATTTCCTCAACAATGTACCTTAGCACACCCATTAGCATATTTTCTTGTGACAATGGCTGGTATCTTAGTAATATTAACATTGCAAATTGTGAATAAAAAACTCTTCTTGGTTAGTGGTAGGAAGATGTGATACAACAAAGTTTCACAAGTAGGAACTACTTATAATCGACTTCTCCGTCATATCTCTTGGATTGTAGAGAAGATGTTGGGCGATAAACAAGAAATACTAGTAATAGAGGACTTAAGTGAAATGTGGGAAATTTCGCCACCGCATTAATTTGTATTTTGGTGATGAAGTTATTATTATGCAAATAACACTTCTACCGTCTCACACCGAGCTCTATTAGGATTTTATGGAATGATGAAGTATCGGCTTGATGCTTAACTATGTCATCCATATCTAAACCGAAGAAGCCGACCGAATAAACCGAACTGAAATTGCAAAAACCGAATTGAACCGAAGTTATTTCAGTTCGGTTTCGGTACCCATTTTTTACAAACCGAAAAACAGAACCAAATTTGTGAAACCGAACCGAACCAACCGAACGCCCAACCCTAGACCTTCGTATTTCGTTTGGAGCATAACAAAGGAATATAAGGTTATTTTTAGTACAAAGCAGACTACGCATAATTTCGGTTTTACCGTTGTATATGTCTATGAATGAGGTTCTTTTCTTATTTTTATTTGAATATATAGGGAGTAGGGGGAGGGAAAATAGAAGAGAGAATTACAAAGTGGGAAATTGAATCCTCACCAACAAAGTGAAAATACAATAACTGAGCTATTAAGATCCCCTCTATGAGTAAAGGTTACCTTTTCTTAAAAAAAAAAGAAAATATTATTTAAAGGCTACTTAGAAAAAATAAGTTAAATTTTACTTCCGTTGAGGGAAGAAGTATGAAGTAATTATATTTAAGTAATTTATTATTGAGTATTTGATGGAACATATAACATTGTTGGCATGTCACGGGGAGTGGACTCACATAGAGCATCGTGGTTAACTTTGACTAGATTTAAAATATTTACAGACAATTGATATTTGGCACAAATATCTCTGTTTCATGTCATTTTACATCCTATTCTTATGACTTTTATCGCTTAATCTATGATGCAATCGTCGTATTTGAACTTATGTCGTTATATTTCATGTGTATAGGTACGATGAAGACAAATGATGGAAAATCGGGCTAAAAGTGATTGATTTTGGAGCATATGATGATTACACGAGGTGACGAGTCGAAGACCACAAGTGATGAACTAAAAGGAAAAAAAAATTGAACTAAAGGTCCCGCTTTTCATCCGTATCGCGGGAGGAAAGCGGACAGAACAAGTTCATGACCAAAATTTACCATCAGGCTTTTCATCCGCACAGCGGAAGTGCATCAGGCTATCCTTCCGCATCGCGGAAGGAAAGCACAGCGACGGGCAGCTTTCCCGTTTCGATCGGGATTAGGTTTACTTATTTTTTGTTTTAACCCTAGGGTATATATAGACACTTTATTAGCTGAAAACGGTGGGCTGGATATTCGAAGACTTGTAAGCTGCTGTTTTACTTTCTCTCTCTAGATTTTATTTTATTTTCATCTTTTTAACCCTAGATTATTCATGAATTCTTGTTGTTCATTGAGAATCATGAGTAGCTAAATTTCTTAATTCTAGGGTTGTGGCGAAAGACATGATAGTTGGTTTAGTGACTATTTCTATCAATTAAATTTTCATATTTTGGGTTGCTTATTTATTCTTGATCTTAATTGTTTGATTATCTGGCCAATAGTTAGACACTATCTGTTTGTGCGTGAATTGGACTTGAGAAAGGGAGTTCACGTACGTAATAAGAATAAATAGAATTTGTTCGATTTAATCGTTTCGCTACTGAGGATAGAGATATACCCTTTAGCCCTACTTAGTTGAATACGGAGAATTAAATGCGTTCTTGTTACCTCTGATGACCATAGAGATATAGGCGTTATAGTAACATCTACAGGCTTGTGAGTAGTTTTAGAGAATATCATAAAGTTATAATTAACCCGTCAACTAGTAACCCAAGAAATAAAATAGGTGGAATTGTCCGAAGATCAACTGGATTGTCGAAAGCCATGACCCTAGATCTTTCTTTCATCTGATAAATCTTTCAGTCTTTGTCAAAATACTCTCGACCACAAAACACCCATCACAAATTGTTTACTTTTCGCTTTAGTTTAGTACAACAAACATCTTGATTTTCACTTTCTTAAATAGTTTCATTCGAATTTGAATTAGTTTAACAGTAGAATCTAAGTCTCTGTGGGATAGATATATGGACTTAACAGTCTATATTACTTGTACGACCGCGTATACTTGGGTGTGCGTTTGGGAGCAACAACAACCATGAACAATTTATATATATATAAAAAAAAAACGAGCGAGTATAACATAGTTGTAGAAGGCAAATGGATATGGTTGTTACTTGTTAGGGTTAGGTTAATTTCACACAGAATAACTAAATTAACATATTGTGAGAGGCGGAATTGGGATTTAAAGTTTATGAATTTAAGATTTTAGTCCTCAATTAGGGCCAGGTTAATTATATGCCAAATAACTAAATTTATCCGCTGTGAAAAGGGGAATCAGAATTACAAGTTAATGAATTTGAGATTTTAGTCCTTTTGAGTTATTGAGTTCTAAATTAATAATTTGTACATAATAAATGATCAATTTCTTAAAACTGTTTAATCTTAAAATGGAGAACAATTAAATTTGTACGCGATGCCAAAGATATGTGGCTAAATTCAATTCAAGATTAAATAGTGGGATGTGTCAATAAAATGAACAGAAAAGCAGATCTAACCAACTGTTAAATACGTATGGCCTCGGGTATAGAAACCAGGGTCGATACCCTTTTGTTACGAGCTCCCACAAGGTATAATGAAAATGAACTTAAGAACAGATGGGAACGGATTTAATAAGATTCTTATAATTGTTGATGTAAACTATTTCTCTCCTTGTTATTGCCAAACCCTTTCATGAATGATAACCTCCCCTTTATATAGTAGAGGAGTTTCAACCCTAGTACAATTCTAAATAAAGCAAGTAAATCTGGTGATAGTTGTTTTGCCGAGATCGACACCGAAATATCCGGTTGAGCTCCCGCTGATGGCAGTCAATCGCCCTTCCTTTATCGCCTCATCCCGTCCCGAACTTGAAGCCTCATTCCCTGTGAGACGGTCGTATCGTGACCGAGCATAACAATAATAACGGGAAACCGAGCGTGCCTGTATCCTCGATTTTACCCGGATATAGATAGTCCCCCCATTTCCCGAGGTACAATTATTGACGGCGGGGAATGGACCCAAATAAACTGAGCAGCCGCCTCCGATTTCCTAGGACGGGACCTTTAAGTCAAACCTCACTCTTTGCCCACGGTAGGTCATTATTACCCGTACCGCCAAATCTTTTTGGGGAATCCTCCTTGTATCAGGATCCTTGATACGCTACAAGATCTCTTCAATCTCTTTCTATATAAAGCCCATGTCTTCTTTCTTTTCCATGCATCTGCACTTCTTCAAACCGCACTTTGTTCCACCTCAAAACCTACTGATATTCCTGCATTGAGCCCATAATACTCTTCGGATCTTCAATCTTCATGTTCCAGGGTGAGAATACCTTTTGTTAAGGAGGACCTTCCACGATCATGGCTTACGTACCGCTGTTGACTCAGGGTGAAGATCAGCATTCGTTCATGCCATCGACTGGAGCCGCCGGCTGGATAGGGAGTTAGAATCTAATATCACGGTATTGTTCCGTCGGGTTTTATTTATACGAATGACTGCAAAGTCCTTCACCATCTTGACCTGGTGGAAGATTTCGAATCTTGTATCAGTGATAGCGCCATTTCTACGGTCAGGGAAGATTGCCATCTAGGCGCAGATATCGACCTTCTCCCCGATGGGGAGGGTGTGAAAATAAATCATCGCGTTGCCGGTTACTCGTTATCATACACTTATCCCTTTGCCATAGGGTTCACCCTCCCTGTTCATAGGATAATCGAGGACTTTTGCCGTCGATATCGAATATGTATCGGGCAGATCGCCCCGCAAATTTAGAGGCTCGTGTTTTGTATTGAGAAGTTGGCCAATGAGACCGAAGTCTCTTTTACCCTCGATCATTTGCTTCATTTATATATACCTCGGGTGATCCGAGGGGGAATTATTCAGTTGCTTCCCAGGGAAAGCCGAAGCCTAATCGATCCTGAAGACGATTATGATTGAGGATGGCTTAACCGGTTCGTGATGGTACGCACGGTTCAGCTTCACCGTCCATCGTCTGTCAATTTTCCCGAAGTGTGGAACCCCCCATCCAAATTGAGCCCACGCTCGAAACTGCTATTTTTGAATGGGTGATGGCCCTTCTATGGGCTTCTCGTAGCTTAGGCCGTTCTTGAAGAAGAATGGCACCTGAAGGGTGGAAAGGCAAAGACCATGGTAACTTCTTAATCTGATCGTTTCAATCCCTATTTCCCTGTATTATATCTTAACTCAATACCTTTGGTTTCCAGAACTTCGGACGAGGAGGGATTCCAAAGGAAAATCGGTAGCCGAGGACATAGTTCGGGGAAGAAGAACACTCGTTCCATCGAGGCCACCTAGACGCAGGGAGGCTGGAAGTTTTCCCATTGTGCATTCGGGGGTTAGATCTCGAGTTCGAACTCGTCATATTATGGGGACCCGTCGGGAAATGCCTTCGGGCAAAACTACACCAGTGATCGTGCTCAATGAGGAAGATTCACCGGGATTGGACATTCCCGGATCATCCATCTCTGGTGCAAATCATGGGGACATTTAATTGGTATCACCCGTCATTGTCGCATCCCGTGGATAGACTCGGAGATCTCGTCTTTTGACTTGTTAGGTTGAGTAAGGGTGTGGCTGCCTTACTTTTGTTTTTCAATTACCGATTGTAGAGTAGGGTTTCTTCTGCTTTTTCTGATGTAATGATGTATCCGGCATAGTCAAAATTTTATGAAATAGAAAAAGTCTTTAATGAAATTTTGCAAATTGGTTGTTGTTGGCCTTCATTGAGCATTCCCTGTGTATTGTTTGTACTCGAACCTTCGTATATGCCCTTGTTATATTCGATCAGTAATCACTTATTCCATAATCAAAAAAACCTGACATGTTTTGCTACCGGCCACCGTAATCGAGCATCTTGTCATTAAACTCGGCCACGCCTGGTTCGAAACCACATCCTTTGCAAAATATTCGGTAGCTTTACCCGATCATGGAGGTGTTCATACAAGGTTCCGATCTAGGTCTCTTCGGAAGGTCGACCCGTTTAAGCACGATCCGTTTGGTCAGGACGCCGGCTCCTTCTCGCGTACGCTTTCCATGATTAGATAGGATCAAGGTCACATCCATCACATCCGTCTGACATCGACTCGTGTCGAAGCCCCGTTGGCTCTGAAGACGGTTGCGGAAGGTAAAGCGTCTCGGTCCCACTCTACAAAAGTAAGTTTTCCCCTTCTTTTTTCACTTTCCGACTTTTACCAAAGGGAATTTTTACCTTCGTGTGTTCTGAATATGTTGATCTTCATATCTTCAAACCTTCATACCTTCATATCTTCATATCTTCATCTTAATTTCCTGTTCAATCTTTAAGCCTTCATTTAAAACCTTCTTATCTTCATACTTTCAAAATGACAAGCAAATCTTCAAAGGCTAAGGCCGGTGAGACGTCTTCGGCTTCTAAACCAGAGCCACTGCTAACTAACTTCGTTCTCAAGACTGTTCGACCATTCGGGACTTCAAAGTCGAGAAACCTTCTCACGAGGGGATCGAGGTGTCGAAATATCGGCCCTATCTCAGACACGATACCCCCGAATAAACTCGAACAAGTCAAGGAAGATTGTGGTTGGAAAGGTAAGGAGGTCGTTATTTCGGATGAAGCCATATCGACCTACGTAGAAGGGTACTTAAGTGTTTATACTTACCCTTTCATGTTCACCACACTCGACCCTGTGGTGGTCAATTTCTGTAAGTAGTACGAGATCACCCTTGGCCAAATTCACTCGTCATTTTGGAGGATCATTATGCTCCTCCGTTATTTTGCTAAAAACATGAACATTCCGTTCACGGTGCACCACCTACTTCGGCTATATAGCCCCCGTGTCTTTAGAGGGGGAATGATAAAACTCTCAAAACGAGCTGGAAAAGCGCCCTTCTCCGGTCTGGATGAAAAAAGAGACCGAGGATGGCAGGGCAGGTTTGTCCGAATCAGGATAGCGGATCTGATTCCCGCTGACAAATTGCCATTTCCCGAGAAATGGAACCCAAACCGTAAGTAACTTTATGTTGATATGATTCGGCCACGTGCCTCCACTCCGCATCAACCTTTTCATTTGTTCGCGTGTATACAGCGCTTATCCGAACCCTTGGTGCGGTTCCTAACCTTGACCAGTGGATTGGGAAGATCTGTTCCCAACTTACTTATGCCGAACGTACCTGGAGGCATTTGTCCCGATCCCGTTGGGAGGCCGGGACCCACGGTAAGTCTTTCCCTTAGAACGTCGTCCTTTCTATTCTGTGCAATACGCCACGTTAGTTAGGTAATGACTGTTCTTCTTTTTGCTTCACAGGTTTATCAAAGGTCACCGGGTCGGGGCCGAGGAAGCGCAAGGCCTCGGTGACCGACGGGATATCGAAGCTCCCGGTCTGAGAGACCTAGTTGAAATGAGGAAAAAAATCCTCCGAATCATCTCGAGCTCCTTCACAGTCTAGGAAAAGATCGAGGGTCGTTATTCGAGAGACCTCATCGGAAGATATCTCGGCCTGTACTTTGGACGCTGAGGTTGTTGGTCAATTATTAGACCATTACCGACGATGATCGACTGTTGGGTGGGCATCCTCTTGATCGACGAGCTCCACAAGCATGATTTGACCGATTCGTTGCAATACGCTCCCCATTGGTGGAAAGCTCAAGTCGAATTTCGGGCCGGGTCGAGTGGCATCTTGAGGTCGACGGACGCGAGGATCGTTGGGTCGAAAGTCGGGCCTCCGATCACACTTCTTCTCGAAGTATTGAAAAGCGCCACAGCTCGGCCGGATCGAAGGCAACTTCATCGGTATCAGGCTCTAAGGTACCTACTATTTCGCCTTTGTACGGTATTGGTTCCGTCCTTCCGATACAAGTTGTGGCCTCATCGGAAACGATAATTTGCATACAGGATTCTCCACCGCCATTGGTGGATATTCCTGCCGATGATGAAAAAGCCAAAGGCAAGGTGACCGAGCAAAGGGCAGCGGGTAATGGTAGTTATGAAATACCCGCTCCGGGTATATCGGGTTTCGAGCATTTGCCCATCCCCGTAGCCGATCGTTTCGGGGTTAATTCCGATCCCAGGTTAGAGAAATCATTTCCTGCCCCTAGTATCGACCCGAATCGGAAGAGGCTAATCACTTTTAAGGTGCCGGCCGATATAAATATGTTATCGGGTCCTGTTGGGGTGTCCAGCTATCTGTACCCTCTGGTGTCCCAAGAGGACCGTAAGAAAATGGCCGAAGTCAGCGAATCGTGCCTTTTCAACGAGGCTCAGCATACATTGAATTGGATAAGTCTCGTCCTTATGTTCTTTTTACTCAGCTTTTAATTTCATGCCTCATTTAATAACTGTTCCTTTTTCCCTTATAGGCCTCCGTGCTTCACCATGCAAGCTTCGACTGGCTTAGGCACGAAGTGGGCCAACTCAAGGAGGAGTTCAAAAGTAAGAGTCAGGAGGTGGACGAGCTCATGAATCTATATGAGAAGAAGTTGCAATATATCTCGTCTCTCCCTGATCTTTCTATCCTTAAATCAAATTTAGCAGCGGCTCGAAACGAAGCTGCCGAGGCTAAACGAGAACGTGATCCGTTGGCAGAGAAGGTAAAGGCTTTCGAAGTTTACAATAAATCTTTAATAGCCGACGCTAACGCCCTTCCTTCTCAAGCCCGGACCTATGTTAGCCAGATTGATCAACTTCAGACAGAGCTTGATGGGATCAAGCCCGAGCTAAATGCCCTCCAAGAAATAACTGTCGGTGTTGTGGCCGAACGTGATGTTCTCAGGAGAAACTTCTCGGCGTCGGTGGAACAAATGAATGGCCTTACTGGGCGTCACTGCGTCGCGGCCGAAGTGGAACAAGATCGATTGAACCGGGTCATCACCGATCTGCAAACTGAGCATGGAAAGGCTCTTGACCAGATCATGGGTTATGATGACATGTTAGAGCAGTACAAGGCCGATGTGATGTCGCAAAAAGGCCGATGAATCTTAGAAGCTCAGTACGGCGGTGCTTGTCCTGAAGAAAGACCCTCGAAGAAGTTCAAGCCACTGGTACAGACTTATCAGATCTGATCGAGGAAGCCAAGAAGCTTGAAGCGGAAGTAAAGGCCGCATTCTACCCTGAGGATTCGGATATCGACCTCGAGTCAGTCGATGAAGAGGCCGAGGGGTCAGATGAAGATTAGGTTCAGGGCCTTGTGTCCCTTCTTTTGTTTTTACACCTTTGTTTTGAGGCCATTATTCCGAGCCTTTGTAAATCTACTTTATGTATGTATGAATCAAAATTTGTATTTGATATTTGCAAAGTATTCCTCGGTTCAATGTTTGTTCGGTTTATGCCTTCATTATAATTTGCCATATTGTTTCGGCCAGGATAAAATTCAAATGGTAACGGCCCATGATTGGGTTTTAGTCCGTGTTGTCGTTAGTCGTTGCTTTATTCATAATTTGCAAGACATACCCGGTCATGACAATTTTGCGTTTTTAGACCGTGGTCTTTAACCGTTTTAGGTCGCAGCTTTCGAGCTTGCATATGTTTTTTAGACGTAGTCTTTAATCGTTTACGTCTAGTTTAGACCGGCCTTTAACCGTTATGCCATAGTTTTTTGGTATTTGGCAACATCGGATCCTTTTGATCGAAGTAAGTTTTTTATTGAAAAAATCGGCCGAGATGCATTCGCAATTGTTGCCACGGCAAGAACAAACTAAGTGGACACGATTCAATCGATCGTTTGGTCCTTACATCTGATCCTATCGTTCAGGCCTTGGCTTTTACATAGTTATTATTGAATTCATGGTATAATAGTCCCCTAGTATTCGAGTCCGAAGTATGAGGGCTCGGGTACTATTAACCCGGTATGTGCAGTCCCCGATCTCCGGTCTTTGATCGATATGCTCTACATGTGTAGCACGCTATTCGGCGTTGCCTCATTAAAAACCTTTCCGAAAACCCACTTTCAGTCCTAAGTCCATGACTTCCGAGTATCCGCTGTGCTGTTTTGTTATCCCTCGGGCTGTATCCCTGCATGGTTAGATCGAGAGAGAAGAACGCAAAAGAAAAGTTATTCGTACCTTTAACAGTAATATCGTTTTAGGTGTGCCACATTCCAGTTATTTTTCAGCTGTTGTCCGTCTTCATTCTCTAGCTGATAAGAACCCTTTCCGATTATTCCAGTGACTCGGTACGGTCCTTCCCAATTCGGGGCTAGTTTCCCTTCATGAGGGTTCTTCGTATGAAGTGTGACCTTCCTTAGTACCAAGTCCCCAATTTGAAAATGTCTGAGGTTGGTCCTCCGGTTATAATACCTTTGCATCCTCTATTTTTGTGCGGCTATCCGGATATGAGCAGCTTCCCTTCTTTCGTCCACGAGATCCAGATTGACGGACATTGCTTCATGGTTCGAGTTCTCAGTGGCATAACGGAATCTTAAGCTTGGCTCACCAACCTCAACGGGTATCAGGGCCTCGGCTTCGTAAACAAGGGAAAATGGGGTCTCCCCGGTGCTTGATCTTACCGTTATGCGGTAGGCCCATAAAACCTCGGGTCGAACCTCCTTCCATCGGTGCTTCGAACCGGCCAGTCTCTTTTTTAAATTCTGCAATATGGTTTTATTGGTAGACTCGGCCTGACCATTCGCGCTCGGATGATACGGGGTTGATAAGATTTTCTTGATTTTGTATTCTTCGAAAAACTTGCTAACCTTGCTACCTATGAACTGCTTCCCGTTGTCACACGCGATCTCTGCTGGTACCCTGAATCGACAGATTATATGGTCGTAAATGAAATCAATGACCTCTTTTTCCCTAACTTTCTCAAGTGCCTGTGCTTCAACCCATTTAGAGAAATAATCAGTCATAAGTAAAATAAATTGCGTCTTACCTGGGGCCCATGGCAAAGATCCCACTATATCCATGCCCTATTTCATGAATGGCCATGGGGAGAGGACCGGATGGAGCTCTTCCCCGGGTTGATTTATTGACGGGGCGTGCCTTTGGCATTCGTTACATTTTCAAACGAAGGTTTTGGCGTCCTCCTCCATCTCGTTCCAGTAGTATCCTGCTTTGATTAGCTTGCGGACCAATGAATCGGCTCCCGAATGGTTTCCACAAGTGCCCTCGTGAACTTCCCTCAGAACATAGTCGATATCTCCTGGTCCTAGGCATCTCGCTAAGGGGCCGTCGAATGACCTTCGCATAACCGGCCATCGACCAAACAAAATCTAGCGCCTTAGTTCGAGGGCCCTTGATTCCTTGGCATCGTATAGTAGCTTTCCTGTTTGGAGATAGTCTATGTATTTGTTCCTCCAATCCCAAGTGAGGCTGGTCGAGTTTATCTCGGCGTGGCCGGTCTCTATGACGGATTTTGTCAACTGGACCACAGCTCCCAAATTGAATCCATCTGATTCTACCGAGGATCCCAGATTTGCCAGGGCATCCGCCTCATTATTCTGATCCCGGGGTACGTGTTCCAACATCCACTCCTTGAACCGGCGAAGGATAACTTGCAGTTTTTCCTGATATCTCCGCATTCGATCATCCTAGATTTCGAAGGTTCCGTTCATTTGGTTGACTACCAAGAGAGAATCGCATTTGGCCTCGATGATCTCGGCTCCCAAGCTTTTAACCAGTTCTAAACCTACAATCATAGCCTCATACTCGGCTTCGTTGTTAGTTAAATCAGCAGACCTAATAGATTGTCTTATTATGTCACCTGAGGGAGGTTTGAGAACGATCCCTAACTCGGACCCTTTCACATTAGACGCACCATCCGTGTAAAGGGTCCAGACTCCCATGCTAGTCCCCGAGGCAAGAAGCATCTTCTTGTCGACCTCGGGGATCATGGCCGGTGTAAAATCGGCCACGAAATTTGCCAATATTTGGGATTTGATTGCAGTTCGGGGTTTGTATTCAGTATCATACCCGCTACCTCCACATTCACTTTGCTAGTCGGCTTGAGAGTTCGGGTTTATGCATGACGTTCCTTATAGGGTACGACGCTACGACGCATATGGGATGACACTGAAAGTAAGGTTTTAATTTTCTAGACACACTTAATAAAGCCAAAGCGAGTTTTTCCCGATGTGGGTACTTGGTTTCGGCGTCACCGAGGGTTCTACTTACATAGCAAATCGGGTATTGCGTACCTTTCTCCTCTCGAACCAGGACACCGCTCACCGCTATCTCGGACACCGCCGTGTATAGATACAAAATCGCTCATTCGCTTTTGGTGTGTGGAGTAGAGGTGGACTTGACAAGTATCTTTTGAGTTCTCGCAAAGGCGTCCGACATTCGGGGTCCATGCAAAGTCGCTTTTTCTTGAGCAACGAGAAGAAACGGTGACTCTTATCCGAGGATCCGGAGATGAATCCCGCCGGGGCACGCCTATCCGTCCCGTTAATCTCTCGTACCCTTTTAATGTCGTTTATCACGTGATATCTTCGATTGCCTTTATCTTATTCGGATTGATTTCGATCCCCCGATTTGATACCATAAATCCGAGAAACTTGCCCGATCCGACTCCGAAGGCACATTTTTTTGGGTTCAGCTTCATGTTGTACTTTCTCAATATGCTGAAAGTTTCCTGCAAAAATTTCAAATGGTCCTCTGCTCGCAAGGACTTAACGACCATGTCATCTATATAAACTTTCATAGATCTCCCTATTTGGTGTTCAAACATTCGGTTAACTAAACGCTGATAGGTGGCACCAGTATTTTTTAAGCCGAAAGGCATTACATTATAACAATATGTGCCAAACCTAGTTATAAAGGAGGTTTTTTCTCGATCCTCCGGGTCCATTTGTATTTGGTTGTACCTGGAATACGCATCGAGAAAACTCAGCGTGTCGTGACTGGGTAGCGTCGATCATGCGATCGATGCCGGGCAAAGGAAAGGAATCCTTCGGCGGTGCTTTGTTTAAATCTTTATAATCTACACACATTCTAAACTTATTCCCCTTTTTAGGCACTACTACAACGTTAGCTAACCAATCTGGGTATTTTACCTCTCGAATGGACCCTATATTAAGGAGCTTGGTTACCTCATCCTTGACGAATGCATGTTTCACCTCGGGTTGTGGCCTTCGCTTTTGTTTGACCAAGGGAAAACTTGGATCCAAGCTCAACTTGTGTGTCGTCACGTCCGGTGGAATACCTGTCATGTCTAAATGGGACCAACCAAAGCAATTTGAGTTAATTTTAAGAAACTCAATAAATTCTTTCCGAGCTCGGGGTTAACCCCGTGCCCAGTATACCTTCTTTTCTCGGTAGATGGACGAACAAAGTGTGACTTGCTCGAGTTCTTCAACGGTGGACTTAGTGGCGTCAGAATCATCGGGCACCACAAAGGTTCTCGGTATTTCAAATTTTAACTCTTCGTTTAGCGTGTCTCCGTTCCAATCTTCCGAAGATTCCGGAATGGGGATCTGTGATTGCTATTTGGCATTCTTCCCTTCACTCTGATCTGGTGCCTTTATAGTCTTAACAGATTCTTCAACCGCGAACATTTCTTTTGCGGCCTGATGTTCACCACAGACGGTTTTTATACCTTCTGGAGTCAGGAATTTCAATACCTGATGCATTGTCGAGGGAACCGCTCTTATGAGGTGAATCCACGGTCTGCCCAAAGAATGCATTGTATCCCATATCTCCCTCTGTCACATAAAATTTCATTTGCTGCGTAGTTCCTGCATACCGATCGAGATAGTGATCTCACCCTTCGTCGTTTCGCATGCCATGTTGTATCCATCGAGGACCCGTATAGCCGGCACGATCTGATCTAGTAGTCCCAGCTGTCTGATGACTCTCCATCGGATGATATTAGCCGAGCTACCTGGATCAATCAGCACACGTTTAATTCTAAACTTATTGACAAGGACAGATATTACCAGTGCGTCATTATGCGGTTGGGCGATGCCTTCCATGTCCTCGTCATCGAACGTGATGGGGCCATCGGCATCATCGTTTCGGATACGCTTTTTCCTCATTATGGAAATTTTTGTGCGCTTCATAACCGGTCCAATGGGAACGCGCTCCTCCCATGATCATGTGTATCACTTGCAGGGGGCTCTTCTCGTCTATCCCGTTTGTTGGAATCTAGGTTTTTAAAATGGGTTTTTGCTCGTTCACTTAGGGAATTTCGAAGATGCCCCAAATTGAATGTACGGGCGACCTCCTCTCTCACCGCCGACAATCCTCGGTTCGATAGCCGCGAGTATGATGATACTTACAAATAAGACTTTTATCCCTCTTCTCCGGTCGATTGATTGGCCTCGAATGCCTTGCTTTTTGTTTCGGATAACTACCGCCGCTAAGGTTGCTACATCGACGCAAAAGTTGTACTCGGATAACCTTGGAGTTTTTTTGTTTCCCGGAGCTCTATCGACAACATTTCTGTTTACCAAACCACGGTTATTTTGGCCTCGATCATTCCTTCGATCGTTTCTCCTATCATTCTTTCCCGATTCGCTGTTATGCCCGTTCCCCCTTCGATCGAGCGGGTAAGGCTGGTATCTGTCATATGACGATTTGGAATCTCGATCTATCACTCTTCTTGATCGATCACCTCCTTTACCGGAATGCCAAGATACCGAAGCGGCCTTCAGAATCTTATTGTCTTCGACCCTGATCTTCGACCGATAATTGTTGTACATTCGACCCAAATTTGCGATTGCCGTATTCTATCAAGTTTTGTTTTAGTTCCATAGACGTGATCGAGCTCCCCGAGCCGAGCCCGGGTGAAAGCCTGAACGACCCAATCGTCAGTAACTGGGGGTAAGTCCATGCGCTCCATTTGAAATCGAGCCACAAACTCGCGGAGGGTCTCGTCATCTCGTTGCTTAACGTTGAATAAGTTCGATTTTCGAGTTTCGACCTTGATGGCCCCGGCATGGGCCTTAACGAAAGCATCAACGAGCATGGCAAATGAATCAATCGAGTGCTCGGTCAAGTTATGATACCAAATCATAGCCCCCTTTGACAGAGTTTCCCCGAATTTCTTAAGTAGCACTGATTCCCTTTCGTCATCGACGAGATCATTGCCCTTAATAGCGCACGTATATGCAGTGCACATGCTCATTCGGGGTCCGTTGTCCCATTGTACTTCGGATATCGGGCACGCGAAATCTCTTGGGATTTTCATCGGTGCCGTACTGCCAGAGACTACGCATTTGAACAAACTTTTTCGAATCCGGTCCCTTCAACACAGGCGGAGCCCCCGGGATCTGATCGACCCTCGAATTGTAGTTCTCCACCTTCTTATCGTTCGCCTCTATCTTTTTTTTCACCGGATTCGACCCGTTTGGTCAATTCTTCGAGCATTCTTATCAATTCAGTACTTTGTCTAGGGTGGTTCTTGTTACCCCGCGAGGCATGTCTTTCCTTCGTATCCTGGGTCTGTTCTGATGGGGCAACATCGGGTGTCTGACCCCGATTTTACAATTGCGCTATGATCTTCATTGGCACAGCAACCGAGCTACGGCCATGTCTAATCGGTTTTGGAGTTGCCGCAGAAGATGACCCCGTTATTCTCACCGGCCGATACGTTGCCCACCGATGATCCGACTTGAACAGGATTAACAGGGGCGCGTTGTTGTTTGGTACGTCCCCGATTTAGTATCATAACTTGGTTCTACTTGGAAGTTGACAGAATGGGAATCCGACATTTCTGGTATACCTGAAATCAAACTCTAAAGAACAAGTGTAAAATATCGAGTGTGATCAGAATGTTGTATTGAACTGCCACTACTATCTAAGGCCCCACGGTGGGCGCCAAACTGTTTAACCTTAAAATGGAGAACAATTAAATTTGTACGCGATGCCAAAGATATGTGGCTAAATTCAATTCAAGATTAAATAGCGAGATACGTCAATAAAATGAACAGAAAAGCAGATCTAACCAACTGTCAAATACGTATGGCCTCGCGTATAGAAATCGAGGTCGATACCCTTTTGTTACGAGCTCCCACGAGGTATAATGAAAATGAACTTAAGAACAGATGGGAACGGATTTAATAAGATTCTTATGATTGTTGATGTAAACTATTTCTCTCCTTGTTATTGCCAACCCCTTTCATGATTGATAACCTCCCCTTTATATGGTAGAGGAGTTTCAACCCTAGTACAATTCTAAATAAAGCAAGTAAATCTGGTGACAGCTATATTGCCGAGATCGACGCCAAAATATCCGGTTGAGGGCGGATATTTCGGTCTCCCGCCGATGGCGCTAATCGCCCTTCCTTTATCGCCTCATCCCGGCCCGAACTCGAAGCCTCGTTCCCGGTGAGACGGTCGTATCGTGACCGAGTATAACAATAACAGCGGGAAACCGAGCGTGCTTGTATCCTCGGTTTTACCCGTATACAAAAACAAATAGAGGCTTCGAACCAAAACTATTAAGTTTTCGTAAATCCACTTCCTACGGTACTCTTGCTCTGCCCTGCCTATTGTATTAGCAAAATTACAAAAATATATTTGATTCTAACAATATCATACCATTAAACTATGTACTAATTACTTAAGTGATGCGTCATTGCCCTATCTGCATTTCGACATTGAACATGCCACGTCTCAACAATTTTAAAAGTAAAAACTTCAACTTGTCACAATATAGCCGGCCATATTTTAAAGTGCAAACAATGAAAGAAACATTTATAACTAGAAAAAAAAAAAAAAACAACTACAGATTATCAAGTGAAAAATCCCAGTTCTAAGTTCCAAGGCCTCAATTCTCTGACAAGCTGCAAGAACCCTAATTAACCTCAATTCCGTTTGTAAATCATAACCATAATTTTTTATGTACGAACTAGTAGCCAACATCAGTGCAATTATGATTATATATATTAACAAGTTGTTGAATAAATCAAATTAATTAAGCTCTGATATATCTTCTTTTCCTAATATACGTATCATGTTCAGGGGTGGAGCTACAATTCTGCTTGTGTGTTCGATAAAACCCAATAGCTTTGGTTAAAATCATACATTGGTATTAAAAAATCACTTAATACATATACATAATTTATTCAAACCCCGATAAGCTGCCTTTTCTCGAATTTGAAACTCGTATACTCAAAATTATTGTAGCTATTTTTTTGGGGAGGTGGAGGAACTAAATCACATGCTTCTCAAAATAATACAATGGATTAACTATTGCGTAACATGGGCAGACCAACATACAAATAAACAGACATAACAACCACCCCATGAGCTAAAAATCATTGCATGTAAATGTTCGTTTTATTATGTTTATGGGACACACTATTTTGTTTTAAGCGTTAATTTAAGCATATACGTGTACTTGGGTTGTTAGGAGGAGTAGCATTATAATGGAACAATATATATATAGATGCTGTGTGCCTGTGTCCCTACCTGGCTTTGTATACTTGTATCATATGTCCATTAGTATTTATGGTGCCTAGCTACGACAACCTTGTATGTTGTTTCTTAATTGGTCGTGTAGTAGTTGGGAAAAAATTGCACTTTTGCTCTTCAAACGGCCGGTCTTTTATTTTTGTCCTTCATATGGGCTGGTCTTTAATTTTTGCTTTTAGCAATTGAACTTTAGTTTAGCCGAATATAAATTCTTTAAAAGCGCGAGACATAACTTGCGAGATATTATAATGCGAAAGTATAAAATTATGTCTTGCGAATAAAATTGTTTGTTATGAGGGCAAAAATTAAATACCAACACAAAATAGGGGCAAAAGTGCAAATGATCGGTTAGTTGGCGACAATGACTAAGAAATCCTGCAGCTGCCGGCCGTTTAGACACTTCTACCTAACGCATTGACAAAAAAAGAATCCCTAGAAATCATCTTTTTCTTGAATGATAGTATATTTTTTTAGAAATCTAAGAAATTTTTATGTTCAATTAGTTTGACGACACACAATAAAGAAGTATCTTTCATACGAAAATTCAGCGTTTTTCTTCAAAACTTTGAAAGTTTTCGTGGAATAACAAAATTAATCTTTGCAAAGTGGTTTTTTTAAGCTTGTAGACGTGTCAACAACTTTTGTTTCTTCACTTTTAGTTGAACAACATTTTTTGGAAAAAAAAAATGAATTTGTCTTTGCAAAAAATGTTGTCCAAATGATCAAATTAAAACAATCGTTTGGTTAGAGTGAGTTGAGCTAACCCATTTAACCCTTAAATAAATATATCACCAGAAAAAGTGCGTGGAGTTCATTGTGGAAGCTAGGGGTGTACAAAGTAAACCGACAAACCGCACCAAACCGATAAATCGAGTCAAACCGAAAAAAAAGCGACTAGTGGTTTGGTTTGACTTGGTTTGGTGTTGAAGACAAAACCCGATCATAATTGGTTTGGTTTTTTTTTTAACTAAAAAAAGTCAAACCAAACCAAACCAACCCGATATTACATGTATTCAATTTTTAAAATATTTTTTACATAAAAATATTTATTTGTAATGGAATTTATAAATATTTCTTTTATTTTTTTGTAGTTTTTTTTTTTATCTATTATTATATTATTCAAGCTTGAACTTAGAATTTTGAATGTCAATAAGTTTTATATCCTATGGATATTTGTAACTCAAATAAAGTTCAAACCAAAACCACCAACACCAACGCTAACAAAAGAAATTCAATTTTCCACTGGAATGACAATAATGTTGGATATCTATTCTTTAGTTTTGCATAATTAGTTTAGAGAGTGAAAATACATAACTTAAGTTTTTTTTCTTTGTCATGTAATTAATACTTATTAGCCGTGCTTATTTTAACATGATTTAGGATTTTTAGCTTATGGTCATTTTCTTTATAACTTGTTAATTAGCAATATTTATTTTAACCGATTTTATTAGTTTTTGCTGAATATTTTAATACAATGTCATCACTCTTCTCACATTTTGTGTTATTTTCTTAAGAAACACCTTAATTATATAGTTGTATCTTACTAGGACAGAAATATTTGAAGTAAAAGTTATATGTATTGTATCAAGACTATTCCGAAAAAAAAAACCCGAAAAACCCGAGAAAACCGAATAACCCGAGAAAACCCGAGGTTGAAAAACCCGAATTTTATTGGTTTGGTTTGGTGTATAAATTTAAAAACCCGACGCGATTGGTTTGGTTTGGTGTTTAAAAAATCCGAACCAACCCGGTCCATGTACACCCCTAGTGGAAGCTTATTTGAAACATAACTTTCTACGAATTTCAGTTATATATTACCAAACATATAATTAGTTTTCACATAATATAGCAAGCTACTTACAAACTACTGTAATCAACATTTATAGACATTTACAGCAATCAACTTTATATTATTTTCTAGGGAAAAAAGTTTTATACTTCTTAAACCCCTTTTAAATTGGAATTCCTATCTTGCATAAATATTGTGAGTGTGTGTGTTAGTGTGTAAAAGGCAGCCAACACTAAGCTCCCCGTATGCGTGGGAGGGTAGGAAGAGCCGGACCACAAGGGCCTATTGTACGTAACCTTACTCTTGCATTTAACGCAAGAGATCGTTTCATCATTCGAACCCTCGACCTCTTGGTCACGCTAAGAACAACTTACCTGCTTCTGCCAGCGCCTCTCCTTCGTGTGTGTTAGTGTGTACCGTTATATAAAGAATGTGTCAACTTCTCTTTTCCTCCTGCAGGAACTCCTATGTGTCTTTGATAATTATTTCATGTTTTCACCAATTCTTCATTTCAGAATTGATGCTAGGCACCGAAATAAACAACAATAACGGTTCAATTCTAACCAAATTAAAATCGGTAGTATAAATTTTCAATGTTCATACTTTATTCAAATCCGTATTAGTTCATCATTATATATCAAAAAAATCTAACGGTAGAAGTTGGGTACATTTTCTATTGGCATATACTTCTTAATTTCATATCCTATTGAACGTTTTTTGTGGTCAAAATTCCACGGAGAGACCGAAAGTGGTGGACAGTTTAATTTGTTGACTGGTGACTGTTAATTTTCCAGTCTTTAAGTGACATGAATTGACGCATTTAAATATCTGCAGAGCAATAAAGTTCTCTAAGTGGGTGACAAGTTTGAATCCCATTAATTTCAAGATTTTGATATTAATATGATGATATGATATGGGTCCTTTTACGAATACTAATTAGCAGAATCATCGTACCGTGGTTTGGGATGAGATCACATAATGTTCGAAGTAAGAAGAAAAGATCAGAGGCAACGCAGAAATCGGGGGTGTTCATGTTTCAGTTTGATTGTTTTCTTCTAAAAAAAAAATCAAACCAATTAAGTCTTTTTTCAGAATGTTGAAGCCAAATCAAATCAATTAGTTTGGTTCTCATCGCTTCGGTATTTGTTGGTTTTGTCTATTTTTTTTTTCAATCTTTTGTCGCTTTCTTTTAAATATATGACAATATACTTCCAAACACATGTTAGATTGACTATATTCCAACATATAACAATACCAAATCAATTATTTATTTAAAGGAGAATGAAATAAATATATATGTCGTCAACTTATATAAGTTGATAAATATATATGTAATCAAGTTATATATGCAGCTTCTTCCAAATAATTGTATGCATTGTCCAAGAATTTGATCACTTCTAAGGAGCATAATAAAGTTTCTTACAATGATTTTTTATGTTTAAAAAATTAAAGATCTAGTTGTGATATACCAACGTATATCGATGATAATTGAATAAAACAATGATGAATAACTACAGGACTCAAAGACAAGATGTTTTGAGCATGAAATTGATTCTTTGAATTATTATCAAATTAAAAGTTACAAATCAGATTAGAACTAAAGACAAAGAATCTGATTACTATAAAGGCAAACACTAAGAACCAATAGTGTAAAAGATGAATAATACATACCTTAGAATTTTAAAAATTTATATAAGAATATATAAAAACACCCACACACATGGGTTGATGGGTGTGCGTGAGAATTTTTTTGGTTATTTTTGCTTAAAATCAAACAAACCAAATTTTATCTATTTTTAAAATTAAAAAATCAAATCAACCAAACCTAAAAAATATTGATTTTCTTCTTCGGATTGATTCGTCTTTTTTTTTTTTTTTTTTGTTCGATTTTTCAAATTTTAATGAACACCCCCACCCGAAATTCAAAAAAGACGGAATCTTGACTCGAAAAGATGTCATTAAAGTAAATCGTCCCAAGTAATTAAAAATCCGATGAGTTATATTCAAAAGGAAGCTACTATCACCCGTCAAGCATGGAACCACTAACGACTTGGGAACACTCAATTGCATTTAATACACAACAAATTTCAAGGAAAGAGGCTCAACAACTGCTGCCAAAAAATCTATAAATGCAAATCCGGAGCAGAAGACATACATGATACACACTCTTTGATCAAAACATTCCTTCTCTCTTCTTTATTCTCAAGCACTATTTTCTTGTGTAAAAAGATTATAAGTGTACAAAAAGAAAATGACATATAACAAATTGTAGAAAAAGAGTTGTTTGAGATTGCCTTTGTAGAGAATCTGAAAAAGGGGATATCATCTGGTAGTGACTAGTGAGCGAGAAAATAAATTGTAAATATTTGTGGTGAATGCACAAAGTCACTGCATAACTGTGTAACACGTTAAGGTAATTAAAAGAGAGCTTAAGAAAGTCCTTGTAACTCTAGGAGATTGAATTAGACACCATATATTGATGTCTAAACTAGTATAAAAATATATGGTGTCAATTTTTATATTCGGAATTGCAATAATCGAAAGAAACTGAAGGAGGAAAATAGAAAACAAACATGGAAGAGAAGAAGCTAATCTGATGGAAAACTGAAGTTACTTACAACAATAACTTGCTTTATACAAAATGTGTATGTTAAATCCCTTAAATCCTGGAAATATCTTAAACTTGAATAAAGCACCACCACACATTACATTTATCTAGAGATTTGTAGCAAAAACTATCCAAAAGTTATAACAAAAATATCAAGACAAAAAGTGCTAAGTTAACAACACTTAGCATCACATACATAATCTGCAAGCTTCATCACTCCTCCTTGATGCAAGTGTTGCTAGATACTCCAAGCTTTGCTCTAAGTAGCTCAAAGCTTTGTTTGTGTAATGCTTTAGTAAAAATATCAGCTAACTGGTCTTCACCGCAACAATGCAAAATCTGGACTTCATTCTCCCTTCCAGCTTCTCTAATGGCATGATATTTGATTTTAATGTGTTTAGTCTGTCCATGAAAGACTGGATTCTTTACCATAGCCACTGCAGATTTATTGTAGCAAAGGATTTCAGTTGCTTTACTTGGCTGAAATCCTAAGTCAATTAAGATTTTTCTCAACCATAAAGCTTGATTAACAGCACTTGAGGCAGCAACATACTCTGCTTCAGCTGTTGATTGAGCAACAAACACTTGCTTCTTTGTGCACCAGCAAATGATGCCTAATCCGAGAGTGAAACAATATTCTGAAGTGCTTTTCATGTCATCTTGTGACCCAACCTCCACTAATGGTAAATCCCAACAATTTCATAGATGTAGTTTTTTTTATAAAACACACCATAATCAATGGTGCTCCGAATGTACCTCGAAATCATTTTGGCTGCTTTGAGGTGAGTTTCAGTTGGTGAATGCATAAGCCTTGATAGCACACTTGTTGCATACATAATATCAGGCCTGGTGGCTAATAGATACAATAGGGAACCAATCAAACTTCTATAAATCGAAGCATCAACCAAACCAGACTCATCCTCTTTAATCAGTTTCTCTCCGTGAACTGCAGGCATACTTACTGGTTTGCATTTGCCAAGGCAAAACTTCTTTAATATAGCATATTTCTTCTGGGTATGTTGTTGTTGTTGTTGTTGTATTTCTTCTGAGAAATAAAATTCCTTGAGAAGACTGATGAACCTCCATTCCTAAGAAATAAGTCATCTTGCCCAGATCATTCATTTCAAAAAACTTTTTCATTTGCTCTCTAAAGTCCATGATAGACTTTATGCTGTTGCCCGTCACCAAAAGATCATCAACATAGAGTGAAACTATGAGAAATTATTTTGACGTCTAATATACAACGTTGCTTCATTGCAACTTCTATTAAATCCCAAATTCAGCAAATAGCTATCAATTCGTGCATACCAGGCCCTAGGTGCCTGTTTCAAGCCATAAAGAGCTTTTCTCAACAAATATACCTGGTCGCCAGCTCCTTTAAAGCCTTCAGGCTGCTCTACATAAATTTGCTCCTCAAGAGACCTATTAAGGAAGGCAGATTTTGTATCCAACTGAAATACTTGCCACCCTTGGTGTGCTGCAACTGTAAGAAGTAATCTGATGGTACCAAACCTTGCAACAGGTGCAAAGGTTTCATCAAAATCAAGTCCATGTTGTTGGTAATACCCCTATACAACCAGCCTCGCTTTATGCTTATTGAGTGTGCCATTTGGATTTAATTTAATCTTGAAAACCCATCTAGTTCCAATAACCTGCTTGTTGTGAGGCCTAGGTACATGTACACATTTATTATTCTTGTTAATCATATTGAGCTCCTTCTCCTTGGCAGCCTTCCATTCAGGAATTTGCAATGCATTGTCTACAACTTGTTAGCTCCAATATAGCTGCATTGCATCTGCTATATATATCTTCAATTGATCTGGTACCTCTTACCTCAAAATCATCAGAATCCTCTAGAATCGATTCTTCGTCAAGGGCATTTTGTTCTTGATTAGTGATCTGTAAAGAAGAAACAACCACCACCTTCTTCCGCAGTATCCTCATCAAATTTAACACTTCTACTTACATATATTTTCCGTGAAATAGGATTTAAAATCCTATAACCTTTAGAAGTGCTGCTATATCCCACGAATATTCCAACATCGGCTCTCTGATCAAGTTTATCCCTTTTAACTTCAGGAATGTAAGAGTAATAGATGCAACCAAACACTTTAAGATGAGAAACTGATGGCTTGGTTCCAATCCATGCTTCGTATGGAGTCTTCCCTTCAACAGCTCTTGTCGGCAATCTATTCTGAAGATAAACAACAATATTTACAGCTTCAATCTATAGCACCTTAGGCAGACCTTTCTCAAATAGAAGACACCTAGGCATATGATTGGTCTTTGTACAATAGGGAAAAGGTGGATACTTGGTTCTTCTATATCTCCCTCTATTGTCATATTGCTCCTTCTTCTCCTTGCCATGTCTTCCATTTGATTGCCTTTTTGATTCACCATCAGATTGAGCTCTAGACCTTTGAACAGCTACAAGAGCAATTTCACTTGAATTCTCTTCCTCTCTAAAAGCTTTCCTTCGCGCCAAATCTTGAAGAGCGTTAGAGAGTTCATTCAATGTGATCTGAGACATATCCCAAGCATCTTCAATTGAGGAGATTTTCGCTTCAAATTTTTCTGGAAGCGTCACCATCACCTTCTCAACAATCGTCTTCTCTTCTATTATTTCTCCCAAACGGTTGATCTGATTAACAATTTTCATAGTTCTATCAATATAATCTTTCACCTTTTCAGTCTCTTTTATTCTTAACATCTCAAATGCTTTCATGAGATTTATAATTTGCATCTGCCTTGCCCTATCACTCCCCTGAAATTCTTGCTTCTGCATATCTCAAGCTTCTTTGACTCTGAGACTGCTGCATGAATGTAAGATAAGGCTTTTGGACCTTTTGCCATCTCTTCTTCATGATTTCTGATCTGCTGAAGAGTTGGGTTTGCTCTCAAAGGTCATAGAGTGTTGTCTTCCTCAACATACTTCCATAATCCAAGACCCTTTAAGTATATTTCATCTTCACTGCCCAAGCTTGGTAGTTCTCGCATTAAAGAAGTGCTGATGGAAGCCATGTGAAGAGAGCTGGACATATAAACTTGGTGGGTGATCTAGCTATTTTTTTTTTCTTTTAAAAAAACAGTCCCTCAAAGATCAATTATGCTTTGATGCCAATTGAAGGAGGAAAAGAGAAAACAAACATGGAAAAGAAGAAGCTAATCTAATGGAAAATTGAAGTTAATTTCATTCATACAACAATAACTTGCTTTATACAAAATGTGTATAAACAATAGAGCCTGTCAAATCCCTTAAATCCTGTAAATATCTTTAACTTGAATAAAGCACCACCACACATTACATTTATCTAGAGCTTTCTAGCTAAAAGTATAAAAAAGTTATTGTTACAGTTCGCATTTTCGCAGGCAGGGTTAGCGCTCGGAAAAGCCACTTCGAACTCGTTGGTGCTCTTTCGGACTTTGTTTTAAAAGAATCGCCACCTAATTTTTAGGAAATTAGAAAAACCAGTTTTAAAGGGTTTATTCATACACCGTGAAAAATCCTTTTTAATCCAAAGTTCTAGGTAAGGGTTCTGGTGATCCCCAAGGGAAGGTGTTAGGCACCCTAGTATTAAGGATCCGTAATATATGGTTGACCTTCGAATTCCAATGTGTGAGTATTTGCATGAACTGTTTTTTTGGTGTATATTTCCTAAAAAAAGGTCTGTCGTTTTGCATATCATTTTTTTCTTGAAAAGAATTGAATATATTCCCTTTACATATAGGGTATTTAGGTTCGGATTTATAATATCTGAGTAAAATTAGTTCCTTTCATATATAAGGATAGTAGTAGTTTTTGTAAAGATAAAAAGTCTTCAAAAAGTGTGGGATGAATAAATTTGTTCATGCTTGACTCATACATGGTCCGGTTTAATCCGTTTAGTACGTTTTTTAGAACGTCCTTATCTAGAACTTTATGTTTATAAATAGTTTACACGGATTTAATTTACAAGAGTCTGATTATATAACCAGCTAACTTTTGGTCTTTGAATTTTATCTTTAAAACCAAATTGTTTATAACCTAAGAAATAACATTTTTGACATGGGCTTTGGCCCAAACTTATGTTCCCTTTTCCTGAAAAATGGTTAAGGTCTGTTGGGTTTTTTGGCCCAAGTCTAATTTCTTTTTTTAATTACTTACTGGGCTCAGCCCAAAGCATGTTTTCTCTTATTTCTTTCTGAAAAAATTGGTTAAGTTGGGCCTTAGCCCTCAAAAAACCTCAATTTTTAGTTTGATTTGAACCCAGAAAACTTGTGTGTTTTGGTTCATAAACATACTACATATGCATAAATCTAGAAATAGTTTTCTGCCTGATTTTTAGTCCAGAAGAATTTATTTCTGGTATTTTAAAAGCATATCATTTACACACATTTTGAAGCCTATTTTTCTGCCTGGACTAAAAAGAGCTTTTTAAAACTGAATTTACAACTAGGAAAAACGTTCTATTAGTTTAAAAATGTCAAGCCTGGTTTTGTTTGCTTAGGAAAAATGATAACCATATATATATATATTTTAGTAAAGTGAAACTAATCCTTTTCATTCCCTTACTGATTTTAGCCAATTTTTATTCTTTTAGAAAACGATTATATTAATCCGGGTTTTGAAACAAAATCACGTTGGCGGGCCTAAGGTCGAACTAAACGGCATATGTACTGTTTACCTAAGATGCCTAGTCCAAACCATAAATGATTCCAATAATAATGTGAGTTTTGTTTTACAATCATACAAATGCAACACTTCAATCAAAGGAAACATCATAACGAAATTTAAAGAAAGAGGAATAAGTTAGGGCTATACTAAAACCCTTAATGGACCATTTTTACCCATGGTTGGGCCTTCATGCCATTCTCACCCATGACTGGGCTTTCAATAATATTAGCTTCCCTTTTCTCTTCTTGGACTTAACAATTTTTGAAAGAAAATTTCCTATTGGGCCTTTGGCCCAACAGGCTGGTTGGACTGCGCCCAAATGGCCATGCAGTAGGAAAAGGGGGAAAAAGGAAAACAAATCGAATTAGTCTATGTTTGATGAATCTATTACTAGTATAATTATACGCATTATACATATATATTCAATTTGATTATAAGTGCACAACGAAAGGACTTGATCATACACTATTGGCTTCACTGAAAACTCCAAATCATACCATACCAAAGGGAAAAGGTTTTACTTCAAAGTCATGACAGAGAGACTGAGGCAGATGTGATAATGCAGTGACGTATAAAAAATAACATAATAGCTTCAAGATACATAGTCAAATAGGTGATACAAACAAACAATCTTCTTTTACTCCTATATACATGCTACCTATAGCTGGCCCATTCTCCTATATATACATAGTATACTTATGATATATACGTGTGATGTGTATACCAAGTGTATATTCCTCTTCCTTTTCATTAACCTATACATATTTTGTGTATATCCACACTCTATGTGTTCAACTTTAGGTCTCAAGATCATTTCATTCACTTAACTAATCCTCGTCCCTTAGAACAATGCTCAAGGACAAAACTAAAGCCAATTAAAGTCTAACTTAACTCTTATACACATCAAATAAATGATTCATCAACCTCATATGTTAGCAGACCTTATGGAAAGAAATGAGAATTGTTTAATCTCACAACAGAAGCACTGTAGAAGGATGTAGACAAAGGGGAAAAAATTCTATAACTTATGATCACCAAAATAGGATTGGAGCACCAAGAAGTCTGGACCAAAACAACATCAAATGAACTGAGACTGTACAACTTTATACTCCTAGGAAAGGACCACAAAAATGAACCTTTGTTTTAGTCTAACAGGAGTAAGAGCACATTCACAACAAGATTTCATGTAAGTTTCCTCTTGAAATAAAAAGGAGAAAGGACCAGCAATGTATGTGACCAAGTCTCATAGAAAAGGGAATGTCATGAAGTTTAACACAATTCTTAGCAACTCAGGATTTTAACTCCTAACAGGACACTTATTATCAACACTCAACAGCCTTAAACTAATCCATTTTTTCTTAGAAAAATAAAGTAGAATCACCCTATTGAAGTAACCAATTTCCTCTTTTAACCTCCTATGTTCCCTTTAGACATTTAAACAAATCAATTTTCCTACCCATTTCTATTTCCAACCTTTGATAAAATGGTGATTTTTAAGGAAGGCCAATGTATCCTCATGACAGGAATGCTCCCCATGGTCCATAGGCTGGTCATGACACCCCTCATTTGGAGGGTAGGTACTATGAGTCAAGCTAGGCTTGACTCTTCCCTGCCCCCTCTTTGAGATGTCTTGAAAAGACCACCCTAGGCCAAGTGGTTCAAACTGCTTTTAAGAGTAATCACAACATCCCCAAACAACAGCGTCAAACCAATTTCAGCTTAACATTATTCCTTTTTAGACACAGTATTCAGTTATTTCATCCCATAGTTCTAGACATGATAGGATTTTAAACACACCAACAACATAGAATCAAATCTTACCAGACAAAGTACAACTTTACCTTTTCAATCCAACTTTGCACTACAAGGCATATTAAAGTTTAATGCAAAAGTTCAAGTTCAAGAATGAGGGTTCTCACCAATCTTAGGTTAACTAAATGTCCCTTTCCCAAATTCAAACTATGTCTAGTGCACAACACAGACAGGTCCACACATACATGTATCATATATGTTTTCGAACATATTCATTCTAAAGCAAACAGGAAAGCAAGCAAGTTAGACTCTGAGAACATGGATCTAGGCCCTGGTGAATAGCTTACCCCTAAAACTTAGTTGATAGCAGTTTTTAATCCCTTTAATTATGACAAAAATGTGACAGACTCTTACCCTTTGTTTTAACTTAGTTTTAAATAGCATGAAATCTCAAGGACCCCCCCCCCCCTCCCCTCCCAAGGCATGATAAACTATCCTTGACCAATCCCAAGATCTCTGTGAATCCCACAGTCATGAGAACAAGGTTTAAGAGACAAGAAAGTCTCAGGGTCCTGAAAGAATAAATAGGATAGGGTGAGGTCGTCACCTCCCCATCCCTCTCCTGAGTCTTACTTTCAGTAAAAAGGGATCAAAGGCCCCATTGGTCACTACCTCCAGTTCATGCCTAAGCTCACCTTTTACTCTCCCAAGGTAATCTCAACTCCTTTACCTTATCCTAATGCCTAATGGCAATCATTAAGACCTTATGGTTAGGACTAGTTTGACACTGCCCTTAAACCAAACTTCATCTAAACACCTAGTTGACTATGTAAGTTAACAGTTTTAATCAACTCACCCTATGGTCTCAACCATGCAACACTATTTTGAATTTCTTTTTAGACATTAACACTTTGAGAAAGTTTGGACATTTTAATCATTTAAAAGCTTTAGTTCAGACTTAGCACCAACCTTTAGACTCAAACAACTCCTTTTACTAGTTGATTAATCATTTTCAATAGTCAAGAGCACATCAGGACTCAATTATCTTTTTTAATCCCCTTAGAATTCTATTGAAAACTCAAACATGAATTAGATATGAAAAAGAGAGGGTCTGATAACATGAATGACAGGACTGAACTCTGTTCAAATGAAACAAACAGGACACACAATCATCCTAGTGGTATCTAAGTATTCTGATTCATTTTAGATGATTTTTACAACTTCACGGACCTACATTAGCTTCTAACGAACCATTTAGGAGCTTGTTACCAAATAAATGGACCTTAATCCCAGCCTTCATTTTAAGCCTTCTATATCATCTTCTAGGGTGTTGTTGTTTCAAATTACCTTTAATGTATAGCATACAACTATTCAAAGTTATTTTAGGCTAATCTAAACACATTCAAACATATTCATATAGACTCAGACCCACTTAGATGCAAACAGGCCCTTCTTGACCTTACTCTAATGCCTTAAACACATCAAAGACTCCTATAAGTGTGCCTAGATTCCTTAAACCTTACCTCAGTTTAATCATGATCCTTTATTTTTTATCCTAATTATAACTCATGCTTTCTAATTGACACAGACAAAGCATACATGCCCATGAAAGCAGATTGAAGAATCAAATTTAACATGGTCTCATCCAAGAAAAGGGCAACTGCCTTAAATGATTTAAAATAGATCATTATAGTACTTTAGCATTCTATTACATTCAAATAGGATCAGCACTGATTTAAAGGTTCACTAAATTACTATTATGACTCATGTAATCATATTCTTGGCATGTTTAAGGTTTGAACAACCAAACAGGAAATTTCAATCATCTAATAGAACACAAAACAAGCTGCTCATCATATCTATAGCACAACATCAACACATTATCTAAAACTCATATATTCAGTCTATATCAATAACTATTTACTAATGTTAAACATGTACTTTGAAAATAAGGGAAGTAATCTCTACATCCAAACAAACTAATGAACCTTAAACATTACCTAAGCAGCACATTGTCACTTAGTTGAACCAAAAAGTAATCCAACAACAAACTAACATCAAACAGGCTACTACCACATAAAGTAACTACTAAACAATAACAAAATAGGTAAAAAGGACAAAATGTTACCTTTTTAAAGTGCAACCGCGGTAAAAAATTGGACTTGAAAGCCTTTGGTGCTTCCAAAACCACGCTCAGCCACACAGACTCGAAAAACAAGAAAGAAACAATTTTTTTAGGACTCAGAAAACCTCAAACTAAGTCGAAGTTTTCTTTTAAAAATTTTTATAATTAAGAGGCCTGAAATTTGAAGTTTCTAGCCCCTTTTTAGTTTTTCCCAATTTTTCTCACCTCTCCCCAAAACTGTTTTTGTAAGGGGGTTGGGGTTCTATTTATAGAACCCCAAAAATCGTTCAAAGCCTTAAACATACGATGTTGGACAAACCTATTTTCTCTAAAATTAACCTTTGTAAGCCTTCACACGGCTCAGATTATCTTGAATCAACAACGAATGGTCAGATCTGAGTCTTGCTTGACTCGATCTGACCCATTCTTGTTCAACCAATGATATTCAAGCAAGGTACAACAATAAAGCACATAAATCACAGAATAATAAAGAAAAATAAAGCAAAGAAACGATTTATTACCGTGTTTGGGTTATATTTTTGTGAAATCAAGTGAAACATTAAGTGTTTCACTACAATAGACATGCAAAAGCTGTGCTTCTCTGCTAAACTCTGTATTTTTGCCATTTTTGGCTGAGAGAGGCGAGAGAACAACGAGGAGGGCCTAGGGTTTTGTGCGGAAGAGGAAAGAGAGAGAGAGAGAGAGAGGACTTTAAAGGTCGTTTGGCGTGAAATGAAAATGCAAAGGGGTGTATCCCCCTTATCTGATTGCGAGACTAGGCCGGGTCGTGCCCATTTAGGCTGGACTCGGTCCAAATTTTAAAAATTAAAGAGGCACCTTGGTATACATATATAAGTAACTCTTTTCTTATATATATACCTCGTGTGTATACACATGATGGGTGAGAGTATGACAACGGTAGTCACCCGTGAATTTCAACACTTGATGCCCCGCTGAGTATATTTAAGCGCGACACCCGTGATTTCAACACTTGACGGCGAGTACAAGCGTTGACACCCGTTTCAACACTGACCGACGCGGTGACACACTGGATTTCAACACTTGACGAGTGTGAGTATGAAGAGGTGACACCCATGGATTTCAACACTTGACGGGTGAGTATGAAGCGGTGACACCCGTGGATTTCACAACTTCTCCCAATGGTTACTTTTGTAATTCCCATATGTAAAACTCCACGGTTATAATTATGAATTTGTGGTTGCACCTATTGAATTCTTTGCTTACTTCTTTGACAATTCGTTTCTTCTCTATTCTTCTGCAGTACTCTTCTTCCAGTAAAATTCTGTCAGATATATGAGAGAATAAGATATAATTATTCATGTTTTATTTTAAAACTTATTTTTTTATGTATAAAATTACATGAATAATTTACACCCCTCACACACACACACACACACACACACACACACACACACACACATATATATATATATTTATGAATAATTTTTACACCCATCACACACACACACACACACACACACACACACACACACACACACACACACACACACACACACATATATATATATATATATATATATATATATATATATATATATATATATATATATATATATAAGATAATTTGATAATTAGACAAAGATTAAAAGTGATGATATTTTAATTGTAGAAAAAATCAGGACATAATTATCCCATTAAAATAATTAAAAATTGGCCAATCGTGTTAATGGGCTTAAAATTGCGAATATGGCCTTAATTGATTCTGATCCAACTAATTACTTTAATTATGGCCAAGTTTGGCCTTAATTGATTTTAATCTAGCTGGTTATTTCAATTATGGTCATATTTGGCCTAATTAGCGGGTTTAAAAATTAAATTTCATTAATCACCTTAATTTATTTAAGCCAATGAATTTGGTTATTTCAATTAAGGCCATTAAGAGGCTAATTTTATAAAAATGACCCCAATTTCCTTAAACCATGAATTGGTCAAATTAATTGTGGCCATAAAAAAAATAATTAAATAATTTAAACATCAATTTTCTATAAGGACCACTTAATTGACTAATTAAAACATTTATAGATAATTATAAATAATTTTTGATGAATTGCACAATTATGCAAAATTAAAGATTAAAGGGTGAAATGGTTAATTATTTAAATTACTCAAACTCCATGGATTAAAGGGAATAAAGTATTTGCTAATTTTGATTTTTGACAATTTAACAATTAAATAATGATTATTATTTTAAAACAAAATGCCCTTTTTCTTTGATTAAATCTAACAAGCATCTCATAAATGTCATAAAAGTATCAATTAACTTCTGAATAACTTCGTGGTGTCATGAAAAACCTTTCATCAATTTAAAGGAGTAAATATATTGGTTTGAACAATTTATAAAAAATCATTTAAACCCTTTAAGGTGCATAGCTCATCTTATTTACTTTCCAAAGACTTTGAGTAATTAAAGTAAATTATGGGAGGTCAAAAATTAGGTGTCAACAGTTATAATAAAAATATCAAGACAAAAAGTGCTAAGTTAAGAACACTTAGCATCACATACATAATCTGCAAGCTTCATCAGAAACACACAAAAAAAAAGCCAGCATGGCACATGGTAAAAAGTTATTTCTATGGGTCTACTCATTGAATATGTTTTTTCTAATGAACTTCAATTATATGAAGAATCCTTCTTGAACTTTCCCCCCTATATAGTACTATTTCGCCAACTCTATGGTTTTCTTCTGTTTACCTGTAAAATCGGTAAAGTTGAATTTGTATATGTGGTCAAGGACACGTGGATCAGTACGACCAAAATAATGAGATAATGTGTAATAACAAGCAAGGTAATTATAAAGAAAGCTAAAAGAATTCAATGTAATAGCCTGAGCCTTGACGAAATGATGAGTTAGAGTATCCGTGAAAGCTATACATCAAAGCCTTCTCAAGAACAATCAAGACCAAGAATAAAGAAATTGCTTTAAGAGTATTTGTTTTCTATTAGATTTCAGATGTCCCTTACAATGAAATGAGAAGCTATATTTATACTTGAGCTATGGGGTGTAAGTTCCATGTATCGTGCCCTCTTTACTATCAATATCAATGCTATGACAATGAATGTTAATAAAGGGTATTAATGTACATTTAAAATTAGAGGAAGACTTGGGATTTCTTGTAACGGCTGTGCATTGAATGACGTCTGACCGGTGAGTTGACATGCTTCTCCAAGCTCTTTACAATTTCTATTTCGGGTAGCGGTTACCAAATTACTTCTCTGGAGCATCGTATGCTTTTCCGGAGCCCCTCGTTTGCTGACTCGAATCTGACCTTTTACCATTGCCGCGTGTCACCTTTTGATATGTCCACTTGGTGTCTACCGATTTTGCCATATATAGATAGCCCTCCCACTTTCCGGTTACTCGCTGAGATGTGACCGGAAAGTGGAAGATTTTTCTCTTCCTGTCAGAAAGTCATGTAATCACCTTCGCGACTGTCACATTGAAAACCTTACCGGAAAACCCCAATTGGGACAAAAACCGAGCGAAGGGAAAAAGAGTGCAGGACTTAGGGATTCAGATGACAACTCCGACACTGATTTTTCTACCGTCAACTGTCAGTTGGTACTGAAAAAGTACCACCACCACATAAAGCTTGATCTCGAGTTTTTAGTGTTCATCCGGAACTTTTAATCATTGAGTTTTGACTCTTGGGTTTTTAGTTGTACCCGAAATTTTTATAACCACATAGCCGGATGTTAATGACCAGGAATTTTCAACTTCTGGTTATTGTGAAGTCCGGGAATATATTACTCCAGTTCACTTCATGATCGGAAAACAAAGCATCCATACTTTTAACCATTTAACTAGAGGCTTTAGAAGAGAGGGTCCCCTTATGTTTACTCTCACACCCCCTTTTTTCACCCATGCGATAAACACAGGTTCTATTTATAAAGGGGTTTTTCAATTGAAGTGACGGTTTTGAATAGGGATTATTTATTTACAGAGTCTCCACTTGGAATTGAGTTTTGGTGTTCCAATTCACCTTATGAATCCCTAATCAAAAGGAAATGACTCTTTTATTATGGGTCCGCGAAAACAAAAGACCGGGTAAGGAAATTTGTTGACCAGGGAGAAGGTGTTAGGCATTCCCCGAGTTTCGTGGTTCTAGCACGGTCGCTTTATTGACTTATACTTAGCTTAAATTATTTTTGGATTAATTGTGTTACGAGCCTTGGTTTGCTCGTGCTTTTTATTGTTGAATTTTTACTAGTCTTAACCTGGATGCGTAACCGCATTTCGGATCTTGACATACACCGGCTTAGAAGCGTAGCTTTCTTTGCTTGTATGTATCATACCTAATTTGTCTCTGTCTACACGTTTTGATTTGAATTAATGAAATTTAATTATTAGAGCAATTTGTAAGGTGCGTAACCGCATCCTTGAGTTTCTTTTAAGCATCTCAAAATAAGATGGGTTATTTGTAAGGTGCGTAACCGCATCCTTGAGTTTCTTTTAAGCGTCTCAAAATCAGATGCGTAACCGCATTCGTAATCGAGACAAACATTTTAAAACGAGCTGGCCAAAGGTGCGTAACCGCATCCTTGAGTTCTTTAAGCGTCTCAAAATAAGATGCGTAACCGCATTCTTAATCAAGACAAACATTTTATAACGTTCCTAAAGCTCGTCTAGCGTTAAAGGCAATTATTTGTCTCTACAATCCGAGACTTATTATTATTTGGTTAATTTTTACTCTTTCGACAACGGATTTTGAATAAATTCGCAACCCATCTCGCTCCCTTATAATTGTTTTTTCCGCTCTTTTCTTTGGCAACAAGATTTGAAATAAATTCACATCTCATCTCGCTCAAGCTCTATTGATTAATATTTAAAGTCCTAAGATAAAATTTAACCTTATGATCCATTTAATTCGCAAGGCCAAACTTAGAACCAAATCCCATTCAGTTACAGTCAATGTTCCTTGTCAATCAATAAATGCCAAAAGTATCCAATTAATTTAGCCTAAACATCCAAACATTGAATCAAGAAACATAAAGCCAAACAGTAAATAACATTGATTAAAATATTAGATAGACCTAACTTAATTGAAACAATGATAGTTAAATTTTTAGACAAACCTTCACTGAAGCTGATTTACAAAACATAAAACCTTGTCATTTAGCTATTCTCAACATTAGAGTGTATTAAGTTTAACACAAAAGATAATTATCATGCTCATCATTATCGTAGAGAAACAAATTATTGAAGATTTTAACTTGCAAAAATAAAAATAAAAATAAAAAGTGAGAAATTAAACAATTTTTTTAATTTTTATTTTGCATTTTTTGCACTTCAAATGAACTCATTAGCCAGCCAAAACTCAATGATCCAATTAGAGCACCAATCAATTAAATTCATGAATGAGTACCAATATCAACGTAAATCCACAGTGGGAAAATCCCAAGCAATTCACAAGCAAGTATAATGCAGCGTGATTAATTAATAAATTATAGTGAAGGATGGACCTTTAATTAATTGAAGCTTTAGTGTTAAAGAAACTCCAAGCCAACGTACAGGGAATCAAACAGTTGTTCAAGAGCAAAAATGAAGACCGGAGCTCGACGGGACCTCGAACACGAACCTAGAATCCTCTGTAACCTTTGGCTTGATGGTGATGGTAATGAAAAACTAAAAGAAAGGAACTAGCAGGTGGAGCTATGTAGATAAAAATGGAGGTTTCAAGGTGTTTTCATGTGATGTCCATGGTGTTTGGATGTTTTCCGGTGGTTTCGGCCTGGTTTTCGTGTGCTGTTTGGTGGACGGGTTTGGGCGTGGTTACACGGTGGTGGTCGACGCTTGTTTTGAGAAAATTACACCCCATGTCAATTAAGGTAGCAATGCTACCACAATTGACCCATTTTTTAAATATTACAAAAAATGACCCACTCCCTCCTCCTCCTCCTCCTTCTCTCTCTGCACTCACTCTCACCTCCATCGCCATCACTGCTCCACCGATCTAACTCCGGCGAAGCAAGCCATCTCCGTCCAAACAACGCCGAACATGGATTCGCTTTTTAACGCCGTCAGCGGTCTAACTCCGGTGAAGCAAGCCATCTTCGATCGTATCCGTATTGTTCTTGGCCTAACTTCAAAGCAAGTTAGCCATCTTCGTTCAGATCTATATTTTTGCCGATCTGACCGAATTGTCTTTTTAACGCCGTCACCAGTGACTTTTTGTTTTTGTTTAAATTTTAATTGTATTGTTACAGATCTGACCAGATTTGCATTTTTCCGGCAACCTCCATGAACGCCGGTGAGTTCCCTTTTGGTGTATATGGTGGTATATGGGTGTATATGGTGTTCATGTATATAGGTGTATAAATATGGTGGTTGGTGTTGCTCCGGCTTAATCTCCGGCGATGACTGGTCGCAGGTGTATATGGGTTATAGTATTATATATGGGTGTATATAGGTTATAATATTGTATATGGGTGTATATGAGTTATAATATTGTATAATATTGTATATGGGTTCATATGGGTGTATATGGATATATGAGTGTATATATGGGTTATAATATTGTATAATCTATATATAATATAAAGCTAGGCATAGACAAGGTGATGTGACACCTCTCTATGATCATCATTCCTAGTTATATTTTTTCTCCTTTTTTTGACCCTTTTCTCTCATTTTTCTTATTATTTTATTAAAAAAATCATCGCCATAACTCACATCTTCGTAACTTCTATTTTAAATTGGTGATTAAGTAAGCCTTTCATATAATCATAACACCAAATGAATTAATGTGCAAATTTATGAGCAATTTATTTGTCCTCTAACGTGGAAATGTGACTTCATACCTTCTGACCTTTCTTTGCTTATTAGAAAGTTCAGATTCTTTCCTTTTTATTTTTTTATTTTTTTTTATTTTAAAAAGTTAAGAGATTCACACTCTTAACTCATTTAACAAAAAAAATTAAAACCAAATAACCTGTTAAACTCCAGCACGTTTGGTTTCTATAAGAAAACCAAAAAATCAGCCGTTTGCTTTCATATCAGTTACAAAATTGATATTGTGTATTGATGTTCTTCAAATAAATTTCAAACCATTCACCTCCGCTGTCCTTTATATTTTCATAGCATTATAGGCTCCAAACTGAAATGAGGGGAGCTTTGGGTAAGCACCAAGCTGGGTACTATATCACTATCGTTTTTAAATGCTTTCTTCATTTCCGTGAATTTTAAAGTTTCATTTCTCTGCCTCTTTTAGTTTCTATACGTTTTTTCTCATCTCAAGCAATATGATTTAGAGTCACAAGTATTCTGGACTTGTTGTAAAATTACCCCAAATTCATAATTTTTTGCACTAATGAAATGATTTTATTTCACACTACACAATGGACTAATGGGAAAATGTTTAGTGCAAAAATTTGAAGAATGGGCAGAAAGAAATCAAATGACAAAACTCATTTACTGATGTACTGGCCATACATTGGATGTGGATTTGCCTCGGGACAATGTGTATTGAAAAATCTCCAATGGAAGGAACTTCCATGAATTTCTGTCATATGATATCTACATAGTGAGTGTGGAGACTATTAAAGGGAAGGAAAAGCAAATATACATTTTGTTTATATTTGTTATCATTTGATCTTTCTTGATCATGTTTTACTTAGATTCACAATAAATAATTTTCTGCAATCTGAGTGACTTGTAAATTTTATACTACTAATATTATTTTTAATTAATTTCTCGCCATAAAATAGTGTATTGTTTATGTACTTTGGAAAGTAGGAGGGATATTTTACACCTTATCAGTAGGTTAATTAAGCATGATTTTAAGTGCTACTACTGTTATTATTCTTTTAAGATGTTAATGGAAGGATAACTTATATTTATTGGCATGTATCTACTTTAATTTTATTCATGCGTCGTTATCTTTTTTATAGGTATCATTCATGCATTAACTTTCAACAAAGTTGAAGTCTATATTAAGGGCATCATATTTGGCGTGAGAAGAAAAAGAAAGGAAGAAAGAGAGAGAATGAGATTTTGTTTTGGGCTTATTGGATAGAACGTTAAAGGAGAGAGATGTCAAACACTAGGCGCTGGCTTTTATTTTTTTAGAAATTTTCATCCTTGCCCTGGTGTGAATTACCGAGTGAGATGAATCAAATACATTTTAACCCACGTACTCTTAATTATTTTTGTGGAGTTTTCTTTGCCCTATACTTTTCTTTAGAAATATTAGTTGATCCCAGATGATTCTGTATTACTATAAATAATTTATAAAATTTAGTTTGGACCGAATTGATCACTTTTTGGAAATTATTTTCAATAAAATTTTGTTTCTTTATTTGATTTTTATACATTTTTGTTAAATTTTTCTTCATCGTGTATGTGCAATTAAATGTTTAATGCCTTTAGATGCAAATTTCTAATAACATTAATTATATCTCATCTTATTTCACATTGTCTTATTATGAAGTGTGCCTGTCCTCCACTAAAGTTAAGTTAGGTTTTATAGATGGTTCTTTTATTCAAATCACAACTGTTTTAAATTAATTTTTTCATGTTTAACTTAAAATACTTCTCAACAAAAATTTCCTGTCAAATAATTTTTTATACACAACATTTTAATATTAATATTCATTCATATTTTTGATTTATTTTTTAATGACCGCGCGAAGCGCGGACAAGTACACTAGTATTGTATATGGGTGTATATGAGTATATGAGTTATAATATTGTATATGGGTTAAAGCTTTGCAATGTAAGTTTTGAGCTATTTTTTTGCACCAAATTGTATATTTATAAAATTTCCCCTTTGTTTTCTCTGGCTATGTATTAAAAAAAATACCTCCGCAGTAAAAACGTGAAATCCCTTGAATATTGTCTATCCCATTCTTATCCAACTAATGTGCTCTCTCTCAGTTGGTCCTATCTCTATGAAATTATCCCAAAAATGTCGTGTTCACGCCCTCTTGCGGCTGATTAGTTTAGTGTAGCTAGCTGCTAGGTATTCTGTAGCGTGTAGGTTATTACGGCTGATTGTTTGTGTATATGATCTAGGTATAATGTTTCTATATTTAGCTATTTATAGTATGTTTAGGTATAGAGTTTTGTGTGTGTTCATTCTTTTCTTTTTTCCCAATATGCCCATGTCTAAAAAATATCTTAAGAAGGAAAAATGGAATATTCCTTCCCAAAATGGAATTGCTTTTTTATGCGGATAGGATGAAATTTTGCCAAGTGGAAATATACTATTGGCTTTCACTTTTTTTTTAATTGATAAAAATACTACTCCTAATTAAAAAAGTAAAGAAAATACGCAGTTGCTCTATACTTATTTATTACAATATTTAACTTGAAAATTAACTACATAGATAAAACGTATTTTTTTTGGAAATTTTCTTTCTTTTTGTTGAAAATTAACACAAAACTTGTATTCTAAAGATGAGACTCTTTTTTGCGATTTTCAAATTCTATAATAAAACTTACTAAAAAAGAAATAAAGGTCAAAACATCAAGATTAAGCTTAAAAGAAATCCTTAGTGCTAGTAATCGTGTAAGAACTCGGAGAGGGTAAAAAATTATGTGTCTACATTTACGGTGCTTATGAATACGACGTCTCCCATTCATTTGGGCACAATTGTTCGGATTCGTGATCCTTATTTTCTTTGAGCAAAACTAAGAATGATTTTGTTCATTCAGACATATATGAGAATATTTAGAAGGTGCAAGTTTTGCTTCATTCCATTCCTTGAACGTACATGAGTGTTTAAAACTTTGCATATACGACAGTTTACAGGAAATGAACAAAAATACATTGCAAGAGAATTGCGGCCGTGTTGACATCTATTGGGTCTGGCCGGTTCTTGATTCTGGTTCCTTCTATTTTTTCTGGAGCTGTCATGCTAGTCCCCAGTCCTTTTCTTCATCCCGGAGCCAGTCTGGGTTATCTCCGGTATCTTCTACGGACTTGATGCCTTTGGGCACATTGCCACTTTTTTTTTTTATCGTTCCGAGGTCATCTTCAGACGCTTTCCGCTGCTTTGATACGACAGTCATAGTGCCACGGCTCTTCCTTTACACCATTAGAGTAGTTTTCCTGGTGCTTGAGTGCGAAGACTTAGGCACTGAAACTTGACCTTCAAATTTCTTTCCTCCGGTACTAGGCGGTTGCACATGAATGTGCTCCGCTCTTCCAGAGTTTGATAGACATTACTATTCTTCCTGTAAGTTGTTTTCTGGCGACTCGAGTTGAATCGTTCCTGCCTCCAGTCAGTCCATGGTCTTGACAGGTATGGTTCAAACCGGTGTTTGGAATGCCTCTAGTCAAAGTTCAGTTGAACTTGACCCCGAGCCGTAGAAGATTTCAGTATATTTAGTTGATCATTTTCTACATGAATCTTAGACGTATACCAATTGTGAACATCTTCCCATGCTGTTTCCTAGAACTCTAACAAGTTTTCTTTGAGTTTACGTGAAGCATCCGAACTCAGAGGGTTGAGCCCCTCACTCAGTGAAAGCTTCGGTAGCCCATTCGTCTGGAATCGCTGGCAACAACATCCGCTCCTTCTGGAACCGGGTGACAAAGTCTCGAAGCTGTTCAAACTCCCCTTGAGAAATGCGGAAGATGTTTTCCTTTTGCGTTCACAACTTCCAGGCCCCAGCATGTGCTTTAATAAACATATCTGCGAGCATAGCAAATGAATCTATAGAGTGTTCGAGTAAAAGAGAATACCAAGTTAAGGCCCCTTTAGCCAATGTCTCGCCGAACTTCTTGATTAAGACCGATTTGATCTCATTCGGTTTCAGGTCATTTCCCTTGACCGCTATGGTGTAGGCCATTATATGCTCCTGCGGATCTATCGTCCCGTCACACTTGGGGATGTCCGGCATCTCAAATCTCTTCGGGATCAATGCCTGGATAGCTTGTGGTTTGTAAGCTAACTGAATATACTTTTTCGCATCCGGACCATCAATACAGGTAGAGCCCCCTGGATTTGAGCTATATGGGCATGAAGCTCATTCGCGTTCTTTTCCACTTCATTAGCGCTTTTGTTCGTCTTATCAGTGATGTCCTTCATAAACTGCAAGACTTGTGCCCAGAAGGAATCATCTGGTACAAAATCGCTCCCGGATGCGTCTTCATTCCCAACGGTTCTACCCTCCAGTCGGTCTCCACTGGGTGTATTATTTCTGATAGTTGGTGTCGGAGGTGTCCTTCTAGCTCCGGTGTTTAGGTTGCCGTAAAAGTGCTGAGATAGTTTGCTTCATGAATTCCATCTCCTCCATCATTGACCACTGCTGCTCCTTCACGATCTGCATTGCTTCTTCGGGGGTTTTGTTAGCAGGCGTTGCTTTATCTATATCTCGTTGATTTAGACCGTGTTACAGGCTGTGCGTCCACCAAATAGTATATGAGGGACCTGGTTGTGTACCAGTTCCCTTATGCAATGCAGTACGAGAATCAACACAAGATTTTTACGTGGAAAACTCCTTGCTCAAGGGATTAAAAATCACGACCTACCCCTATAGGATTTCAACTCCACTAACCGAGCAACTCAGGTTACAACCTTCGTAAGCTAGGAATTAACTCTCATAATCCCTCACCCTTACTTAACGCTTAGGCAACCCTCACTCTTGACTACCCCTAGCCAAGCACACTAATACACCTAGACTTTCCCCAGCCTAGTGTGCACAAAGGATTAACTCTAGCCACACATTAATACAACTAAGCTAACTTTAGCCTAGTGTTGAGAATTTTGGATATCTACAAATAACTTCTTTTCACAGAAGAGTAGGTTTACAGTTTAAGCACAAAAGAACAAAGACTCAACAACCTAAGGACCTAAAACATCTTCAGTTCTGGACCTGGTCCTTCGGGTTGCTGTGGCTCTGTTCTTCAGGAACACCTTGAAAGGTGGAGACTTGTACTTTAGATGGAGCAATTTTTGGATTGTGCAAGAATGAGTCTTCTCTTGGAAGATGATGCCTTTATATGTACGGGGAGAGAGAGAGAGAGAGAGAGAGAGAGAGCGTAGAGATGACCACTCATGAAATCTGGACTATTAATCAGTCGGCCTCAATGAGGTACTGCTGTACAACTGCATTGTACTTTTCAACCGCTCACTTTACAGCTGTGGATTTGGACTTTCAGCTTCTGTGACCAGAACCTTTATCTAGAGGAACCTAGTTCCTCATCTATTCTTCGAACACGTTGTAAGTACTGGATACACTGTCAGTAGCTCTACAACTGCATTGTTGGTTGAGCAGGCTAGAGACCTGATCCCATTTGGTCCTTCTGAATCGACATATCTGGTCTCTCATGTATGAGCAATTCCTGTAGGCATCAGATCCTTCAAAAAACATGTTAGACAAGCAAAAGATATGATATATCATAAGGTTAACTAAGTTCAGACAGATGAACCTAATTGTATCTGGTTCCTTAGGGTTTGTCATGTCGTCAAAACATATCATTTCTTATCAATTTCCCCCTTTTTTATGATGACAAAGAGACATGCTTTGTATTCCCCCTAAGGACCAGATCCCTTACCCCGATACCTCATTTGTTCCCCCTGAGACTCAGACCTCGAGATACATAGTAGTATTCTGGTTCTTTGAGTAAGGTTTGTCAAATGTTTGTCAAATCATAATAACATTTCATGACATATCAGACCGTTTCCGGGTGCAGTTGCTCCCTCTGTGCGTTGGGCCAACACTTCACCAGCCGCAGGGTTATCAAGAGGCAAACCATCCAGATTCAGTTGCTCATTATTAGCGTTGTTTCTGGTAGTGAGATGAGTTTGATCATCAGTAGTGTTTGTCATATCTACAACAATTGAATCTAACGACAAGATCTAAAGAGAATTAGTGTAATTAACAGGATCACAATGATACCACAATTATTACGCCCCACGGTTGGCGCCAAACAGTTTACACATAAAATTGGTATAGTTGAATTTGTATATGTGGTCAAAGACGCGTGGATCAATACGACCAAAATAATGAGATAATATGTAAAATCAAACAAGATAATTATAAAGAAAGCTAAAGGAATTCAAAGTAATAGACTGAGCCTTGACGAAATGATGAGGTCCAGTATCCGGGCAAGCTATACATCAAAGCCTTCTCAAGAACAATCGAGACCAAGAATAAAGAAATTGCTTTAAGAGTATTTGTTTTCTATTAAATTTCAGATGCCCCTTACAATGAAATGAGAAGCTCTATTCATACTTGAGCTATGGGGTACAGTTCAATGAATCGTGCCCTCTTTACTACCAATATCAATGCTATGACAATGAATGTTAATAAAGACTATTAATGTACATTTAAGACTGGAGGAAGACTTGGGATTTCTCGTAACGGATGTGCATTGAATGATGTTTGATCGGTGAGTTGGCATGCTTCTCCGGGCCCTTTACAGTTTCTGTTTCCAGTAGCGGTTACCAAATTACTTCTCCGGCGCTTCATATGCTTTTCCGGAGCCCCTCGCTTGCTGACTCAAATTTAACCTGTCACCATCGCCACGTGTCACCTTTTGATACATCCACTTATTGTCTACCGATTTTGCCATATATACAAAATTATCTTGGAAAGTGCTCTATATTCTTTGGTAATCTTAGATGTTAAAAAATTGTATCTCATGCTATACATATAAATTAGGATATATTAACTAGCTAAATGCCACATAAAAAGTACTCCCTCCATCTCAATTTAAATGTTTTACTTTCCTTTTTTGGTTTGTCCCAAAAAGAATGTCTCTTTCTATATTTAGTAAGTTGACAATTCAAACATTCAACATGCCAAGTTTAAAATCATAAGATTCAAATGATATTTTAGTACATTACAAATATTTATAATTTAGGACCATAAGATTCAAAAGTCTATTTATACTGTCACTAAATTTTAATATTTCGAAGAACTCCTATATCCACGGTATAAAACTTTTCCACCTTAAGAAGTTCCAACAGAATGATTTGCTATAAACAAATCACCAGTAGGAATCAACTTTTGTGGTTTTTCAATCGTTCTTCAAACTTTTTGTAGCTTCACAATCTTCCTTCCTTCAATATTTCACTAAGTAGCACGTTTTAATTATTTCTCAAAATGGAAAATCACAGAGTTAATCATCCATTAGCTGCATTTCTAGATTCTTTTCTCATCTTGATCCTCTGTTCCAAGACATATATAAAAAATCAGAACTGGGGAAGAGGGAGCTATCAACAATCAATTATCTATAATCTTGATCAATTTCTTAATAACCTTATAATCCCAAATTCATTGAATTCAACATGTCTTCTTCAGCTGAATCAAAAATGACAATTGCCAAGAATTATAAACAAGGACTTTGTCCTCGAATGTGACTTGCCTTACATTATCAACGAGGCGAAGTGTGGATTATGAGAATATGCATGACTAAAGTTCAGTGTGGACGCCAGCGAATCTTGATCATCTGGCCACTTTTGAGACGTTAGCAATGGATTCAGAGATGAAGGAAAAGATTGTGAAGGACCTTGATAGGTTTGTGAAGAAGAAAGAGTATTATCGGAAAGTAGGGAAAGCATGGGAAAGAGGGTATTTGTTTTATGGTCCACCAGGGACTGGAAACTCGAGTTTGATCGCAGCCATGGCCAGAGGCGGATTCAGGATTTAAACTCTTGGGGTTCAACCTTTTAAATTTTTTAGCATTGAACCATTATATTTCTAAAGTTATGGGTTCATATTTACTAATTTATTGTAAATTTAGTAAATTTTTACATATAAATTTGTACACCGCATCGAAAGTTTGGGGTTCAATCCAAATTATAATGCTCCATCCGCCTCTGGCCATGGCGAATTACTTGAACTTTGATGTATATGATTTGGAGTTGACAGAGATGAAGAAGAACACGTACCTAAGGCGGTTGTTTGTTGCAATCGCCAATAAGTTCATTTTGGTGGTGGAGGATTTGATGCTACCATTGATTTGCAAGAAAAGTTGTCTAGTGGTGTAGTTGCTCCTTCTAATGTCTCTCATGAGGAAGAAAGCAAGGTCAGTGTCTTAATCTTTTTCAAATATTTTACAGTTTCTAACTCAGGATAACAAAAACAAATTATTCGATTTGGGCTAAGTTCACACTGTTCGAACCACTAATATATCTTTTCCTTGAACTCCAGTCCCACATAGTCCATCATGGAAGATTGACAAGCCCCTCAAACCTAGTACCACACGGCTCGTCACTAAGATTGACAGGCCAACCCATTACCAAGATTGATAGTCTTTATCTTCCGATCTCTTATATGTAATCCACGTTGTCCGAGTATTTTTCTTGTGGTCACCGAATTTCACCATCAAGCTAACAGGCTTCCTCTTATATTCTCTCTACATCATCCAAGTATCCTAAACCAACTCACTCCATTCCATTCGCCATCTCCATACTCGTCACGTTTGATTGAACTATCCACTCTGATACCAATTTTTTAGGTCTCGTTCCGGTCCATAGACAGCAGCGGAGCCAGGATTTTCACCTAGAGGGTTCAAAAATATGAAGAAGTAAATACACGAAGAAGCCAAGGGGGTTCAACATCTACTATATATACATAAAAAAATAATTTTAAATTTGTCTACCTAACTCGGCCCCTGTCCATGGACACTCACATGGTGCAATATCACTTTTACCAAGCTCTCACGTAAAAGTTCTTACACTATTTATTCCTCCATGTTATCTGTAACTTCGTTTTCGCTCAACAACTAATATGAGACTTTGTCGGCACCTAAACGAGAATGCATGCTAAATGTCCATATATTTTGTTCACTCTTTCTTTTACTGTTATAGGTGACATTGTCCAGTTTGCTGAACTTCAGCGATGGATTATGGTAGAGTTGTGCGAGGAAAGAATTATAATATTCACAAAAAATCACGTCGAAAACCTCAACCCTGCATTGTTGCGGCCGGGGCGAATGGACATGCACATTCACATTGCATATTGCACTCCTAGTGGCTTTAGGCTTCTTGCTGCAAATTACCTTAGTATTAGAGTACATGAACTTTTTGAAGAAATTAAGAATTTAATTGGAACTACAGCGGCAGTGACGCCGACTGAGGTGGCAAAGCAACTTATGAAGGAAGATGAAGTTGATATTGCACTAGGCTTGATTGAGTTTCTTCATGTAAAGAAGAAAGAACATGAAGAGGCCGCCAAAAAGTTAGAAAATTTACTCTTTGAATTGGTGTAAATATAGAACTTTTGAACGATATAGTGCTTTTCAAATTGTATATAATTGCAAGAATCTGATGGTCCTACTTTAAGCTCGATAATGTAATTGTTTCATAGTCTATTTAGGATAGTGTCTTAATAATTAGCTTAGTATGATATATTTGGAACCCTCTTACCTAGTAGGTTTAGGTCTACACCTTGGAAATTATTGATTTACGAAGTTATGAAAAATAAACTCCAGAGACCTCTCCCAAACCAATTTGGTTTTGGTTCAAATATGTTCCATATTTTTTAACTGCAATTTCCTATCATTATAAATATACCAGCTGAGTAGAACACGGAAAAATAAAACAAGTTACTTGCAACAACAAATTAACCTGTAATTAGGTCAAATTAATACGTACAAGCCCCACAAATTAACTTCAGAAACATGTCTTCCTCGTCAGAATCAAATATGGCCATAGCCAAGACCATAATAGCCACTATTGGCTCTGTTGCTGCAACAGCCATGGTGGTCCGTTCAATAGCCAGTGAAATTCTCCCATCGGAATTCCAAGATTATATCTCCGTCAGCGTAAGGAATATTTTCAACAAATTCTCAAATCAACTAACTATGGTGATTGACGAATTTGATGGACTAGACGTTAATGAAGTCTATGAAGCTGCCCAAATTTACTTAGGCTCCAAAATCTCCCCAACAAACACTCATCGCTTAAAAGTCAGCAAGCCGCTCAAGGAGAAAAAATTCAACGTCAGCATGGAACGCAATGAAGAAGTTGTTGACTTCCACAACGGTCAAAAGTACACGTGGGCTTGGGTTTGTCAACAGGTAGGATCAAGAAGATCTATATATAATCCACGTGACATGAATTCCACCATGAGGTCCGAGGTTAGATCATTCGAGCTCACGTTTCATCGTAAAAACAAGGATATTGTCCTGGACTCTTACTTGTCCCACGTTATCAACGAGGCGAAATTGCTAAAACACGAAAACAGGACACTCAAGATACACACTGTGGATCATGAGATGATGCATGATCTAAGTGAAATATGGATGCCTGTGAATCTTGATCATCCTGCAAAATTCGAGACATTAGCGATGGACTTAGAGCAAAAAAATAAGATTTTGAAGGATCTAGACAGATTTGTTGAGAGGAAAGAGTATTATAGGAAAGTAGGAAAAGCATGGAAAAGAGGCTATTTATTGTATGGTCCTCCAGGAACTGGGAAATCAAGTTTAATTGCAGCTATGGCTAATTACTTGAACTTTGATATATATGATTTGGAGTTAACAGAGATTACAAAGAATTCGGATTTGAGGCGGGTGCTGTTGGCTACTGCTAATAATTCCATTTTGGTGGTGGAGGACATTGATTGTACCATAGATTTGCATGATAAATTAGGCAACAGAGAGGCTGATGATGATTCTCCTTCAAAAGATAAGGGAGGAAACAAGGTTAATATCTCTCTTTCATCCGAACCCCTTTCGCCGTGAAAATTCCACCCTATATATACAGATAAAATCAAAAATATTTTTTTATGTATATAGTAGATTTTGAATCCCTTTGGTTTGTTTGTGTGTTTTATTTTGAATATCCTTGGTGAAAATTGTGGTTCAGCCGCCAGTTGACAAGACAATTACTAATATCTTAATATTGTTACAGATAACATTGTCTGGATTACTGAATTTCATTGATGGTTTATGGTCAAGCTGTGGAGATCAAAGAATTATAATTTTCACAACAAATCACATAGAAAAGCTCGACCCTGCATTGTTGCGACCAGGTCGCATGGACATGCACATTCATATGGCATATTGCACTCCTAGTGGCTTCAAGCTTCTTGCTGCTAACTACCTTGGTGGTATTACACAACATAAACTGTTTGAAGAAATTGAGGAATTGATCGGAAGGACAGCGGTGACACCGGCTGAGGTGGCGGAGCAGCTAATCAAGGAAGATGAAGTTGAGGTTTCACTTAAAGGTTTGATTGATTTTCTTAACACAAAGAAGGAAGAACAAGAAGAGACAACGACTGAGGAGGATGACAAAATAAAGGAGGAAAAAGGTTGAAAGAATATCGACAATGGTAGAGTCAAAATTTTCATCAAGGGGCTTCATCATCTACAATATATACAATGTGAATTTTTAGTGGAATCCCCTTCCACCCTTCTAGCTTCGCCAGTGGTTATGGACACCTTTTAATTAGTACAAATAGGGTATAGAAGTTCTCACTTTTCAGATATTTATTTTTTAAAATTTATATATTTCTATAATTTCATTAAGTCTAGTATGTTTGTCAAAGAAAGCATATATTTCTGTCCTGGATCAGTTTTAATCAAAGTTAACAGATTCTTTGCATCTCAGATTGATAAGTTTTGATTTGATCGCTTGTTTATCTCCTCTTGGAGTTCATTGAGGAAACAAAAGATGCATAACTAGGTAGAACAACTAACTCCAATGTGGGTTTTTCTAGTTGTATTTGCTCCTCCATCGTCGTTCAATGAGAATGTATGAGAGGCTCATCGAAAGAATGGATAGAGGCTCGTGGGATATATTGATGAATGTGGGTTTTTCTAGTTGTATTTGCTCCTCCATCGTTGTTCAATGAGAATGTATGAGAGGCTCATCAAAGAATGGATAGAGGCTCGTGGGATATATTGATGTGTGAGGGTAGGGATGGCTATATATCTGAGAGAGAACTCCGAGAGAAACCAACTATGTAGCATCTATATCGAGAACTCAAGTCACTACAACACATTGTATGTATAGCTACGAAATTTAAGCTACAAATTTAAAAATCGTAGCTATTACCCAGTAATAGCCACAAAAATTTGAATTCCATAGCTATCTACAAATTCATAAAATTTCTTAGCCACAAAAACCAAATTGACATAGCTAATTCTTCAAGTTTGCTATAATTGACAACAATCGTGGCAATAATTACCTAAATAGCTACAAATCTATCGCTAAAATAAAATTTTGTAGCTGATCACAAGTTTTTGCCATGCGATAAAACTTTTCGTAGCAATAGTAACCTTTTAGCCACAGTAAATTTTTGCAACAAAATGTTGTAGCTAAATAGAAATTTTTGCTTCAAGTTATAAAAACTCGTGGCAATAGTTAAGTGATATAGCCACGAAGTTTTTGCTAGAACAAAATTTCGTAGCTAGTTATCAATTTTTGCCACGAGTTGAAACTTATTGTAGCAATAGTAACCTTTTTAGCCACAATAAATTATTTGAAACAAAATATTGTAGTGAAATGAATATATTTGCTTGGGTTATAACAAAAAGTGGCAATAGTTAAATGATATAGCTATAGATTTTTTTGCTATAATAAAATTTCGTAGCTAATTATTAATTTTTGCCATGTGTTGAAACTTGTTGTAGCAATAGTAACCTTTAAGCCGTAAAAACTTACTTAAAATAAAATATTATGGTTGAAGAAATATTATTACTTCGAGTGCTAAAATGTCGTGGCAATAGTTGGCTTAATAGATATAATTACTTGTCATGACGAAATCTTATAGCCACATATTTATTGTTGTGATAACATTTCGTAGCTAATAAATTTTTAACACGATTGGAATTTGTTGTAGCAATACTAATCTTCTAGCCACATTAGATAATATTTTCTTGCACTTAAAGTTAGCATAAAATAGTACTAATATAATCACAATAAACATATTAGTACAATGGCTGAAAAATATAGTTGTAGCTAAGATTTTACAATTTTTCTGTAGGAAAGCTTTTTTTGTCGGTTTTTTCCATCGGTTTCCCCCCTTTGTTAAGTAGTGAATTAATTGTAATTGACTACTTATATTGCACTTAAACAACAAAATAACTTTAGTAAGGCTGCTCAAGCTTCATCCTAAATAAGTGCTTCAAGAATTGTTGTTTGAGTTGGGCCTCGGTTATAGGAGTAATACCTTTATTTATCTAATGTTATTAGATGTTCATATAAAGTTCGATTCGATTTAACTTTACGTGATCTTACTTGTAATTATAAGTTTAAATATCATTTAAATAAATAGGCGGCATCTAAATATTATCTAATCTAGCACTTCAAGAATTGTTATTTGATTAGAACCTATTCCTCGATATAATACATTTTAGTGTAATTAGAAGTGTTCATCATTCGATGCGATTCAAATTTTACAGTCATACTTGTAAGTTCAAATCTAATTTGAATAAGTACTAATTGTATTTTATTACCTTTGATCAAGTAATTATTTAAGTTCAAATCTAATTTGAATATAAGTACTAATTGTATTTAAAATACAAATTAAGTCTCACTCAAGTTCATCTTGATCAAGTGCTTCGAGAATTATTATTTGGTCGGACCTGTCGATATACTTTTAACGATCTAGTGTAATTAGGTGGTGATCGTTCTATTTAATTCAATTTAACATAGTCTTACTTGTAAGTTTTAAAATATAATTCAAATAAATCAAATAGTTAAATTATATCTAAAATTTAATTGACAATTTACGTTGAATTTAAACAAAACTTCACTAAGGCTCACTCAAGTTTCATCCTGAAGAAGTGCTTTAAGAATCGTTATTTGACGCGAACCTCTATTACTGGAACAATACCTTTGCCGATCTAATGTAATAATTAGATGTTCATATTTAGTTTGATTCGACTTAATTTTATGAAATCGTACTTGTATTTGTAAGTTTAAAATTTATTTAAATAAATAGGTAATTGCTAATTATCAAAGCACAACTCAAGCTTCATCCTGATCTAATGCTTCAAGAATTGTTATTTGTCTTGGACTTGATCTATCGGGACAACACCTTTATCTATCGGGACAACACCTTTATGATCCACTACTAATTCAAATACTTGATGATTATTGAAAATTTAATTATAATTATTTGTATTAAAGAGTAATAATTCAATATTGCTAAGATAGAAGTGACTCTATATCATAATTTATGTCACAAAAGTATGGACTTCAAAAAATATTCAATAATTAATAAGTTATATATTAAAATGGATACATCTATTTATTTTACATCAAATTGCAATGTATTTCTATTAAGAAAATTCTTACCTAACGTTTTTTTTTCAATTGTACTTGACTATTAGGAGGGAATTCACAATAATTTCCCTCTAATTTACTAAATTATAAAAAGAAAGAATTGTGTTGAAATTTGAAAACAAAAAGAGTTCCCTCCAAATTATTTCCCTCTAACATTTTTATGAGTAAATCATAACTTTGTCTTCCTATTAAAAAGCCAAAAACCCTAAAAGAGTAAGCACCCTAAAGAAAAACAAAAAAGTGTCGTCACTTCTCCCATCTCAAATATCCATAGTTCCAACTTTTAATTTCAAGGGATAGTTAAGAGGTAACATGTAGATCCTTTTATTTGCTTCTTGCTTATGATTTAAACAAAGTTTGTTCTGGTCTTGTGAGATAATACAGTAGCCAACGTTCTCGTTATTATTTATTATTTTTGTCTCATTTACAATTTTGTTTAAATAATTTTTCTAATCAATGAAATGTATAAACTTTTTTGTAACTTTTTATTGTATTTTATTCACTGTTTTTTTGAGAGTTTGTCTCGTTCATAGTTTTTTTCAAAAGAGTTTTTCTAATCAAGATGATTACTGTAATTTTTTTAGAAAACAGAAAATATCAATTTTTTGTTCTTGAATTGTATGTATTTTTCATTTATTTGTATTTATGATGAAGTACTTTTACGCCTTAGAAATTCTTGTTTGCAGTCAGACAGGAATGGTTTTTCAGAAATAACGTAATCGCTTGACTGATAATGATGATATGAATTAACCTCCTAAGACTTCGATAAAAGAAAATTTTCTCACACAACAAAGTGGAAGAACTTGTTTATCCGGGTAATACAACTTTTGTGCAATATTGAATTCATTATTAAAGCAATCTTTTTTTTTTTCAATTAGATAAATTAGTGTATTTGTTTAATCATATATAACTAACTCGTGTTCAATAATTGTTATTGCAGCTTGTGCGGAGTGACGAAAGCATCAAAATTGATGGGGAGATGAATAATTATTTTTCTCTTGTAAAAGTATATCGATATGTATGAATAAAGTGATGTTTCACTATTTTAAATGAAATTATTGAACCTTTATCAAGTCTTTTATCTAATATATTGCGTTTATTACATAATTGAAGATATTCGCTACGATATTGTCTATAGTTTCATGCCGAAAATGAATTCTCGCTACATTATATGGCTAACAATGTTGGTGGCAAATTTTTTAATTAGTAGCTATGTAATTTTTGAATTCGTAGCTAAATATACATATTATTGCCACGCAAATGAGTACATGGACACGTATTTTTATTTCTCTAGTAAATGAAGAAAATCTTTTGCTACAATTTTATCCCTCGTGACAAAAAGTATGGACTTTTAGCTATGAGCTATTGAGTTCGTAGCTAGACATATTATATTGCCACGTATCAAGAACAAGACTATAAATTTTAACTTTCCGTAGCAAATGAAGATTCTTTTTAGCTATAATGTTATTTATTTCATGGCTAAATATATTGCTTCTTAGCTACAATATGAAAATATTTGTGGCAAATACTTTAATTCATAGCTATGAATTTTTTAATTCGTAACTAAATATGAGTACTATTGCCACGAAACTAATCTATTGAAATAGCCATAAAATTTGAGTTTGCATGGCAAACAAATTAAATCTTTTGCTACAACATAACATCTTGTGGCTACAATATGAAGATAGCAACAAATTTTATTAGTCGTGGCAAAAGAATAAAATCACTTGCCACAAGTATATTTTTCGTAGCAGTAATGTTCTACCATCGCAGCTACAACACAAAAAAACTCGTAGCAATAAGTATAAGTCCTTAGCCACGGACCATGTAAAGTTTGTAGCTAACTTTTAGCTACGCTACATTTTGCTACGGATGCTACGGAAAAAAAAATTGTGGCTAAAGTGTTTAGCCACGAAAATTTCATGTTTAGCTACAACGTATTTTGTAGCAATATATGCCTTGTGTTGTAGTGAGTATTGTATACGTCATTAGTTCAATCCTTTGTAGTAACTACCCGTAATAACGAACTAATTGTGAAATGGATCCGTTTATCATAAAGAGATTAACATACAAAAGAGGCAACTAAAATATGGCACTGAGAAACCAAGTTTTACAGAATATTATTCACACTACTAAGATTGCCACCAACAAAGGCCTTAGGTATATCTCTAATACTGAATACAAAAGCAGAATATATATACATATACATGGGATTATGAGGAGATTTTGACACAAAAAATAGTCTTTTTACATATTCGAAGCATCTACTAATTCCATTTCAGACCTCGATGCCTATTCTCTGAGCAACCTGCACGAGCCACATATCAGGTCACGCAATACTTTCAGGCAAAAGATTGGGTTATTTGAAGCTAAGAAGTTACTGCAACTAGTAATGAAAAGTATTCTATCAGGACCAATATTTTAGCCTAGATCTGGATTTATCTGTGTAAAATCCATTGAAATTGCTGCAAATATTGAACTATGAACCCATAATTCAAATAAGGTGATAGGTTCGGTGGTTGAAACTCGAGTCCTGAACCCATAGAATTAAAATCCTAGATCGATCACTGAATATTACAATATCTCGTAAATAGAGCCAACCTTTTTTGTAGTATAGTTGTTACACAGCTCCTTAAAGTACTGAGAGTCAGAATAGGCAGTGGAAGAACTACCTACATGTTGCAAAATGGTCTTCCATCGTCAACTTAACTACAACATGAAAACCGTATCATTAATTTCCCGTGTTTTCTCTTATGGACAAAAGAAACATACTCACATCAAAATGGTTTAAGGGTCATAACTTGCACGATCTCCAACTATGTAGATATCAACATCAACTCATGAGAAAAGAAAAATCATATTGTATTAAAAGTGGGAAGCCAGAAAAGTTAAAAAATACCAAATTGCCCTTCAAAAATTGAATGACTTTTAAACCGTCAAGCAAATATATACTAACCTACGTATGTCTCTCTTCAATTACTATCATTAGTATACTCTTTTAAGTACCATAAGTTAAATAAAGAGACAGAGACCAGGACAATCCGGAGTAGAAGAATGTAATCACTTTTCAATAATCAAACTATAGGATTTATAAGGAATTTATACAAAGAAAGGAGTCCTAAAATTGCTAGCTAATGACTGTTAGCCATTAATAGGAAATCCCTGATTTTGGGGAGATTCCTAATTTAGGGCTGCTAATTAAGGATAACTTAGGCTGATAAATAAGGATAATTAACACCGTCCCTCGAACTAATGTTATGTGTCACAAAGCATGAGTTTGGACAGAAGATAATTGTGTCGACTTCTTGACATGGCCTTTGTAAAAAAATCAGCCAGTTGATCTTTAGAAGATATATACTTCAGGTTAATGCTCCGATCTTCAACCAGTTCTATGATGTAGTGACAATCTCCATCTATATGTTTGGTATTTTCATGGTGAATGGGGTCGGTTGCTATTCAGATTGCACTTTTGTTGTCTCCATACAATGTGGTTGATCCTTCCATTTTGATGTCAAGTTTTGATAATATCCTTTGTAACCAAATGATTTCAGAGCATGCATCATACATACTTCTACACTCTGCCTCTGTGGATGACTTTGATGTTCGAGCTTGTTTTTTGCATTTCCAAGAGATCATGCCCGAGCCGAGCATCATACACCAGCCTGTAGTGGATCGTCTTGAATCAGGGCATCCTGCCCAATCTGCATCAGCGTATCCCACCATGTCCAGTGATGAAGATGATGGAAATAAGAGACTTCGATTCACAGTGCCTTTTATGTATCAAATAACCCTGAGCAAAGCTGAGTAGTGAATCTTGTAAGGCTTGGTAATGAATTGACTTAACACCTGTACTGCATAAGAGATATCAGGACAACTCATAGTAAGATATATAAGTGATCCAACAAGACATCTATACAAAGTCTGATCTCCAAAAAGCTCTCCTTCCTCTTTTGTGTATTTCATATTCATTTCCATTGGAGTAGGAATCTTCTTATGATCTATAAGATTGGCCAACTGAACTAGATTTTCTGCATATTTTTTTTGACTAAATCGTATGCCTTCTTTTCCATAACTTACTCGTATGCCTTCTTTTCCATAACTTACCTCCATACCCAAAAAATATGTTAACTTTCCTAAGTCCTTCATCTTGAACGAGGAGTGTACGGTTTCTTCAAATGAGAGATTCCAACCTCATCGTTTCCTGTGATAATCATTTCATCTACATAAAGGAGGAGAATAGTAATACCTGAGCTAGAGCGATGCAGGAATAATGAATAATCTGAGCTGCTCTGAGTACAACCAGCACCCAAGATAGTAATTCGAAATTTTTCAAACCAAGAGCGAGGAGCCTGCTTTAATCCATACAGGGATTTCTTAAGACGACACACCTGATTTGGATTAAAATGTTTATAACTTGGTGGTGGATTCATGTAGACCACTTCTTGAAAGTCTCCATGCAGGAAAGCATTTTTGACGTCTAGTTGATGTAACTTCGAACTTCTTATTGACACTAAAGCAAGCAATAGACGTACTGTTGTCATCTTAGCAATTGGAGCAAAGGTTTCATCATAGTCGATTGCATATTCCTGCTTATATCCTTGAGCTACTAATCTTGCCTTGTATCGATTTAGGGATCCATCAGCTTTCACTTTGATTGAGTACACCCATCTACTTCTAATAATTGTTGCATCTGTTGGCCTATCCACCATATCCCACGTATCATTCTCCTCAAGGGCGACTAATTCTTCATGCATTGCATCCTCTCAACATTTTTGACCACTAGCCTGCATGAAAGAATTTGGTACAACTATATAATTCAAGGTTGTTAGTAAGGCATAAGATCGGCCATCTTCACCTGTTGAGTATCCACATCGATCTGGAGGAGGAGCATGACGAGATGATCATCTAACAGGGTCAATGATATTTTGATGAGGAGAAGGTTGGTTATTAGGGCTTAGTGAAACATTAAGTGTGTCAGGTGGGTGAGGTAAAGGATTAGTGTTTACCAAAGTAGTATCATTATAAAAAAAAAAGGATCAAAGTCATGAGTAGTACCTATTGTAGCAGATGACAAGTTCGATGATAGACCAGTGGCTAGGTTGCTATGGCAGGTATAATCATGAGTAGAAATTTTTTTCAAAAAGGATAAAGTAGGAGATTGTGAGTCTTTGTTAGCATAACTAAAAGAATTCTCAAAGAAGATAGCATGTCAAGAAATTCTCAATAAACGACGTGCTGAACCATAACACAAATACCCCTTTTGAATATCATTGTATCCCAAAAAAATACATTTAACAGCTTTTGAAGATAATTTATGACGTCCATGATCTGGAAGAAGAACAAAACATACACAACCAAATACTTTAAAAGCGAATAATCAGGCAATTTTTTGAAAAGAATAAAATAAGGGAAATTTTGTTTCATGGCTGAAGATGATTGTCTATTTATAAGATAAATAAATGTTTGAATTGCTTCAGGCCAAAATGTTTTTGGAACATTTGAAGTATCAAGAAGAGCTAAGGCTGTTTCAACAACATGTCTATCTTACGCTCTGCCGCAACATTTTGTTGAGGTGTATAGGGGCAAGAACATTGGTGAATAATTCTTTTTTGTTGAAAAAATTTAGCGAGGTTTGTATTGACATACTCCCCTCCCTAATCTAAATAAAAAATCTTAATTTTTTTCTAAAACTGCGTTTCTATAAGGTTATATTTTTTTTGGCAATGTTTGGTACCCCAGATTTGTGTTTCAAAAAGAAAATCCATGTATAACGAGATGCATGATCAATGAATAAGATAAAATACTTGTACCCCAAACGAGATATAATTGGAGAAGGTCCCCAAACATCGCTATGAATTAGATCAAAAGGAGTAGAATAAATAGCATTGCTTAATTGAAATGGAAGCTTATGACTCTTTGATCTTGCACAACTCTCACAAGGTAATGTAGAGGGAAAAATCAGTGAGCGTTTACCCAAAAAATTACAAGATTTCAACATGAATTTTATACGAGAAGCGTGCGGATGGCCTAAATGGAGATGACACAAGTTCCACATTTTATTTGAAAACTCGATATCTTTATTTGAAGCTGAATGAAAACATTGATGAAGTTTGGTGTCCGAAGATTGAAGAAGAAACAACCTGCCAACTTTACACCCTCGACTAGCGTTTCCCCTGTCAATATGTTTTGAATAACACAATCATTAGGAGAAAAAATAACCATAAAGTTCTGTTCCACAAGTTGTCCGACAGATAAAACATTTGCAGTAAGTTTTGGTACACAAAGAACTTCTGAAAATGGTTTAATGGAGCCAATGCCTAATGTAGATAAAACATGACCATTTGCTGTAATAATTTCTTGTAGAGAACGTGTTTTAGATAAATCAGGAAAAAGTTTTTGATTTCCTGTCATGCGGTTAGATGCAGCGGAATCAATATGCCATACCATTGAATCTGAAATTTTATTCTTACCAGGGTACATAGTAGTTAGGGCTGTAGAGATTGCATTAGGAAGAGCAGCCGCCAAGGATTCTTGTATCATCTTATAAATATCATTGCAATCAAGCAAGGTTGGTGCTTGATGTGTCTTTGTGTCCGGTGTTCATTGTGTATCAACATCCCTTGCCATCGCATGAAAGGCTTTATGAGGAGTTGAGCGTTTTCCTGGAACAAATTTCTTACAACATTCCAGAATAATGTGACCATCCTTCTTACAATAGTTGCAATAATTCTGCTTTTTGCAATAAGAGATGACATGCCCTATTTCCTTGCAATGATAGCACTGAACTGGCTTGTTGGAGTTGCCCGAGGAGGAAGAACTTCTATATGAAGCCATGGAAGTGTCCATGGAAATGGAATTCTCCATAGAAGCTTGAGAACCCAATCGAGTTTCTTTGCGAAGAAGTTCAGAAACTACATCCAAAGCTGGTAGTTTTTCCCCATTAAGGATACTGGCACGCAAAGGCTCAAACTCAAATCTGAGTTTGGTTAGAAATTGAACGGTCCTTGTCCTCTTCATAGTAGCAATGAAATCCTTCAATCCAGTCGTAGGAATAGAGGCCGCAAAAACTTGATCTTGCTCTGCCCATAATGTGAGTAATCCAGAATAGAAAGAACAAACATTTTTCTCACCTTGTGTCGATTCTGCTAGTAGTCGTTCCAATTCGAATTCTCTTGCCAAATTCTATTGGTTACCAAGGGTATGTAGATGAATCCACATTTCTGATGCTTTCTCAAAAGATGTCAGTTCCATAACTATATCAATAGAGACGGAACTGATAAGCCGTGTGATGATTTTTCCATTATCAGCCTCCCAAGCTTCTTTTTCTTTGTCTTTGTGGGTACAACCTTTGAGCTATCTAGAATACCAAGGAGGCCTTTGCCTCTAATGAAAGCTTTGAAATGGAACTTTCAGATCAGAAAGTTATGTCCGTCAAATTTTGTTGACAAGGTATCTCATGAATCCATCCCTAGGCTGATTCAAAAAGGAAAAAAAATGAAGTTGAAAATAGGAATCAAACAGATTTTCTAGAGAAGGCAAAAAAATAATTCTGACTCGGAGAGAAAAAAAATACCATGGCTCTGATACCAAGTTGAATAAAGAGACAAAGACCAGAACAATCTAGAGTAATAGAATGTAATCACTTTAGATTATCTGAATCTGAAAGGAAATGGAAAGACAACTATCAATAGCTAGTTACTTTCCATTGCAGTTACATATATTATGTTGATTAGAAGAAGATAAAACTTATTAACTCCCTCATGTTAAATCAGTCCAGTAATAATAGAAGCCTAAAAGTCATATCAGGTTTTGTTTTTTACTACAAGTTCCAAAGGTCCCAATGAGGAAAAACAAAAAAAATTAGCTTACCTCTCATTGAAATATAGTCACCAGAACAAAGGATATATTCTTTTGTTTTTTTCTCTTAATTTACCGTGGTTGTTTTCAGTTCTATTTTTATTTGTAGGTTTTTCCGTTCATTAATAATAGTCTAAAAGAATTTGCTATCTCTTACATCCCAAAGATCCATATATTTGTGATTCCTCAAATGTTTATTTTCTCTTTCACTTTTTCATCTAATGGCAATACTATGTATATTTGAATTTGGTATAGAGAGCATAAAGCTCTTATATCATGTTCTTTCAAGCATTTTTTTTTTCATTTAGCTTTATAAATCATGTTGTTTAAATGATGTTTAAGAGTTTGACCAGAGTTTGACCTCTCACATGAAGATGAAAAGCTAAAATTTTATTTCAACAACTTATGAGTAATTTTTAAATTTCAGGGAAAACAACTGATGTGATTCTTTTGCAGACAGTTAAATTGAACTTTAATTGGAATTGCGCCAATACAAATGAGGTACTCGACATGTCTCTCTAACATGATTTTTTTCTCTTAGGCACAATATTTTGCAATTTTTTTTTTCCGAGTAATTACGTTTTATTATTTGATTGTGTAATCGGTACTACCAGAAACTTCCTCAAAGACATTTGATTATCCTATAGTTGATTAGATACCACACGGTTACCTTTTAAATTCAAATGATATCTTTTCATTATAACCGTCTTATATATGATCTTTTCGATTGAACTCTATATGGCATGCACGCACCAGGCGATTTCTATAAGTTAATGCATGTGTAAGGACGAGGCAGATGCTCTTTAATAATGGAGTATACTTTCAATACGTCAATGACTTATTAAAATTATATTTTTCTTTTGTTTCCTGGATTCCAGATAAAAAGGATAACCAACTTTTCTCCCTTGACGACACCGAGCAAAGGAAACAGATAATCTCTGAAAAATGCAGATTCTAACAAATGAGGTAATTTAATTTAATATTGTAACTAGGAAATTTGATGCTAGGTTGGGACCTTCACATCTTCACTTCTATCATTTTCATATCAAGGGTTTTAAAAATGGAAGTTTTCACTTCTACTTTTGAAAAGAAAAAATAAAGAAAAGGGGGAATCTCACAGTTGATGGTTCTTCAGGTAATTGGAGTCTCTCTAGCTAATGTATCATGTATATTTCACTTATAATAGATATGAAAAGATCAGAAGATTTTAAAGATCTTTCTCTAAAGTGACTTTTGAGCGACATAATTCTTAGAAGGGCTTTTTGGCTTTGAAATTGCTTTATAAATAACATTAAGATGCTTGAAAGTAACATAAATGATATAAAGTCTAATACTTAAATGTGAACAAAGTTAAATTTGTCTTTCGTGAAATGAAAGGGCAACAACAATCTTAAATAGGAAAACATATAATTAAAGTTGCATACCAACATAACGCTCTTAAAAGAAAGACTTTTAGTTAGCAGTTAAAACATTCCACGTAACTAATATTCCTATTTTATAACATCCTCAGAACTTTTAAAGTATATATAAATTTTATAATTATAATAATGATAGGGGAAAAACGTGCACCCCATGTTACAAAAAACTAGTTTTAAAAATGTACGTATATATATATATATATATAAGCATTTGGCTACCAATGTGGTGTCAAACGAATAGATTTCATAGTGCGAGCAAAAAATGTTTGAACGGGTCGGAATAGCTCTCCAGAAGTTCAAGATACACAAGTTCAAGGAGATACTTGTCGTAATTAACCAAAACATGTTTATAAGCTTTTAAAAATTACCAAAACTTGCATTCTACTTTTATGTAACAATTGTATTCAATTTTGTTACACACAAGGGAGTGTATCAAAATATAAGTTCCTTCAATAATCGAGAGGATCATGACTAGCACGTACATTTAAGGAAGCGCAAGGTTTAAGGGCAAGCTATTCAATATAATACCGAACATACTGAACCTGGAAAGAAATGATCACCTAGAACATTAATTTCATGTTGAGACCTACAGATTTCTAATTTCATCTTTCTAGTTCATAAACCCCATTCCATAGGTTGGGCATTTGGGTCTTGAATAAATATAGGGTTGGAATGATGTTCTTTTTTATTATAATTTCATGATTCAGAAATGTTTAGACTTCCATTACCTCGAGGATCAAAGGAAGGAAAAGACTAAGGTTTGATTATTGGAGACTTTGTTGTTCGGCTCTCCAGGTAGGTTACGGTTTACCTTATGGTGAGACTTCGATTAGCGAAGCGTATGTTTAGATGATATTGTTGGAGAATGCATGTATACCTTCAGGTGTGAAGTTGGGTTGGATATTGTCTTAGGTTGGGCCTTGTTGTATGATTTGGGGGCTAGCCACCCCGTTGTGTTAATTTACTTATCATGTTCTATTTATTTATTAGCTCGTTGCCACGCTGAGACATTGGGTAATTGTGACTAGTGATAAATCATGACTATGATATTGTGGTACTTCACTAGATCGGTATTGAGATGAGATTGTAATTCATTATGGCTTATTGTGCTACCTTAATATTGATATTATTTGTGTGCCCTGTGTGGTACTGTTTAGGACTGAATTGGTTGTTGATATTGCATTGCATCGTATTTATACTCCTTTCCATGATACATTGATATATGCATGGTTATGGTATTGATGATGACAAGCGAGAGAGTGTAGCCTCTGAGGCCTTTGCTGGAGAGCGTAAAAGAGAGATGAGTGTACGTGGCCCCAGGTTTCTTATCGGGAACGAGTGAGTGGCATTTCCTGAGGTTTCTTACTGGATCGAGAGAGTGCTCGTGATATGAGGTCATTTTTTCTGAGCGATCGGTACATGGACTTCGCGGGTCCCCTATGGGTCATGATCGCTAAGACGTGGAGTTATTCCGTCCGAGACATATTGTTCAAAGGTGCAGATGCATTGCATTCATCATACATACATTATTGCATTGCATCGTACCTTTTAGTTTCTGTAGATATGTTGTGATACTATCGTGATATACTGGTTTGGATTGATTAGCTGAGACTTGGCACAATTGGGCTTAGATACTATAACATAGGTGATGACTTGTTGTGAGATGATTATGATGTACTGGTTTGAATTGATTAGCTGACACTTGGCAAAGTTGGGATTAGATGCTATAACATAGGTGAAGACTTGTTATGTAGATATGGATTCGTGTTGACTTGTACTTGTTGGTTTATGTGTTTATCTTGCTTTGTTGTCTTTATATAAGTTAGCTAGTCTTAGTCGGCCTATGATACCTACTAGTACTTATTGCTTGTACTGACCTGCACTTGCTGTATTCTTTTATGAATGCACAGTACCAGGTGGGATAGACTTTTACTCCTCTGATATGCGAGGATTTCTAATTCGAGTCTTTCAGGGTGAGCATGAAGATGTTCGCTGCTCGAAGACTCTTCTTTCTATTATGTCTTTATTTCCATCATGTGACATGATCTTGAGACTATTTATGTATTACTATTATTTAGACTTATAACATTTAGTTAGATGCTCTTGTATGACTAGACCAGATACTGGGGTGTATTTCATTTACTTCTGCATTTTCTTATTTTATTATCGTAAGACTTACGTTATTCTACCTTCTTCCGCTTTACTTATGCTTTTATGATTGTTGGGTTAAGGGTTAGCCTACCCAGGTGGGAAAGGTATGTGCCCGCATGACTTAGTGAAATTGGATCGTGACAAGTTGGTATTAGAGCCCTAGTTTACTCGGTCTATAATACAAGAGCGTGTCTAGTATAGTCTTGTGGATCGATACGATGAGCTCCATATCTATCAGTGAGTGGCTATAAGACATTTAGGAAACTTTCAATTCTTTCCTTCTCTCGTGCGACTTCATTCAAATTGGTATCTAGTCGATTCCAGTTGGTATCTGGACTGTCTTATTTTAATCATCCACGGAGGGTGGAAACTTGCCCTTAAATTCTTATACGGATGTTTGATCTATGACATGTTATGGTATGGTACGAGATGTGTTATTCTGATTCGGACGCGTGATCAAGTTCAGTTCTAGCTATGGCTTAACAATTCGATTGTGTGGAGTCGTGATTAGACTTGGTTGTTGTGTGGAGTCGCGATTAGACTCGTTTATTGTGGGGGAGTTCATGAGAATGGGAAAGATAGTTTAGAGGGTTACATGGTCTCCATGTTTCAGCGTTGGGATGCTCCGAAGTGACAAAGTGCATTGTTGGATTAACAATAATGGGTTGCTCGATGATATGATTAGTTTAACTTCAGCTTTGTCAAGGCTTTATGACAGTGTGCCTGACACTAGTGTACCAATGGCAGGTCAACGATTCAGCAGCGGTAGAGTATTAGACGTACGTATGGGAGGATAAGTGTAAGTTCGGTAATGACCATCGAATTTAGGCAAACATATTATAATCGCAGTTAATAAAGAAAAGAAGTTGACAATAAGGACATGAAGGAAGACTTTTGTGGAAAGCATGTAGCAGAGTGAGACTTCATAGAATATCTTAGACATGAGTACTTTTCGTGAGATTGGGAAGGGAAAATTGGTATATGACATGGTTGTCAGGATGAGGTTGCGACTGGTGCTAAGGATCATTCTTATTATGGGCTCATTGGTGTTAAAGGACTATTCTTCTATAAAGAGAATGTTATGGGCACATCGATTGATCGGTAAATTTGACTGGGTTGTAGGCTTCTGAGGAGCTAGTAATCGACTGATAGAAATGACTTCAATTATGGGCGTAAGCGATGAGTTAATGACTTGGGGAGTTACTGGTTGTTACACTAAGATTTGAGGAGAAATATTGATATTATTTGTGGTTCGTTCGGCTTAGAGGGATGATTGGTTTAGAGGGTCGAGTGGATTTTATTTGTTGGTTGATAGTGATAAAAGCGATTTGAAATGAAATACAGGAACTGGACGATTACAATGAGGCATCTTGCTATCGAGTTCAGGAGATTAAGGTTCGTAAGAATTGAGGTGAAGTAATATGGGTACTTGAGTCGTGTTTGGATTGCAGGGGCATTGTATCGTGACATACAAAAAAAAATGACGATGAGGTTGATTGGTGTCTTCGAGTTTAAGGGCAGTAAGAAAATCGTGAAAACAAGAGTTAGTGATGTGAGAGCTTGGTTGCAATTGTACAGTGTAGATGGGGCTTGAGAGTTTATTGATGAGTTGGTATGTTCGGTTATGCCATAGACTAATAGAGGTCAGTGGTGGACTAAGGTTGGGAACCTTGTATTCATTGTGTAAAATTGTCTAGATCCCGATACTAGTGGTGTTATTACTGGGCTTATGTTATTGAAGAAAGAGGTGATTCTTCGAGGATTAGTAACGTTAAAGATTTGAGTAAGGGATTAGAGAACATGGATACTTGAAATGGTAGAACAATGATGGGTTAACTGAGTTGAATTCGGGATAACATTTTGGAAATTGAGTAAGGCAATTCAGGCAAGGACGCTTCAGTGAGATACATGAGGATATTAGTGAGACTGTTTGTGTGATACACTGGATTTAGAGAGTTTTCAGTTTAGAGTTGAGTTAGTTAAGGAAAAACCATAATGTATAGAGTACATGGCCTACTATTATCTTCAAGTGTGATTCAGCTAGTGTGCGAGACTTATGGTTATGTGATAGACTACTGAGTGGGTTCCAGTAATGGTCAGACAATGGCGGTGTATGTAAATTGATAGAAATTGAGAAATTAGAGAGTCAAGAAATGGAATAGTTGCTTGAGAATCGATAAGAAAAAAAAATACATCTTAGGGATTTCTTGGGTTCGTATGGATCGTGGTGTTGTTTTCTTGGGTATTTCAGATGGGGTGTGATTGTTGAATAGCTTAAAGAAGGATGTCTACTGAAATGGACTAAGTGATATATGGAAATTTAGTGAGGTCTTGTGATCAGTGGCTAGTGAGAGGTAAATTTCAGGTAACTGACATGTTAAGTTTTATAGGAAGTGGCTTGTGTGGTACCCCATTGAACGGGTCCGTAACACTTTACAGTGGATGAGTTAGCGTGGTTTTAAGAGAAAGGATTTGTGGAAGTTTCTATTATGCGAGGGCCAGCAGTGTATTCTTGATATGAGACTGCATTCGTGGTAAGTGTTTTATGTTATGAGTAATATCGGCTGGTTATTTGGAGGAATACCCTGGCGATATTAAGGACTTGAAAATAGTTGTGCTGAGTTGGCGCAAGAGGTTGCGAGGTCTGATACTCTCAAAAATGTTATGGGTTATCGAGGTATTACAATGGAAAGTTTGATGGTTAAAGGGTTGTTATATGAGACAGTAGGTTTTTAACGTCGAAGGGTTCGGGTTGTATCAGATGTGTGTTTTGGGTAAGGCTGCAAAGCTCGAAGTTGCATTCACAAGATTTAGTTTTTCGGTACTCAGTGTACAAATTGGATATGATTCAGCTTTTGGGAGTCCAGAGCGATAGACATGATTTGTTATGCGTGAGGAAAGGATTAGAATTAGCCGCCGCAGATGTGCGATAGGACTGTGATTGGTTTCAAAAAATTTGGAGTCAGTTCGTGTGACTATTAGTGGTATTCAAGGGTGATGCATTCATTCAGGGTCGAAATTGTTCGAGTTAAGCTTGTTGGCTGTTTATCTTCCCAAGAGGATATCTGGGTTTCCAGTAAGACACCTTTAAGGATTCGATGAGTTTCGGTTCGGATGTGACGTATGAAAATTTTACCGATTTTTATCAGGGTTTACAAGTGACTTTGAGGATATTGTCACTGAGAACAATTATTCGGGTAGTATATGGTTACAATGGGCTTGGTAATGATTAAGTACGTGCCATGGCTAAGATATGTCTTTAGAGTGATTTGATGGTTTCCTATGGACTTGGTTTGTAAGGTATTCAGTGATATGTTCCTATATTTGTGATTTGAGGGTTAAAAAGACTTGAAACTAGCTATGTTGGCTGTGAGTAAGATCAGTTTTGATAGGATTGCATAGAATTCTCAAATGGAGCCAGGATTCATTTCTGGCAAGAGTAAGTCACAGTTTCGGGCTTGTGGTGTGTGTTCATATGTTTCTAAGAAATCACAGTGCGAGTAACGGCTTTAGATGATGTGGGAGAAAGAGTTAGCGGAATCAGAGTATCATGTCGTTTCAGAATGGGCTATGGTTTGTGGTCATGTTTTAAAGGATTGCGTGGGTTTGGGAAAGTGTTTGTGGGGCCATCGATCGCGTTCAGAGTTGCGGTTTTATCAAATCAGAGGATTCGAGCAAATGCAATTCATTTATTCGAGGATCAGTTGTGAGGGAATTCGCATACGGAAATATGAAAATTGGAGCTTGAGCTAAGCTTAGAGAGTTGTGATTGGTAAAGTGAGTGAGCAGATTCTTCTAAAGGTTACACCCATGTAAGGTGTCATGCAATTCGAGAAGGAGGACAAGTAAGCCTGAGGTGTTTTGGCCTTTTTTAGGCTATCCGTTGTATTGATCCTGTGTTTTGTAAGTTAGTTTTTGCCAGGCCGGTCAGGTGTTCATCCAACCTTCCATGTTTCCATGTCGGGGAAGCACCATTCTGATAGTTCCTATATCATTCGTTTGGATTCAGTTTTGTTCTATGAGAATCTTCCCTATAAGGAAAAGTCCACATGCGTAGCCGATATCCTCAGTTATTTGCCGATGCAGGTACTTTCTCGTCCCCTCTTCCTTGTCGCTCGAGGATGAGTGATTGCTTAATTGGTATATGATGTAATGAACCGTTTGGTTGTTATTGCGTTCCGACCCTTTTGATCCATTTTCAAGCTTTATTAGCTCATATTTAACCCGCGGGGATTGTTAGCACGCTTCTCGAGGTCGTCGGAGTTGATTTGGGTAAATTTTAGGAAAATTTGGCTTAAAAGCAAAAAATTGTTGATTGAAGTTTTCTTTTGGATAGACTGGCCTTTTTCGAGAACCCGTTGATTCCGAGTGGTCCGGATGGTCTTTTAGAACTTGTGTGCATATTCGGTTCGGTTCCCAATGCACTCGAGTGTATTTTGGGACTTAGGTTAGAAAGTTAGTTTTAAGGTATCGAGGGTTGACTCAGTCAATGAGGCCCACGATGGGAATTCCGAGGCCAGGAGTGTGTGCATAGCGTGTTTTTATGTATGTTTACATATCATGTTTGTGAGCAGATGGTCTCGTGTGATAGTCAAAATTTCGGGGTGAATTGTGAAATTTAGTTTAAAATTCTGGTGTCATGTGTTCGCTATGGCGACACTATCACCGCTATACGGCGGTGCCATAGCCGCAAAAGCGGAGTAATGAGAATCTGGGTAGACCGCCATAGCAGTATGAGAAACTGCCATAGCGGGACTGCCGTAGAGGTCCCGATGCCGCAGAAGCGGTGATGACTGAATTTGTGACTTAAATGTGATTTAAACGCCAACCTCTTGTCATTATTTCATATTCATATCTTAAGGCTTAGGAGGCGATTTTTAGAGGGTTTTGGCTATTTCTTCACAAAGGTAACTTCCTTGGTCTTAGAATCCTCCATTTACTTCTATTAATCCATAATCAAAGGCTAGAATCCATATAATCAAGAGGAATCACTTTGGATTTTTCATGAAAGTTCATAAAATGGCTTCGACTCTCTAAGTTGTTTATGTTGATAAAAATTGGTTGGGTTATTATAGAATTTGATATATCTAAGGTTGTTAATCATGAATCTTCCATTATTAGTGATAAATTTTTGAATTGAAAAGTTAGGGTTTATACCCAAAATTGGGGGTTTCACTTAGAATCCGAATTTGAGTATTTCATGAGTTAATATAGCTTCTAATTGGTAAGAAATGATCACCTAGAACATTAATTTCATGTTGAGACCTATAGATTCCTAATTTCATCTTTCTAGTTCATAAACCTCATTCCATAGGTTGGGCATTTGGTTCTTGAATAAGTATAGGGTTTGAATAATATTCTTCTTGATTCTAATTTGATGATTCAGATATAATTAGACTTTCATTATCTCGTGGCTCAAAGGAAGGGAAAGACTAAGGTTTAACTATTGGAGACTTTGCTGCTCGGCTCTCCAAGTAGGTTACAATTTACCTTATGGTGAGACTTCGATTAGAGAAGCGTATGTTTAGATGATATTGTCAGAGAATGCATGTAAACCTTCGAGTATGAAGTTGGGTTGGATATTGTCTTAGGTTGGGCCTTGTTGTGTGATTTGGGGGGATAGCCACCCCGTTGTGTTGTTGACTTATCTTTTTCTATTTACTTATTGGCTTGTTGCCACGTTGAGACATCGGATATTGGTGATTGGAGATATATCATGACTATGATATTGCGGTACTTTACTTAATTTGATATTGAGATGAGAATTGTGATTCCATTGTGGCTTATTGTGTAGCCTTATTATTGATGTTACTTGTGTGCCATGTATGGTACTGTTTGGGATTGAATTGGTTGTTGATATTACATTACATCGTATTCATACTCATTTCCATGATACATTGATATTGCATTGTTATGGTACTAAGGAAGGAAAGTGGGAAAGAAATACTAATGCGTTAAAACACATTGTATATTGAGTCATTTCTGGGTTGTGGGTGAAATGACTGATATGAGGCGTATAGGTGGGAAGAAGTCATCTCTAGGCTGTGTGCGGAATGACTAGTACATGAACTTTGCAGGTCCCTCATGGGTTGTGCTGCCGAGATATGATGTTCCATCGGTCGGAGTTCATGTGTACAAAGGAATATGTATTGCATTCATCATTCATACATTATTGCATTGCATTGTACCTCTTGGTTTTCTGTGATATGGTTGTGATATGATTGTGATATACTAGTTCAGATGGTTATACTGAGACTTGGCACAGTTGAGTTTAGATGCTATAACATAGGTGATGACTTGTTATGATATGATTGTGATATACTTGTTCGGAATGGTTAGATTGATACTTGGCACAGTTGCTTTAGATGCTCTTGTATGACTAGACCAGATACTGGGGTGGATTTCATTTACCTCCACACTTATTTATATTATGTTGTTAGACTTACGTTACTTTACTTTCTGTTATGGTTCGCTTTTACGAGGGTTATGGCATAAAAGTTACTACGAGATTGTTTGTGCTCTAAATTGGATATTAATATTTTAGAGTCGCTACTTAATTTATTTAAAGAAAATTAGGAAAATCGGGTTTAAAAGAATTTTTCAAGACAAGAGAAAAAGTCTTTTTTAATCAGAATTCGAGGTAAGAGTTTTGATAATCCCTTAGGAAAGGTTTTAAACACCCTAGTATTAAGGATCCGTAAAATACGGTTGACCTACAAGCTTCAATGTGTGATTTTATAATTATTTGCTTAAAACTTGTTTAAATTTTCTGTAAAAATGTCATTCTTTTCGTATCATAATTTTAAGAAAATTTTAGCAAAAAATCCCCTTTTAGAAAGAGGGCTTTGATTTAGAATATCCGTATAAATGTTTAACTCACTTTATTACCGGATTAGGACGCACCCGAAATTTCTCCAGAGTAAAGTTACTACTATTCTAGTCCTAATAAAATAAATTTAGTACTTGGAGGTTTTATTATAAAATATGGAGTATACCTCTGATTTTTCTTACTTATATAGAAACACAAGCGTTATTTATTTCTGTCCAATTTTTTGTATCATTGAAGCCCGTAGAGTCCATCCAATTCTCGGTCCAGAATCAACTTAGCCTCAGAATTTCAGTCCAAAGGAAGAACCTTTTTTTTTTTCGGTCCAGATAAAATATTTGTACTTACAGGCCCAAAAGTTTTCTTTTTCCAAAAAATATATCCAAGTCCAGATTTCTAATAGTCTTCCACATTCAACCGAATCATTTGTTCTTTAAAGCCCAAATGTTCCAAGTCAACGTTACTTAGCTCAGTTTTGCAAAGACAAATCATTTTTTTAGTCCCTTTTTAGAACAACATTATGAATCCCATTTCAGTTAAACAATTTAACAATTGAGTCCATCACTTAGCATTTTTTGAAGATAGAAAAATACTCTTTTTCATTTAAACTTAAAAACTCATTTAACTTAACCGAAATCCATTTTTTCTATTCTCATATCTTAATGCAATCAGTTGAAGCAAGTTGAAATTGTGATTAAGCTTTAAAATGATTTAGCTGAGTTTGGAAATCCATTTTTAGGCGACTTTCCTAAATTGTCTAATTATCTCCTAAATTCTAACATTCACATGGATTTCAATAATTATCAAGTATTTTTACAAGTACAATTTTCACCTAAAAAAATGGATGTAGCGGAAAAAGGTTTAGGCTGGTGGGCCTACCTAAGCCCACCAGTTTGCTATTTTCACCCATAGCTGGGCCTTCACCTTTTTTACCCATGGTTGGGCCTTCCCCCTTTCTAGCGTAAAAGCGATCAGAATTCGAACACGCCGCGTTTTACTGGGAAGGATCGAACCATGGGAAAGAATCTACAGGGCTATCACCTTATTGCAAATATTAGCTTCCCTTTCATTTCGGTATCGGACTCGATGAGGATGTGGTTTTGGGCCTTTAGCCCAACAAGGTTTATTGCAAGGAGAGGAAGGCCGAAGGGCCCGAGACGGGTTCACATAAGCACAAAAAGGGATAAGGATTAGTTAACTAATCCAAGTACTTAACAATATAAACTTGTATAATTAACATAGGCTCAAATAAGCAAACTAAAGCAACACATAGAATAGATGCAAGAAATCAAATCTGGGCTCAAAACAAGACAGACAGATTTAAGGCCCAAGTAATTTTATCAAGTGAAAGTGGGCAGTTTTGTTGCAATATAATAAAAATCAGAGGCCCAAGTAAGAGTCTAGTCTTTAACACATAAAAGAGAGGCCCAATAACGAAGGCAAGCCTAAAACTAAATCAACATTCAGACACCAATCTAGGAGAACAGAAGGTGATATACCACTCACAGACTAGATATATCACTCTGATATATACTAAGGTGTATATTAGACTGCATACCCTTTGTATATATCATTTTTACCACACAAAAATACTCAAACAAAGAGCAAATATCCTGAGAAAAACATGCTTTGTTAATCAATTTAAATCAAATAGAATCAAGCAGCATAAAAAGAAAGGGCAGTATGTATTGATTAAGTTTCCAGAGGACAGAGAGCATACTCAGGTTTCATTTACACAGAACATAGGCAAAAACATCTTGGAACACAGTATTGAATCAAACAACCAGAGTATACAAACGGCTTTCTTAATATGTTTAGGAGCCCTAGAAAGGACAATACCCTATATTGGTTTGCACTTGTTTGGAATCAAATTTCTTAGACTGAATCTTTTTAAGTTATTTGGAGGATCCCATGAGATGTGAATATTTGTGAGGGAACCCCAGCAACCACAGAATCGGAGGGTTAGGCTGAGTTAGCTAGAAACTCCAAGCTTTGCCCTCTTCTTCTAAGTCCTGGGTAAGTCACACTCACTCCCATCCATATATCAAGTGACATCTCTCATCAAAATAGCATATTTATACCATATTGGAGTTCAACAATTTCTTATTTTAGGCACATACAGATGACAACAGGTTCAGGAAAAGGAATAGTGTACCAAACAGGCTTTAGAACACAGATAATGTACATAGGTCCATCTAAGTAAGCAAGATATAGCTATTTCAACATGTGAATACACATCAAGTAGGCACTATATATAAACAAGTCTTAACAACATGCTCATCAGTTCATAATCAAACATCCTAAGCCAGATTTCTATTCATTTATATCCAGGATTTCTTTCACATAAGTTAAGCAAAGGATCATGCTTCATGGTTCACATCTCACAATATCTTTAAGTGCACCTGTAGGTTCAAATTTGACAGGAAATGAAGTTAACATGCTTATTTTTTCAATGTAAGACCCCAGACAAGCATCACAGGCTTCATAGGTTATTAGGCAAGTTCACAGATGCCACAAATTATATTTTAAAAGTCTTTTGAACCCCTCTGCATACATTCTGGGACTCAGAACACCAGACTATCTAACAGGATTCATAATGTATGCTTCACATCTTAATATAGGATCATACATAGGTTTTGATCTCAAATAAAAGCCATTTTGATTTGTTAAAGAAGCAATGTTTAGCTTTAACACTCCAGAGAATCCATGTTTTATTATCCTTTCTTTATAACATCTGTATGAACAGTGCTAAAGCTCAAACAAATCATCACAAGGGAAACAATCATAGTATATCTCAAATAAGGGGGTTCTGGATGACCTTAAACAACAAGTTACAAACATATCACAACCATCATACCAGTCTTTATGCTATCAGATACAAAGTTCAATCATGCTATCATAAATTAAAGGGGTTCATGGTTATACTAATGCATAGAACAAGGTGATGATTCCCACAGGCCATTACATGAAGCTAAAACAAGATCCTTAATGCACATAAAGAGACATAAGCAGGCATCACATTGATTCTTTACTAGGCATCCGGACATAGGACCACAGCTGACACACCAGACATGATAAACAAAGAAAGTGCTCTAGCAAATAAACCAAGCATTTACCCTTTTAATGTTGTTTCCACATTCTTATCATATGATAGGACCAACATTTGACACAAGGATACATTAACAGCACATTGACAAGACTATAGAATATGCTTCAGATAATATGCAATTATGACTAAGTACATATTGATAACAAGGTTTGAAACTGAGAGCCTGAGTCATGTCATTTCTACTATATGAAGAAACTAAACCAACATATAATCATGCTTGATTACAACAAAAAACTAATTTGATCCATGAACTTGCTAAACAGGACTATATATGTCAATTCTTAAGCAACTCTAACCAAACTAGATCAGCTAACACTTAATCCTGCTCAGCTGAATAGGGTAATCATGTAAACATGCTGAACTTAGGCTAAAAAAAAAAAAAAAAAAAAAAAAAAAAAAAAACTAGACTGCACAGTTTTCAACTAACACTATCATATAATTAAATTTCTTCATTAAAATAATCCAACTAATTGACATATTCTAACCAAAAGAACAACAAACTAACATACACGAATATACTGGATTAATGCAGTATATAACTAAACATGCTTAAACAACTATATTACAAACATACTTAAATATAGAAATTACGTTATTTAATTAAACTAGCATCTAAAACAAAACTCAACTAATAAATAGGACTAAACAGGGACAAGCATCTAATATTTAAACAAAACTAACACATAATAACCAATTAAAATGCACAAAATACAAAGTAGAGGGAAAGAACCTTTCTTAGGTGCTGCCTAGATCGAGAATGGACTTGGAATACCTTCCTTGCTCCACCTCACTCAACCACGAACCCAAAGAAAACAATAAAAACAACTTTTAAAACTAAACTTAACTCAGAAAAATTAAAGGTCTCAAAATTATTCGAAACCCTAGGTATGTCGAGTTATATGTGAGTATATTGAAATATCAGTATGCTTAACTTATTCGAAATAAGGAGAATGAGGTTCTTTATATAGAACCCCCAATTCTCGAAACCCTAGTTTTTTTACCGATGTCGGACGATAGCAATTCTTGCAATTGCTTCTCTCAAAACCGCATCCAACGGCTAGGAATTGATCATATAAGCAAGTTAATAGCCAGATTTGGCCTAAACAAAGTCAATCTACGAGGTTCTTCAAGAACCAATAAGAATCGCGGATTCAAAATACAATACAACAAAAACAATTAAGAGAAATCAGTCTGTGACCGTTGAAAAATGCAGGAAAATCATACAAGAGGGGCAACCTCACCTCTTTTGGTGATTCAATGGTGGTGTTTGGTAAGAGAGAGGGTAGAGCATTAATTGTTCTACCCAAAACGGACGAGCAGCCTCTGATGAAAGAAAAAGTACACTGTTTCGATGCCATTTTTGGCAATAACATGACGCAAGAGAGAGGAGAGAGACGAGGCGGCTAGGGTTTTACCCTTAATCGAGAGAGAGAAGCTCGTAGGGGTCGTTTGGCCTCTGAAATGAAAAAAATGAGGCAGTTTTGGGGTTTTGCCCCTCTTAATGCATCGTTGGGCTGGGTCTAGCCTTTGTTGGGCTAGGCTTGGTCCCAATTTAAAGAATTAAGAGACAGCCCCAATACTTATACATGTATATGTGTATATAGCGTTGGGTTTTGACGCTCGTTTTAATAAATAATCATAATTAAGCAAAGACTAATTAATTTAGACCCTTAATTATAATTAGATGAGAGCTAATTAAGCAAATAAAGGTTAATTTTGCAAATATGTCCTTTAATTGACTTGATCTTAAGACCAGGCTATTTCAATTATAGCCTTATTTAGTCCAATTAGCCATTTTAAAGTAACATTTGCAAGAATGACATTAATTAATTAGACCAATGAGTTTGGCCTTTTCATGTGAGGTCACAATTAGACTAAATAACAATTAGAAGGCTAATTTTGCAATAATGACCTCAATTATGGAAATTGATTTTCAATTGAGTCATAATTGAACTATCAATTGATTATTTCAATTGTAGCCGTTTAGTGAACATGTTACAGAATTAATAACAATTCTATTAATTATGATAAAATTCTAATAAATTGAACATAAGAATTGAGGTGAAAAATGATTAATTCACTTAATTAATCAGATTCCTTGAATTAAACAGAGTGAAATACTTGCCAATTGCCAGTTTAACAATTTTGGACAATTAAATAAATAATTTTTATAAATTGCTTTTCTCTTGGTTAATTTAGCAAATGTCATAATTGTTGCAATAAATATGTAAATCAATTTCTAAATGATTTATAATATTATAGAAATTATTTTACCAAAGAAGAATGGTAAAATGTTATCTAAATAATTTTATAAAATCATCTTGACTTCTAAAAATACATATCTCACTTTGTTTGATGACTCTGGGTGATTAAAATAAATTATGGGAGGTCAAAAATTAGGTGTCAACACTTTCTTCCGCTATTTTCTATCTTTTGTGAATGTTGGATTAAGGGTTCGCCTATCGAGGTGGGAAAGGTATGTGCCCGCACGACTTAGTGATGCAATAATGTATGCAGTATGCATATGATGCAAGTACAATATCAATGAATCATATCAACCAACCGTGCCATGCAGGGGAGCACAAGTAATATCATCATCAAGGCAACAAGATAAACCACAATGGAGTCACAACTCTCAATTCTACTAATAATCAAGCCTCACCATATCATAGTCATCAATGTTTCCTTCTAATTTCCATGATCAACACCAATCACAAAGCCTAACAATTTAGTATCAGTATTTCCATCTAGGCCATTCCGTATCACACAGCCTAGAATGATTTATCATCCCGTGTGACAAGCCTAAGATGACTCAATAATCTATATGGTATGAATATGAGTATGAATATAGGACCATGCAAGTACAATCCGTGAATAATATCAAGTTCAAACCGTGCCAAACATAGTGCATCAATATCACAATGATACACAACTGTGCCATACAAAGCGCATCAATATCATCAATAATAATCCATGGAGCAATCATAATGAATCTCCAATTTCCATAACAATAAGGATCAAATACCCCAAGATTTCTAAACCAATAACAAGGCGTACACTATGTAATAATATCAATATCAAGTAATTTTGTCCTTTCGTTTGACTCCTAATTCACAAACAATCCACCAATTTATACACAACGTACTGAACAAGGTCTTATGAAGTCTACAGGCCACAAGCCCGATCAAACAAGTCACAAGCAATACCAAACCCTAAGGCAACATCCAACCCAAACTCCATACCCGAAGGTTTACATGAATCTCCGATAATATTATCTAAATATACGCTTCGCTAGTCGAAGTCTCACCACAAAGGTAAGCCATAACCTACCTGGAACGCCAAACAAAGAAATCACGGACCAGGAGCTAATTCCTTGCTCTCACGGTGAGTCTCCACACAAACAAACTCTAATAAAATAAAGATTCTATGTAAGAATACTAGAAGAACAACACCCATATTGGTTATATTCTATTTGGGTCAAACCCGCTCTTTAATTTAGGAAAACGGAACTTAAGGGAAAAATAAAAATTTTATGATCAAAATACCAATTTCAACACTAATTAACCCAAACCCATCATTAAAATCAAAGGACTGTACAACTCATCCTCAAAATCCTTTTTATATGAAGAAACCCCCAATTTGGGTCTAAGAACCCTAATTTTTTATTCAAGAATTTCAATCAAATAATCATGGGTTATTGATTACTAAGCATGAAAACATGATAATCTATCCTAGACATCAACAATTTTATCATTTAACTCCATCTATTCATCAATTTCGTTTTTAACACTTTTTCTCCCAAAACCCATGAAAACCTTCTTTGATTCTAGTAATTACTAGGTTAGAATCACGCAATAATAAATTCTAGTCATCAAATCCATGCTTAATAGAGCTAACCCAACCAACAAATCAAGATTTAAAAGCCTAGAAAGAATGCTCATTAAACCCTTTCATTCTTCAAGTTCTATGGATTTTCTACCATGGATTCTTACTAGGGAAGGCAAAAGAAAGAGATTAAGATTTGGGAACTTACCCTCATGCAAAATCTGACCAAACCCCCCTCAAATCACCTCCAAGATGCTATGGAAATGTAATTTTTGGAATGGGATAAAGAAGGGTTTCATAAGGCATTTAAATGAAAAATCTGGCCCGTCGACCGCTTTGGCGGTTTGGCCATCATTTTCGCGCATCGTTTTCACTCATCGTTTTGGCGCATCATTTTCGTGCTTATCGCTTCGGCGGTTCGGCCACTGCTTCGGCGGTCACCAGACACCAGAAAATTTTGGTGTCTTCAAAACTTGAAATCGACCCTCGGAACCATCTCGGAACCTCCCGGACACAAACCAAATATGTAGATATACATAAAAACGTGCTACGAACGCACTCGTGGCCTTGGAATTCCCATTGGAGGTTTCGTTGACTGAGTCAGCCCCCGATACCTTAAAACTAACTTTCCAACCCAAGTCCCAAAGTGCACCCGAGTGTATTGGGAACTTAACCAATTATGCACAAAAGTTCTAAAGGACCATCCGAACCTCTCGGAATCAACATATTTTCAAAAAAGGTCTGTTTACTCAAAAGTCAACTTTGAGTCAACCATTTTTCGCTTTAAGCCCAATTTTCACAATAAGTCACCCAAATCAAATCTAAACACCTCGGGAAGCATTTCAACGGTCCCCTTGAGTCAAAAGTGAGCTAACCAAGCTCGAGAAAGGGTCAAAAGTGTTGGAGATGCAATAACGACCAAACGGGTCGTTACATCAGATACCAATTAAACAATCGCTCATCTTCGAGCGACAAGGAAGGGAACGACGAAGATACCAGAGCCTGTAATAACTAGGGGTATCTTGAATACATATCGGGCTTCTCCTAATAGGAAAGATTCTCATCGAACGAAACTGAATCCCAAACCAATCACAATCCTTTAAAACATGACCACCGACTATAGCCCATTCCGAACCGAGGAAATACTCTGATTTCGCTAACCTTATTTCGCACTTACTAGAGGCGTTTCTTATACTGCGATTCCTTTGAAACATATAATCACACACACCAAAATTCTTAACCCATAACTTACTCTTGCCAGAAAGAATCCTTGATTCATCTGCGATCTCTCGCAAAACAGTTCCTCCTCTAATCTATACTAAACTCATTGCAATACATTATTCTATCCAAGTAACTATTCTCATAAAATATATCTACAAATCCGCTAGGAAATCCTAACAAGGTTTGGTAAATCTGTCATACCTCAAACTTGAGCCGAAGCACATCAAATCCTTAAATGTCTTCCTGGAATTATAACCATATACCATTAAGATAAATTCGAACCACGCTGACCCTGAATGAATGCACAGCTCTCGGATGTTATCTTTAATCGTTAGAACTGACTCCAAATTTTGAAACCAATCACAGTCATAGCACGCATAACAAATTAGGTCTGTCACCCTCGACTCCACAATTTGAGTCCTATCCAAGTTATCAACTTAGTACTGAAGAGCTATACCTTACAATTTCAATCTTCATATTTCTCAACTCTTACCCAATACGCAAATCCAATAGCATTCTGAACTTTTGACGTAAAACCTGTAGCCTCATATAATACCTCCTTAACCATAGAATGCCCTGTTGTAATATCTCGACATGACATAGCTAATCTTACAACTGCTGCTCTAAATCTTGTGCAATTACTCCCGGGTCCTTAGTATCCAGAAAAAAAATGCTTACTCAAACTGTCCAGTCAATATTACTTGCAATCATACTGAATTACTGCGAGTAGGGTCCTACCCCGAAAATATAACTCTAGCCTCACATGATAGGAGCTCCACAATTCTTTCTCTCAAAGCACGCTAACTCATCCCCTGTAGAATGTTACAAACTTTTCCAATGGCGTACCACCAAGCCACTTTTTATAAATCTCAATATGCCGGTTTACTAAAATATGCTTATTACTAGCAGCCGATCACGAATCTCACAAAATTTTCCTCAATCTCCATCAGTGCAGTTATACTGCCATCGTCTGACCATTACTCGAACCCGCTCAGTAACCTATCACATAACCATGAGTCTCGCACAAATCACACTTGGCGATAGCCACAAACTATATCCATTATAGTTTCCTTAACGCTTACCAGTCTAAACTGAACACTCTCTAAATCTTGTGTATCGCATAACAGTCTCACTAATATCCTCATGTACCTCACTGAAGCGTCCTTGCCCGAATTGCCTCACTCAATTTCCAAAATGTTATCCCGAACTTAACTCAGTTAACCCCTTGCTGAAGTATCCAAGTTTACTAATGCCTTACTCAATAAATCCTGTAGCTGCTCCTTAAGCTCCCTTACTCAGCCGGTGCCATTCGATATGACGAAAAAGAAATAAGGCGAGTACCGGATCCAAGTACACTCCATTACCTATGTTTAGGAGTTAAACCCAATTATGCCAAGTCCCAATTACTCAATCTGAACCTGTATATAGCAAATACATCACAATAGTATTGCCAAAAGGCCATAACAGAACCCTATCCTCGTATCCAATGTCAACAAGTAAGATACTACAATATCGTTATCAAGATATATTACTAGTCACCAATATCTACTATCTCCACATGGCAACAAGCCAATAACAAATAGAACAAGATAAGTCACAACACAACAGGGTGGCTAGCCCCAAATCATACGACAAGGCCTAACCTATAGCATGATAGGCAAGCTCGTATGAATAGATAGACCCTTGATTAAACGGATGGACACAAATTTGCCAAAAAAAAAAGTCCCGGTCCCAACCAAGCCTCCACGGGTCCCCCCGAAAATGCATAAATCCCCCAAACCCACCCCCGCCCCCGATCCCCCTTTTGGGGAAACCCCCCCAAACCCCCGTGGCCCCGGGCCCAGCACCGCCCCAGAGAAAACCCACCCGGCCCGGCCAAGCGGTCCCCCA